>NC_135503.1:60072077-60372077 GCF_052857255.1 Amblyomma americanum | reverse complement strand
CAATGTGCAAAAGCAGGCAGACCTAACTGAGAGGCCGAAGAGCTACATACAAGGATGAAGACGCATACGCGCCGAAAGAGTTGTAATCACGCAAACACACACGAAGAAAAGTAACCTCGCGTAACCTGAACGCGGACAGGAAGGGGCATAAATAAATATGGCGGAACTTGCCTCCTTCAATCATCAGTTATTATCCTATTCACGGCAAATAAGGAGATTTCAAAATTTTTAAAGAATCACATGGCTAGATAGCCCTCAAAAAGTTCACCTTCCCTGATTATTAACTATCCAAAGTTCTGCCGGGAACCGATACCTTCATGAGATGACTCTACAATGGTTTCGGGGAACGATTCCTATTCATGTGACTTGCTTTTGAACAGGGAGTTTATTATGCGAATAAATAAATTTATCTCTTGGCTTTTGGAAATGCTGATGTGTGCAAAAGAAGCCAAGAAAAATGTATATGTTACGGAGGAACTGCTGCGCTTAAGCAAAACGTGGAAGAGTCAATGCTAATAAGAGATTTTTGTATTAGTTTATCATCCCTTGCCTAGAATATTTCAAAGTTCCTTGTAGCAAAAATCTCCGGAAGTAAGCTCCGGAGAGTCGGGCCCTAATACATTCAATTCTATTCACTTCTATTCTTCATTTTTCCTTCTTGAGAGAAGGAGACATGACTTAAAGCCGCGACAGCGTCTTGACTTGGGTCCTGGGCCCCCTTACAAATTGCCACACATACAGATACGGCTCTCGGACAAGTGTATAAGAGGTAAAAAACAAAAGAAAAAACAAATAAAACAAAGCCCAAGTTTTACATGTTGAATTAGTCACTAAGCATACATCAAGCAATGCAGCATAATAGATTTGAATACAGTTGTTAGCGAAACGAACACAATAACTAAAATGGCTGAAACAATAGGCATCTCACTTAAGTAAACTTGGAAAAAAAACTTATTCTTTGAATTAGAGTTACAAAAGGGTGAAATGACTCTTGCTCCAACCGATTTAACAATGACGGTAGGGTATATGATATTGATTCCTTGCAGTAGTTGGCGCGGGGCGTTGGCACATTCCAGGTTTCACCATGCCGGATGTGGCGACACAAATTCTTCTTTTCGAGCTTTGCGATTTCCGCCAAACTATTGTCCCTGGTTTTTACACAGGAATTGTAGCGCACCAGTAAACTGTAACTGTACATATTGAAAATGGGGGTAACGTCATATCGTAAGAACAGTTCATGGGAAGGATAACAGGAAGGAACGTTTGCTATGCATCGCATGGCTTTTTTTTCTGTGGTAAGTGTAGGTTGGACAAGTTTTTGACACCAGTTGCTCCACAAACGAGATGGTAATATTGAAGTAAAGACAGCACTAGTGAATTATATAGCATGATTTTAAGTCTGTCGGCAAGTATACGCTTTAATCAAGATAAGACTCCCACTGCTGAAGCTACTTTGGAACAGAGATAGTCAACATGGAATAACCATGCTAAGCGAGTTGAAAAGATGATGTCGTGTCTTTTTACGGAATCCAACGTTTCTAACGCATTTGTGCCTAGGCATATGTTAAGTGGCTTCCTACCGTGTTTTCCCTTAGGTAGGTATAACACTCTTTTTGTCTTATTAGAATTCATCTTCGGATGATTTGCATCAACTCATGATGTAATGTAAGCCAACACGTGATCTGCACTCTGGTCGATGTCGTTTTTACAAGTACCTGTAATGAACAAAGATGTATCATCCGCGTGGGATACAAATTGTGCGCTTCTTGTGTAGTGAATAATGTCGCTTATATATAAGGAAAATAAAAGTTGCCCTAGATTGCTCCCCTGCGGCACTCCAGAATTAATAGGAATGGTAGATGATTTTCACATTGTTTATTTCTATGTACTGCGCCCGATGTTGAAAATATGGTTCCAGCAGGGCTTGCGTATTCCCACGGAAACCGTATGTGTGAAGCTTAGCAAGAAGGATATTGTGATCGACTAAATGAAAAGCCTTTCGAAAGTCTATATATATTCCTAATATCAGTTCTCTTAATAAAGGATTCATTTGTTTCTTTCAGGGGTAGAAGAGCTGTTTCAGTCGATCTATGGCTTCTGAAACCGTGCTGAAAGTCGTGAAGTAACCTATTTTTGTGAAGGTATGATGCCATCCTGGTGTGTATTAATTTCTCAGTGCCTTTAGAGAATACGGGCAATATTGAAACAGGGCGATAATTATTAAGGTTATTTCTTTCACCATGTTTGAATACCGGTATCACTGGGGCTTCTTGCATTTTTGTTGAAAACACGCCAGTCGAAAATATCAGATTGTACACGTGCGATAAGATAGGGCAGATCAAATCAAGGTCATACTTTAGAGGGGCTATTTGCATTCCATTGGAATCCTTTGATTTGGCATTTTTATTAGCATTTATAGAAGAAAACACTTCTTACCTGTCAGTTGGGTTCAGATAAAATGAGTTGAAACTGGTGTTATTGGGCATATGTGCATCGGCCTCAGGGGTCTAGGAGTTAGCGGGCTCACTACTTTCACGAAAAGTTTGTTAACTGCGTCCGCGAATGCCTTTCCTGAAAATCGTACGCTTGCGTGTTCGATAACACTAGGGAATGTCTTCTGCATATTGCGATGCAAAAGTGAGTTTGCCTTCTTCCAGATTATAGATTATATGAGATCTAGAGACAGTGTCATTGTAGAGCATATTGATGTAATACATATCATTGAATTTTTTTAACATGGCCGTAAGTTTGTTGCGGAATGATTTTTATTCTTTGAATAATACTGGGTCCTTCGTTTTTATGAACTCTGCTATAAGCTGTTTTTGTGCGTCATTATTTTCAGTAGCTCCTATGTTATCCATGGTTTCCGTGCCCTGCGCGGCCTATTTACATTATTCAAAGGAAAATGCAAATGATTTGCATGAATAAAGGTTGTGATGAAATGGTTATATGCAGTTTCAGCAAAGCACGTTTCGTAAACGGCCGCCCAAGTTTCTTGTCTGATTGCATCGTGGAACTGTTCTAGGCATGATGGCGTGATGACCTGAACAAAGTGTTCTTGTCTAGCCTGTTTTAAGATGTCGCATGCTTTTTCAACTAAGAGAACTGTGCCCAAATCATCGCTTACGTCAGTGTAAACTGTCCCTCCGGTTGTTAGATCAAAGTTTATACTTGTTAGGAATACGTTTAATAAAGAAGTGATATTTTGTGTAACATGTGGCGGTGTAGTGATTACGTTGGTAAGTCCTTGAGATGTAATCAGTGAGTGAATTTCTGTTTGAAAACATGTTGGAATTAACATGTTCACATTATTGTCACCACCCAAGATTAGGTCAGGGCTTCCTGTGTCATATGGCCAAAAAGATTAAGAAAGAATGGAAATTCTGCGTGTCTTCTGATGGCGGTCTATACACAACAGTGAAAATACAGTCTTTACTGTGGAAACTCAGAACTCAGAAACTCAGAAAAATCGCCCATGATCTTGCACTCTATGCTGTCTTCGACTAGAAGAACATCACTACAGAAACTGAAGCTGACACAAAGGAAATTAGGTCCACATTTTTTTTACGGCGTGTATGAAAAGCACAGATTAATAGGCATTCATCTTCCCCTCGCATAGCCCAACATGGGCACAGTGCCATGGTGTATGTATTCTGTAGCAATTGGCATACTCCCGAGATAACGCTGTGCGAAGTTTTGACTATCTGAAATGAAAAATCGTATTGGCTACACGTTAATCTTCATGGCTCCGTTGGCAGAGTTGAAAGCTGGCTGGGTAGGTTCTGTGTGAAGTTGTAACAAGAAGGATGCCAATGATCCTTCGCTATAAATTAACACAGAAACTGTGACAACTATTGCAAGCATTTTTAAAAAATTCATGTTTATTTCAGAGAACAATTAAAAAAAAATTGGTCGCTCAGAACTGTTTCGTCTTTCCAATTTATTTTCTTTGAGATAAAAATACAATAAGCCTAGCAGTTGATTAAAATAAAAACACGACACTAATGTAGAAAGGCGAAATGTCAGTCTGTAGAAAGGCATAGGTTCGCAGGCTCATTTGAAGTTCAATCTGGCGGCACACAGTGGCGAGTTTTATTGAAAATACTTTTGCGCTCAACAGATGTGTGCTGAAGAGAGCTGAAATCATAATAACAAAATTATATAAATTGTCTTGTCCTACAAAGGGGATTTTTAGTGTGATCATTTTAGTTTGTCACATGCTCTTTTGATCAATTTCCGTATGCAAATATTGTCAGTCGAAACGAGTTTTTTAAACGGTTTTTGATGTTTTGATTTTATAATTTTTTCTTTAGCGCTTTAGGACGTTCTTATCTACTAGTCGATGTTTTCTTTTTGAAAGTGGATGAACGATTATCAAAATATAATGATACTCACTCTTAAAGATCGCCTCAGCCTGATTAAATGTTGAGTGGCTTCAAGAGAACACGAATGCATTCAGTTGGTTTATTAAAAAAAAATTTAAGGTTAAAATTTTGAATGCAGAACATTCTCAACCATTAGACACAAAAGTAGCGGCAAAAGATCGAACTCGAGCATATTAACAAATATTTTGGAAACGAATTGAACATATGGAAGCAATTTTCTATAATGCCGGTAAACAGAGCTAGGGAGTTTTAGCGCAGCTTGAAGATGAAATGAGAAACGTTTCAATTTTTCGCTTATTTTTCAAAGATCTTTGTTAATTGAATACGTCGTGAATTAAAGACACAAATTATTGTCTGAAATTATGCGCATTTTTTTTTTCTTCATTCATTAAAATTAGGAGCAGCAGAAATGAAAGGAATATTATTTAAAATCATTTTTATTCGCATTCCATTAAAGCGTTGGACTGCTCCCTTATCTCCGTGGTATTTGATGTGAAACGTGTCACTTGCACTGGATTCCGTAAGCAGTGAAACTATGAACGGCAGGACCGATTACTACTATCGCGCTGAGCTTTCAAATGACTGCACACCACTAAAACAGTAACTAAACACAGCTTCTGTCTGCCCGTCACTTATGAAAAGTTTCTCTCTGCCTGAATGGCAGCGCCATCCCAAAGCAGCACACAAAGAATGAATTGGTAATGGACAGCGTATAAAGTAATATATTTGAACAGCTGGACAGGTTAATTGAAATTCAGAAAAGCCAGGCTGATGTTCACTTTCCCACTGCATTAGAACCTTGCAACCAACAGTAAAAATCTGTGGTCTCAAATTCCACAGCCCTCAATAACAAGCTTTTGCACAAAACGTTTCGGTCAACTTCCTATCACAACACCCGGTCTGTACCATATATAATGCAGGCTATTTGTACAAGCCAGAGTGAATTTCATTCCCATTTCTCAAGATAACACTGCCGCCGTAGTTTAACGCTCAACATGTTTTTGTAAAATAGGGTTACAGTGAAGCCTTTACAAACTAATTTCATCTTTTGTAGCGAGAGCTACACTACGCCAACTCTTCGAGCTTTCAGCGTGGCACCCCTTGAGCTCCGTGGCGGCACAGGTTGGTCACGTGGAGCCGGTTGTATTCAACTTCTGTATTCACCTGCATTCACCTTCCTGTATTTACCTTCCAGTCTAGCAATTATTGTGTTGCCAAGGCAGCACAGGATAGAGGCATAGGAATATGCCGGTCGTCCGGTCAATGATCGAAACCTAGTCATATTAAGAAGTAAAGGGGAGGCAGATTAAACCATCATCTCATGATCGCGAAAAATTACCCCTCCATTCTAAGGCAGCCCTGAAATTCATTTAGGAAACGTAACAAAAATTAGTGTAGCTGTCGCAAGGAACGTGCGGGTAGGGCCAATGCGCCTTTCAAAGAACTCGATGACTGAAATTTTGGAGCGAGTATCTGAACTGGAAAGGGTGTTAAAATGTGATATATTTGAAATCAATAACATTCAAATGTCGAAAGCCGATTCGAAGAGCTCACTAGAGAAAGAGTTCACGTCCGTCGATGAAGTATTGTGTTCAAAACATTCACATGCAAAATTATTTAGTTTTTCAGGCTGGTATAGCTTCTAAAGATGTTCTGGAACAAGGAATTAAGTCTAAGCGAAAATATCAATTTATCTATTAGAAAAATGTGCAAAAACACTGATATGTGAATTAGAAATTTCCATTCAATGCGCATAACCAGCACTGGATCTGGATAGTTGCAGAAAAATTCTAGTTAACAGTGTTGACAGTTTAACAAGCTTACGCTACTCATATTTTCGAGCTGCGGACCAGGAATAATACTTGAATGGCACGCAGTGCGTAACTTTGCTTTCTGAGAATTTTTAATTGCGAGTTGCTTTTCAAAATGAGGATGTAAGGGAAGAAAAATGGATGAATATTTGACTCGAGAAATCTGCATAGCTCATATACATAAAATTATTAGGCTGAGAGCTGGACGGCTGCGAATGCGTTAATTTTTCATGTCGAACTGTGCGAATGTCGAAGACAACTTCATCTCTAAAAGGTTCATTGTTATGCGACGCAGAAACGCGCAGAGCAAATGAGATAGAACGCCAAAAAACATGCATTCATTACGCAGAAAAATCAAGGATCTTCTATTAATAAGGCGCATTTACACGATTGCCGCCAGCACTCTTTGACATGAATTCAAGAGGGCACAGCCTCTATGTTCTCTTGGCTTTGGTTCTACCAACAGAGTATGGTTAATTTTTTGTCTATTCATTTATGAAGTACAGTTCAGCAAATTGGTGTACTGAAAGTGCAACTTTTGTAGTTATGCATTTAAAATTGAGGAAAGCTCAGCAAAGAGAAACAGCCCTCGAGCCGGAGAGACCAAGCAATAACAAGTAATGCTGAATAACGTTTAAGAAGGGTGTTCGACAGCTGATCACTCAGTTTTTCGAAACGTAGTACAAGAAGGCTTTCTGAACATTCAACACTGTCTTGCTGTCGTTCTCCGATTAATATAACGTATCACATAAGAGGCAGGAAAGGCATCCTATGCGACATCGTATAAGTAAGGTTTCGAGCTAAGCCGCTGAACTTTTCGGAGACCTTTCCTTCATTGCCCACAATTCAAGGAAACTTCGGTTCAAGTGTCTTAAGTTAATTTGCAAAGAACGATGCGTACCGTAAATTGGTGTCTAAAGCAGCATCTGCTTTGAGTGAAAGAAATGATATTACCAGAGTGGGTGAAACGGAGTCTAAGTTAAAGTGTCACAACAACTCATATAGGTCTGGTAACACATCAGTCAGGCTGGTTTCCTTTTCATTGATGAAACTAGAAAAATGATAACAAACGAGAGGGCTGAAAACTTTGAGTGAAAAATCAATGGCCGTTTTTTCTGAAGAACATGAAATAAACAGTCAGACAATTTATTTTATCAGCACGAAATGAAGGCTGTGCGGAAACAAGTAGCGAAACTTACTGGGCGTAACTTCCGACTTAAATTTCGTTTTTCTTGGTTGTTACAACGCATTGAAAACTTACATGTGGTGCATGACCAAAATCATAAAAGTGTACTCAAGGTATTTTTGGGGCTTTGACAGAACATGTTACAGAAGAGTGTCGTTCTGTTGCATGCTTCGTTTTCAATTACGATTCCACAGCTTCAGAAAACCGACATCATCGTGCATAACATTGTAGTACCCGGTCTAGATCGTCTATATCCTCTCTCTACAAGCACAGAGAGGAAGCCCAAAAAGCAAGTCTCCATGCAGCAAAGCACTGCTTGAAAAAACATAATAAGCACAAATATGTGCGCGTGTATATTTATGTTTAAATCCCTTTTAATGCATCTGTACCACTCGACTGTCAATAAGTGCCCCTCCTGAGCAGTATGATGCATTGGCGTCAAGCGGCCAAGCTACTCCTGTATCGGTTAGAAGGGATATGCTGTAATGCAAGACAGGAAGCGGGCAGAGTGGGTGAGGGAACAAATGCGGGTTAACGGCATCCTGGTCGAAATCAAGAGGAAGAAATGGGCTTGGGCACGGCATGTAACTGCTGGTCATTAAGGGTAACGGAGTGGATTTCAAAAGAAAGTAAGCGTAGCAAGGGGTGGTGGAAAGTTAGGTGGGCAGATAGGCAAAGAAAATGGTTGGGATGAGGTGGCCGCAGCTGGCAAAGAACCGGGTTCATTTAATTGGAAGGACTTGGGAGAGGCCATTGTCCTGCAGTGGGCGTAGTCAGGCTGATTATAATGATAATATAGAGATAGCGTAGAAAATCACTAAATCTCTTTTTATTGGCGTTCTACCGAAATATTGAAAAACAGCAAATGCAGTCCTGTACATAAGCACAGTCCGAGAACAGACTTCAAATTTACACTTTTTCACTAACATCTCTATCGTGCACTGATATTTTCTTTTCATAATTTTGTAAAATCTTGCACTTACAGTTAATGAAACGAAATGCCTATGGAGGGTATTTCGCCTAAGATGATCGGCAATAAAAAAAAAGCCTTTTCATTCAGCGAAGCGCTTTTTTCGGCGTAGCATTGTCAGCGGTGTAGCGCATCAGAATACAGATACGGCATGCCAACAAGTAGGCTTGTTAAAGGGCAAGTGAAGAGTTTTTAAAATTCCATTAGTTTAAATGGACCAAACGTATGAAACGTGATAGTAAAGCCTGCGAAATAGATTTGCCCCAGCATTTCAAATAGCGACGTAATCGCCGAATGAACCGGCGTCTGTGTTGAGGCTTCTCTGCAGTGCACAACGACTTGCAGAGGCCCCATTAATGACGTCACATACGACAGCGCTACGTTATCAGCTAATAAACAGTTGTTTCATGGAAGAAAACCAACGCCATTAAAGGTGAATCACAGAAAGCATTGTTTCGCGGCTTCGGACGACGCACACCAACATGCCGGCGAAGGCAGCGCACATCTGAAGATTCGGCAGTAATGATGTCGGAACGAGTTTCCTCGCACTTCCTTATCGCATTGAGGAAAAGCCTGAACATCGTCGTGGTTTTAATCGATGATTACGTCACCATTTTAATTGCTAGTGCAAAAACACTTTGCATGCTTCCCCTAGAAGCTCCGTAGATTCAAATTCTTGGATAACCTCGAGTTCGCAGTAGTCAAAAAGTCAAAAAGCCTATTTATCAAAAAGCCTATGTAAGTCAAAAAGCCTATTTTTTAAAAATTGCGGAAGGCCTCGGGTGAAACATTTGATATAAGGTATCTGGTGCAAATGGAGCCGGAGCGCAAGCTTTTCCTCAGGGGTATATGACATCTGCGCCAATTAAGCTCATATAATGAGCAAAATTATCTATCTGCACAATAATCCGTTGCAGATGGGGAGGTTAGGAAGGGCGATAAATTAAGGCGAAGAGAGCGACAGCACCTCAAAACAAGGAAAGCTCTATTGCTGAACCATCTGAAGATGCACTTCTGGTGTCACTACCTTGGAGCTGTTGCATTTGGGTTGCAAGCCCCAAGGGTAGCGTTGGCCTGGCGGCCTGGGGCAAAGCTGGAAACATTCGAAGGTCCCGGCAAAGGATGAGTCGACTGGCAACAGAACAACTTATTTATTCTGGCATCGCAAAAGAGCAGCCGGTCAGGGCGACCACGTTACTCGAAGGAAGGAATCGAAGGCTCTCTCGCGTCCGGCGCAGCTGTCTTTTTTTATACCCTCGGAGTCGAGGGCAAGAGGGAACGGCTTGGGAAGAGTCATCCGATACGGCGACGCTTGAACATGTTCAGGCGTGACGGGCGCGTCCGCCAGGCCGGCGCCGGTCAGACCTCCTCGCCTCCCAGTTGAGGAGCTCCTCTCCCCGGCTGCCGCGCTTTGACAAGCGTGGGCAAAACAAGCACACACACACACACGCACGCACGACGACACGTGGCACTGAAACATGCCTGGACGCGCTTGGCGGGAGGCGTCGCGGCGGCGATGAACGAAGCCGCGGCGTCCGTTGCATCCGCGCCGGCTATACCGCGCGTCGTAGGTAGGCGAGACGTAACAGACCGCCCCGCCGGGAGAAGGAGATCCCGATGGTCAGGGGACTGCATCCGCTGTCCAGAGGGATGTCGCTCGATGATGCTCGTAATCGAAACCGATCGTCCCTCGACGT
The DNA here is from genome assembly GCF_052857255.1 of Amblyomma americanum. Lineage (NCBI taxonomy): Eukaryota > Metazoa > Arthropoda > Arachnida > Ixodida > Ixodidae > Amblyomma > Amblyomma americanum. Next base: position 60,362,028 of record NC_135503.1, on the reverse strand, counting down.
TGCTTGAGCGCAGCGCACAGAGAAGGCCTCGTTCTCGGGTTCAGGATCACATAGGACACTGTAAAGTCACTTCGGGAGAGTTGCCATTTTTGTGCTCGTTCCCAGCAAGCGTTAGAACTACGCCGAAACGCAACCGCTCAGTCAGCAAGCACGAGACAACCCTCACTAAGCTCTGCCAGGCTCTTTCCCCTTTTATACTACTGCCTAGTTCCTTACAGTAGTCAAGCAGCACTCAGAACGCGTCCACAAATTGGAAAATTGCACTAGAAAGCACATAATCACTTTGAAACACTAAACAAAAGCAATATGTTAAAAATCCTGCCTCAGGAAGAAAACATCAGTAACCAACAACTTTGAGGCGGATTCCTACGTTAGGGGCTTCGACTTAAGCCATCGGCGTTACCGTTGAGACTCCCCTTTTTGTAACGCACCTCAAAGGAATATTGTTGCAAAGCGAGGCTCCAGCGCAGGAGGCGGCCATTTTTGGGAGAGATGTTCTGCAGCCATTGGAGAGGGCAGTGATCCGTCTCAATGATAAACCTCGAGCCGGCTAGGTAGCATGACAATTTCTGAACGGCCCACACGAGACACGCACACTCTTTCTCGGTGGCGCTGTACGCCTGCTCACGACAGGTCAGCTTACGACTAGCATACAGGACGGGGTGTTCCACTTCTCCATTGTCCCTTTGGCACAGTACAACGCCCATGCCTCGCTCACTAGCATCGCACTGAACAACGAACCCTTTGGTATAGTCTGGCGATCGTAGCACAGGCTGGCTTGTTAGGGCGCTCTTTAGGGCGCTAAAAGCTCTCTCCTTTGTCTCGCTCCAGACGACTGTTTGGGGCTCTGTTTTTCTTAGAGCATCCGTCAGGGGAGCCGCGATATCGGAGTACCTGGGGATGTACCTCTGATAGTAGCCGGCGACACCCAAGAACGACCGAATATCGGTCTTCGTGCGCGGTTGCGGGAAGTCTCGCACAGCGGCCACCTTTATTTCAGAGGGGCGGCGACGACCCTGTCCAATCACGTGACCGAGGTAGACAACCTCTGCCTGTGCTAATTGGCACTTGGGAGCCTTGACTGTCAAGCCCGCTTCGCGCAGGCGGGTTAGCACTGCCCGCAAGTGTGCCATATGCTCAGACCAGGATGCGGAGAATATCGCTACGTCGTCTAAATACGGTAAAGCAAATTCTTCCTGTCCCCGCAACACTTTGTCCATGAGGCTTGAAAAGCAGTATGGCGCGTTCTTCAAACCAAAACTCAAAACTTTAGGACGGAATGTTCCCATTGGTGAAATGAACGCCGCATACCTACTAGCCTCCTCTGTAAGTGGAACCTGCCAATAACCCCTGACAAGATCTAGGGTGGAAATAAACTGAGCGCTACTAACTTTCTCAAGGCGCTCCTCGATGTTAGGGATCGGATAAATTTGATCCTTAGTGATAGAATTAAGCCTGCGGTAGTCGACGCAAGGACGAGGTTCCTTGCCCGGTACCTCAACTAAAATCAAAGGGGAGGTATAATCACTCTCACCCGCCTCAATAACATCGAGCTGTAGCATTTTCTTTACCTCAGCCTCCATAATATCGCGCTGGCGGGGTGACACCCGGTACGCCTTGGATCGTACTGGCTCTGGCGAGGTAAGTTCTATATCATGAGTAAGGACAGAAGTCCTACCAGGCCTCTCAGAGAACTGACCTTGAAACTCTTGTAAGAGTTGGTGTAGTTCGGTTCTCTGCTCAGCTGACAGCGGTGCTTTAATGATTAAGTCACTAATGACCTGATCAGTGTCTTCCCTGTTCGTCACTGAGCCTAGTCCCGGAAGCTCGACCGGAAGCTCTTCGGGAACGTTTACCATCATACACACCACTGCTTCCCGTTGTCTATAGGGTTTGAGCAGATTACAGTGGTAAACTTGCTGTGCTTTCCGTTTTCCTGGCAGACTCACCACGTAGTTAACATCCGACAGTTTTTGAACAATCCGTGCTGGGCCCTCCCACTGCACGTCGAGTTTGTTTTTTAGCGATGTGCGCAATATCATCACCTCATCGCCCACCTCAAAACGACGGGCCCTGGCTGTCCGATCATAATAAACCTTGGCTCTCTGCTGGGCCTTTGCCATTGCTTCACCTGACAACTCCTGTGCCCTTCTTAAGCGTTCGAGGAGACTAAGCACGTACTCGACCACGACTGGGTCGTCGCCCCTGCCTTCCCACGAGTCTCGAAGCATGCGAAGCGGAGACCGCAGCGAGCGACCGTACACCAGCTCAGCTGGCGAAAACCCCGTAGCCGCATGCGGCGCGGTCCTTAATGCAAACATCACCCCAGGCAGACACAGCTCCCAATCACTTTGTTGCTCAAAACACAATGCTCTCAACACGCGCTTCATGACGGAGTGGAGCTTCTCAACGGAATTCGACTGTGGGTGGTACACTGAGCTGTGTAACAGCTTTACCCCACACCTTTCGAGAAAGGCTGTCGTCAAAGCGCTGGTAAACACTGTGCCCTGATCTGACTGGATTTCCGCAGGAAAACCAACTCGCGCAAATATGGACAGTAGTGCATTGACTATCTCAACTGAGCTGAGATCTTTAAGCGGCACTGCTTCAGGGAACTTTGTCGCTGGGCAGATCACAGTCAAAATGTGTCTGTACCCCGTGGCTGTTACCGGCAGAGGTCCCACTGTATCAATAACGAGCCGTCTAAAAGGCTCCGTAATGATAGGTACCAACTTCAACGGCGCCCTCGATTTGTCCCCTGGTTTGCCAACCCGCTGACAGGTGTCACATGTCCTCACAAAGGTTTCTACGTCACGAAAACACCCTGGCCAATAGTACTCTTGCAAGAGACGGTCCTTAGTCTTCTTAACTCCTAGGTGTCCGGACCACGAACCGCCATGCGACAAGCGCAACAGATCCTGACGGTAGCACTGAGGCACGATCAGCTGATCGAACTCGACTCCTCTGCGGTCTAGATACTTCCGGTACAGGACCCCACCTCTTTCCACAAAACGAACATTTTTCTTGGCGATACCTTCTTTGACATTGCAGCGCATGTTTTCTAGGCTGCCATCCTTTTTTTTGCTCTGCTATCAAAGCCGACCGGCTGACTTTTAGCAACCTATTAAGTCCATCGGACGTAGGCGCGATGAGCAAATCTGTAGATAGCTCTTCTAATTTTCCCGTGTCGGGCATTTCCTCTCCAGTACCTGGTGCCTTCAGCGCTACAGGCTCAATTTTATTCAGTTCGGACGTGCTCTGAATATCAGCTTGCTGCGCCTCCGACCCTTTCTCATTGCTCGACAACGTCGGCCCCGCAACTACCGCCTTTGCAGCGAGCTCCCGAACTCTCGATCTGGTTAAGGCCTGAACGCTAGCCTCACCAAACAAAAGACCCTTCTCGCGCAGGAGGTGATCGGACCGGTTCGAAAATAGGTACGGGTACTGGGGGGGCAGCATAGATGACACTGCTGCCTCCGTCTCAATTGCTCCGAAAGGTCCTTCAATGAGCACTTTTGCTACGGGCAGACACACGCTGTGAGCTTCCACGGCTTGCTTGATCCATGCGCACTCGCCCGTGAACATATCGGGTTCTACGTAAGAGGGGTGAACTACATCCATTGTAGCTGCGGAATCACGAAGCACTCGGCACTCTTTCCCGTTCACGAGGAAGTCTCGCATGTAAGGCTCGAGAAGCTTCATGTTCTCGTCAGTGCTGCATAATGACAAAAAAACGACTTTTGTTTTTGTTTCTGGACACTGCGCCGAAAAGTGACCCGGCTTCTGGCACGTATAACACACGCGCGCTTGCCTCGCCTCGAACCGCTTTCTGCGTTCGGCTTCGGCTGCCGCCGTCTCCTTACGTTCGGTCGGACTGCTTTCACTCGCATCCGCACTACGCGTGTCCCCCCTTGCTCTCATGGGTGTGAACTTCGGCCTCTCAGACTTGGAGCCAAATTCACCCTTTTGACCGTCCTTAGCTCCGCGAGCCCGACGCGTCACAAACTCCTCGGCTAGCTCGGCGGCTTTAGCCACTGTACTAACGTCTGGCCTATCCAAGACCCAGTACCGCACGTTCTCAGGTAACCGACTATAAAACTGTTCCAGCCCGAAACACTGCAGAATTTTCTCGTGGTCACCAAACGCTTTCTCTTCTTTGAGCCACTCCTGCATGTTTGACATAAGCCTGTAGGCAAACTCTGTATATGACTCATTTCTGCCTTTTTCATTTTCCCGAAACTTCCGACGGAACGCCTCCGCTGACAGCCTGTACTTTTTTAGCAGACTCGATTTCACTTGGTCGAAATCCTCTGCCTCCTCTCTCTTCAAGCGAGCGACTACGTCGGCCGCCTCGCCGGGTAACAAAGTGAGCAAGCGCTGTGGCCACGTTTCCCGAGAGAACCCCTGCTTCTCGCACGTTCGCTCAAAGTTAACCAGGAACAAACCAATGTCCTCTCCAAGCTTAAACGGCCGCATCAGGTCAGTCATTTTGAACGATACCCGTTCTCCTGCACCGTGTGCCTGACTTCCATTACGAGCGCGTTCCATCTCTACCTCGAGACGCTTCATTTCTAAAGCGTGGTCGCGCTCTTCTTTCTCTTTTTGCTCTTTACGTTCGCGCTCCTCTTTCTCTTTTTGTTCTTTCCGTTCGCGCTCCTCTTTCTCTTTTTGTTCTTTACGTTCGCGCTCGTCTTTCTCTTTTTGTTCTTTACGTTCGCGCTCCTCTTTCTCTTTTTGTTCTTTACGTTCGCGCTCCTCTTTCTCTTTTTGTTCCCTCTCCTCAATGGTCTCAAGGCATTCCGACAGCTCGTCATCCTCAGCCTCCAACTCAAGAATCGCCCTTAGCAGTTCTGGTTTTCTGAGTTTGTCTGAGACATCAAGACCCAACTCTCTTGCAAGCTCCAGCAATTTCGGTTTGCGCAACGACTTCAAATCCATGGCTGCTCCGAATGCTGCTTTCTCTACTGCCTACTATTGTCTTGCCGCAAACTAACCCGGCAGCAACGACAACCACAATTACCAGCTCTGTTTCTGACACTAACAAAAGCCTGGCAAAACTCAGAAGAAGAAAGTCCCGCACTCACCAAACCTCGCAGCCACGAATTCAGCGCAGTCGTTCCGCTGCAGGCAACCAGTCATCACACAGGGCTCGTTGCACTGCTCCCGGATGGTCGTTGTGCTGCTCAGCATACAGTTGACCGCATATCTTCGCTGCTGGCCTCCGTTGTCGGGATCTCACCGCTGGCAACCAGTTGTTGCATTTGGGTTGCAAGCCCCAAGGGTAGCGTTGGCCTGGCGGCCTGGGGCAAAGCTGGAAACATTCGAAGGTCCCGGCAAAGGATGAGTCGACTGGCAACAGAACAACTTATTTATTCTGGCATCGCAAAAGAGCAGCCGGTCAGGGCGACCACGTTACTCGAAGGAAGGAATCGAAGGCTCTCTCGCGTCCGGCGCAGCTGTCTTTTTTTATACCCTCGGAGTCGAGGGCAAGAGGGAACGGCTTGGGAAGAGTCATCCGATACGGCGACGCTTGAACATGTTCAGGCGTGACGGGCGCGTCCGCCAGGCCGGCGCCGGTCAGACCTCCTCGCCTCCCAGTTGAGGAGCTCCTCTCCCCGGCTGCCGCGCTTTGACAAGCGTGGGCAAAACAAGCACACACACACACACGCACGCACGACGACACGTGGCACTGAAACATGCCTGGACGCGCTTGGCGGGAGGCGTCGCGGCGGCGATGAACGAAGCCGCGGCGTCCGTTGCATCCGCGCCGGCTATACCGCGCGTCGTAGGTAGGCGAGACGTAACAGAGCATACAATCGCCTCCTTTCGTGCTCGCAGCCATATCTTTTTCCGAGCTTCCAGAAAACAAGCCGATGATGTTCAGTGCTGGGCGCCAGGCGGCGCTGTTTTTGGGCAACAGTGTCGTGAGCGCAGTTCGCTGGTATGCGACGGGAGTACGATGTTCGCTTTGCGGTGATTAGGCAGGTAACCTGTCTTACCTGTCTCGGAGACGAACCGGCTCGGCATGCGTTATTGCCTCGCATCATTGCTGTTTACGTGAGTTTAAGGATATTGTATTATCAACATATTTGAGGAAGCCAGCCACAAAAAAGGGCATTGAGGCGAATAACTTTTTTTTCGATTAGTCGCATGAATTGCAGAGGGTGTCGTGCGTGAGCACGACTCCTCCAGAGCGGGCCCGACACGCGTGAGGAGAATAAAAATAAAGATCTCTCGAAGTAAACAAATGCTAATGTGACAATTTGCGAGCCTCGATTGATGCTAGAATGATGTGAAAACAAAATGCACCAAAAGTGTAGCAGTCGGTAATGCGAAAGTTCCGCGGCAGGTACGTCACGGTGTAGCTGGCTAGGCCGAAGGAGGGACTCTCAGAAAAACGGGTTCAATTTGGGGTCATGAGGTGGTAGTGTCGTTGAATGGTAGCTTGGTAGTGTCTTTGATGTTCTTGGTTGATTCTCTCGATATCCAGAATGAGCACTTTGACGCAGAAAGACGATTTCAGTTTGGAAGCGAGATGTTCCTGACAAGCAGGGGGGTTGGTTGATTTCTGGGTGGCCCGTGCCGTAGAACAGCGGTAAGATCTATTACCAGGTGACACTGTAGAACATATAAAAGTACTACAAAAATATGCTTTCAACCTAACTACTTCGAAGCGCACTACGCATGCTTCATTGCCTTTCGTGGCTGAATCTTCTGCTTCAGAAGGAAATATCTGTGGATTAGTGTGCCAAAACTAACACCAAGAATTGCGTTGAAATCACGTATAAAAACATAAAAAAACTATGAAACAGTCATTTTTGCTTGTTCTATACCAGCACACATATCTTTGCTCAATCCTACGCCTCGGAGAAGATTGACTCATAGGCCCGACATAATTTCGTAAGTTTCCAAAACATACGGGCATTTCAGGTTTAGTTTGGTTTATAGGGGTTTAACATCCCAAAGCAACCCAGGCTATGAGAGACGCCGTAGTGAAGTACTCCGGAAATTTCGACCACCTGGGGTTCTTTAACATGCACTGACATCGCACAGTACACGGGCCTCTAGCATTGCGCATCCATCGAAATGCGACCGCCGCGGCCGGAATCGAACCCGCGTGTTTCGGGCCGGCAGCCGAGCGCCACAATCACTCAGCCACCGCGGCGGTACAGGCATTTCAAATAAACTAACTTTGACAAAAGCATAACAGCTCTTTCTACTCAAAATATTTTTAAAGGATGAAATGCGTCTATATTCTGCTGTCGGTGCTCCACGGATGATCTTGCGGCCAGTACGGAGGGAGAAAACATGGGTGGCCTTGACACCAGAACGGAGGCGAACCTAAGTGAGCTTTGACGAAACTTTCCGTGTATCTTCTGGTGCCTACGAGCTGTGCTGCCGCTGGAGCAGCGCATGCGTCAACAACAGCATCTGCCGAGTCCAGTGGTGGGCAGACCGAGCACGCGGTTCGGAAGAGCCTGCGCACTGTCGCGCAGCACGTGCAGCGCGCGCGCAGTCGTCGCGACTGCTGCAAATCCGCGCGCCCGTGGCTAATACCTCCTGGTTCCCTCATTGCTTGCAAATGGTTCCACATAGCGCTGAAAGAGGGTGCCATGGCTCCGCATGTGGTACAAAAGGAAGTTGTATAGAGGCATCCTACTCATGAACCGCTGCAATGCCTTAGCAAAGCTTCGGACGTGTGGTGGTGCTTGGAAAAGAGTTTCCGTCTCTGGAATGTGCTCTGCTGGTGCTAAAGCATTTCATGCGCGCATCCACAGCCTACGGCGAGAAATAATGCTTGTTTACCTCGCGTTCGACGCACAACGCATCAAAGCGATACCGAAGCTCACCCATCCAAACTTTTACACTCAGAATAGGGCATTTTGCACAGTACCTTATGGTATAAACGCGGTGGTTTCTTGTTTAGCATGATTTATATAAGCTTCTGTTGTGATATTCGCGGTACTTTCTTCCCTGTCATTATTTCCTCGAATTAAAATACTGAACAACCGATTATCATAGAAGTAATTCACTAATGCAGAGTTCTCTGCATGTAACCTAGTGTTCATTATACAATTTGATTCCATCAAACAACGTTTCATTGGCCACTTGCGCACTATATCGATATTTTGTATGTTCGTAAGTTAGCTGTTTTTTCTAAATCATCATCATCATCATCATCATCATCATCATCATCATCATCATCATCATCATCCTGACTACGCCCATTGCAGGGCAAAAGCCTCTCTTATGTCCTTCCAATTAACCCTCTCCTTTACCTGCCGCAGCCACCGTATCCCCGCAAAATTCTTAATCTTATCCGCACCTTCTTCTGCCGCTCCCTGCTACGCTTGCCTTCTCTGCGAATCGACTCCTTCACGCTTAAAGACGTCACCCGTCACCCTTGCGGATTTTTACTACAGAGGGCACAGGAATATAAGAAATCAGTGCGCTCCTAAGATATAGCGGTAACTGTCTCGCCAAAACGTTCATCGCTCCTTAGGAGCCTTGGTATCCTTGCTCGTCAATGGCAGTTTTACAACCCTATCAGACTTTAGTAGAGTGAAACTTTCATGAAGTGCAGTTTTCCTGAACGAATAACTATTTCGATACACGCTGTCATACGGCAAAAAGAACTGTAATTTGTAAATGATGGCTATGGTGATGGACGTTTTTCAGAACCTTGTGGACATTAACTGGTTTTTGTGTAAATGCTTAGAAAATACAATTTTATCAAAAATTCAATTCCTCCAGGTTAATTTCAAGTGATATTTTCTCATTCGAATGCCGTTTCAACTACAAAATCACGATACGAGGTAAATAATACCCCCGCTGCGAATTTACACCGGTGTTTCGAATATCTTCCAACCGAATGTCATTTGACATGACTGCGACCTTGTGCTGCTACATGAATTTTTGAACGAGATACGGTTAACATACATTCGAGTCAACCGAGGTCCACGAAGGCATTCGAGATCTTCGAATGCCTTCGAAACGCGAACACCGCCCGTACTAACCAACAGCCGTCGCCACCGCTTCGCCCTGCCACAGCAACGTTGAGCGTCTGCTTCGGCTCTGTGGATGTTGATTTTCATTGGTGTTGCTCACTTTTTTTTGCTGCTCCTTCAGCACATATTTCGGGTACTCGCTAAATGAGTGCTTGAATATATAGTTCACCACTGAGCATTTACCACGTAAGTGCGAAACTACACCGGGAGTGCCCCGATGAGGTCGATTGCACTTCAATACTCTTGTTTACATTGCTTCATACAAACAGCTAGTGCTCGTTTGCATAATACAATGCGCAAGCTGTGCTATAGTTACATTAAATATTCTCATTTTGTAGCGAGAGCTACACTACGCTAGCACTTCGAGCCTTCAGCGTTGCACTCCTTGAGCTGCTTGGCACGCCTTGAGCTCCATGGCACCCCTTGACCTCCGTGGCGGCGCCACGGTTGGTCGCGTGGTGCGGAGCAGCTACAAGGCGGCGCAGCGCGCCGCGCCGGTGAAACTAAGTGGGGGGTGGGGGGGGGGGGGTGGAGAGAGTGAATCCACGTCCAGGGACGCAGATGAAGAAGGAACGCCCAATAAAACGGAGCGGCGAAATACAGACTTTCCAATTCGACTGCTCGAGTTCCACTCGGCCAGGTGTAGCTCTCGCGTCTCTCCAGGTATTTTTTGCACCCTTTGCATCTGGCTTAGTTGCACATCGTGCCTACTCTATAGGAAGCCGCGATGCGATCGCGTGCATAGGAGCCTCTTGGTAGCAGGGCTGCTGAGATTGCATAGGACAGGCACTTCCCGCTAATTATTCGTGCTTTCCACGATGTGAAAAACACTTAACTTTAAACCACTTTATCCATAAGTATGTACGGTGACCATTCGCATTACCTTAAAGGGGCTTCTTTGTTATTCACAAGCAATGACGATGAAAGCCGCTGATTGCTTAAAGCAAAACATGGCAGCTTGGGTCCCACTGGTACTTCCCGTTCATTGTTGTGCCTCCTGTGATGCAAGCGATTGTCGAATTCATAGCGCTGTTGTCAAATCTACACTAGTTGGAAATTTCCATTGATTAAAACTTGTGAAATGGTGCGGCAAAATCGGTAGAATGGCACACACGAACCCAGCGAATTCGTTAGGCCTATCACGGAAGGCGGTCGTCGTCACTTGGCAGAACGAGAGAAGCTGTTCAAGTGTGCGCATTATTTTTGATTGCTGATGACTGGAAACAAGCGGTCATTAAAAATCACAATCAAAGAAATTAACATTTTAAGACCTTTCAATGCGCAAAACCGATTTTTTTTAGTGTCGGAGAACTGCTGTTGAGAACACAGACACGAATTGCCGAACCATGTGGATTGAGCTCGCTAAGGTCACTGAGGTGCAGGGGCATTTTGAGCTAATCTTACTAAAGCTCATAGTGTGACATTACGCGAATGACACTTTTACTGAATGTCACGAGTTGAATGTGACACTAAATGCACCCGTGTGACAGGGGTATTTGCTTTAGGCGTGCAACGCATTTCTTAAGTGGTTGTCTGCATAAAAATATTTGGCAGTGAAATTCTAAACTAGCTTTTAGCTTCAAATCTTAATACTTTTACACGCCAGGGAATGCAAGTGAAGGCAAATAACGCTACAGAAAATTTTATTTCAGGGTCAAAAATTCTTGATAGCTGTCTGCAACCCTGCAGCTTTTGACTAGGTACCCTTAGAAGCGTAAAAAAAATTCAGCAAGGGAATGCAACGTCAAATGTAAACTAATTGTATAAATTAAAAACTAAGCATATTTTCTGCGGCCTCTGAGGTGAACCTCCTGTAATAGAATGAGAATAATTATTGGCGTCTACGAAAATTTTGGGCGTAGCTCATAGCAAATATAGGGAGGTTGAACGCTTTGAAGGGCAGTAAAAAGCCTCAGATATGGCACATGCAGGATTCTCTAAATATAATTTTAATTTATAAGGATTGACTCCGAAGAATTTCGAACATTTTCTCTTTGTCGCATCACATTCTTTGTTCCTCGATAAATTAATTGCGAAGTTTTCAAAACGAGCAACAAGACAAACATCAAGCAGCAGGAGCCTCCGAACAGAAGACGGGAATAAAAGTTACAACGATTCTTGACGTTCAAGCATGTTGGAGGTTGACACCAGCTGCTTATAACTCAGGTAGCAGACTTTTGCACCGATGTTCAAAGCATCAGAAACGGTAGTTGCTGGAGCCTGGCAGCAGCTTCAAGGCGACCTACCGCGGCATAATGAAAATAGGGAGACGCTCTTCGCTGGGTGACCTGCTTTGAAGAGCATTTCCCGCTGCGCTAAATGGAGAGCTTATAGAATGCTGATCAGCCCAAAATACAACTTCTTCCTTTTATTCCACTTTTATGCATATTGAGAACTTAAAGAAAAATACAATGTTTTTAAATGAGTAAGGACAGTAAAAAGGCAACGCTTAAAATGTTTTTCAAAATTTGAGGTTTGTGTAAAAGTTGAGCGCGAGTGCACCCAGTTGAGCGCGGCTGTTCAATACGCGTCTTGCGGTATTTAAAAATGTCCGGTCGCTAAGTACAAATCTTAAAGAGCAAGAACAAAAAGAGTAATATCAGAAAAGCATCGAGATAAGAGGGAATAAGACAATAGAACCCAGATAAGGGGCAGTATTATAAAGCGTCCAGATTGTTTGTTGGTGAGCAATAAGCTTAGCAAGCATGTAAAGAACCCAAGTTAATAAAAAGCTTGAGAAAAATTATAAATACACATATCCTATCCGCAACATTTTGATAGTTTCTGCTATCTGCACAACTTGCTGCATGAAGCCATAGTAAGAACCCTCCAAAAAATTTCTTGCAATAATTAGCATTAATTGACTAGCAACTATTCCCCTCTCGCAGATTTTTGCTTAATATTTTACTACATTAAAAATGCGTCTCACTCGAGTTGTCGAGGTGGCCTTGGAGCCAGTCTGGAAATAAAGTACCTCTTCTCATAACAACTTGTAGCTCGTCCAAGAGTTTACGAGACTGACTGCATATCAGTATGTTTATATTTAGAATGAAAACGTGGTTTCAATATTCCTATCAAGAGTATAAAACCTGTGCTCCTTTATTAACGGTGTCTTAGATATGGACTGAATCGAACCTTTTCAGATGCGTGCTGCCTGAGAACTCGCAACGTGAAGACTCCAGCCGTCCAGTTCCTCCAGATCAGATACCTATCCACGCTCCAGGGTCTCCTCCTCGTTTTCCTTCACGATTCCTGCTTGGAGCTCATGAAGGCGACACTCCACCAGGTCTTCCGGGCCACGTGCCAATTTTTCATCGAGGCAACCCTCTTCAACAAGCCTATGTCCCCAGGCCTGCTGCAGCTCCAGGCCCCAGACCTCATCTTCGCCAAGCACCTCAAGCACCTCAAGGCCCCAGACAACAACCTCCAGGCGCGAGGCCTCGACATCAAGACGGCGGAAATCCACCACTCCAAGGCGCAAGGCCTCCTCGTGCTCCAGGTGAGAGGCCTCAACCGCCTCAAAGTCCTAGAAACGAACAACCTCAAGGTGCCATGGCTCCTCCTCTTCTAAACCCCGGGCCTCAACCTCCGCCAGACCCCATGCCGCTTAATCCCCGAGGCTCCCCATCTCGTTTTCCTCAACGCCATTTGCTTGGTAATGGAGCAGGCGAAATACCCCCAGGTCTCTTGGGCCATAATCCAGCTTCTGCTCAAGTTCCCAGGCCTCAAAATCCTCAAGGCCACAGGCAAAATGATGCTGAAGGCGAAAGGCTTCAATCTCCTCAGAGACCTGCGCCTCAACAACCTCGAGACTCCCGGAATCTGCCTCCCCAAGGCCGTGCGCCTCAACAGCATCAAATACCTCTTCAAAGCCTTGGTAATCAACCACCTCAAGGCCCGAGGCCACAACCTCCTCAGAACTCAAGAGCAAATCTTCCTGAAGTCCGAGGTGCTAGTGCTCCTGTAGGCGTCAGGCCTCAACCTCCACAAGACCCACGGCGACAATCTTCTCAAGAGTTCAGGCAAGGTGCTAGGCTTGGAGCTGCTCATATCATTCAGCCTAACACCCAACAACTCATTCGCCCTGAACCTCCGCATGGCTTTTGGCCGCCAAGAACACCAGCACAACACACATGCCCCGTAATGGTAAAGTACTCATTCTCATTGTTAATTTGTTATAATATTTGGACCATTTCTGTAATGTACTTACTTAAGGGTGGAGAGAATAGCAGCTGTGTGTAGAAATGTTTTGAGTTGTGAGAGCTGGCCTGCAAAGTGGAACAGAAGTAGAGTTAGCGGGAGAATCGTCCAATCGACATGAGAAATATTCGCTGGCGGGCTTCACGCTAGGAGAACGGAGACTCTACCTTGCAAGAGTAAAGAACAAGTGGAATAACACAGCATAACGCAAATCAGCCTTCATGTGATGTGGAAAGTACAATGCGGAGACGGTAATACAAAAGAAGAGTGGTCTCAATGCTCATGCCCTGCAGTACGCAGAACTCAAAATGCATATACTGCATGCAAGTAAGTGATGGCGGGCTTTATTTTTTTCCATCTTTCTTGCGGGGCTTCTACAGCATTACTTGAGGGAACCTTCGCTTCAGTGTATTCAAATGCGGTTGAAAAGGGGGTGAAGGGCTTGCTATCTCGATAACAAAGTAATTTAGCCCAACCTTTATTCATTTTCGATACTTAATCCAGAGGGATTACATTTTACTCCTGCATCAAAAGTACTCAGCCATTCCTTCGACACCCGAGCAATGTGCACGTGCAAGTATTCGTTCAGAGAGAGGGTTTGGTTGAAATGAAAAGTCCTACATGATAAATGCGTCTCATGTGGATGTATGCGTTACCAATAGATTCCATTTCACTTCTGCAGGAAAACAGCGCGTAGCAGTGAGCCATTTGACCGAAGTCCGAGCAACGCACCGGTGCAAATTTGCATTCAAGGAAACCATTGGATAAAAAGGGGAAATGTCACACGAGATCAATGCGAGTGATAGGGTTCAGTATGCGGTAACATTAGTGTTCCACCATGTCGGTGCCGGGAGACGTGATCAAGACCACTAACTACCTTGTGACGCGCCATGTCCCCTTAAAAATCTTCCTATCCTATAAGGTGATCACAGTGTGCCATGCCGTATATGGTTGACCCTCCGCCCCTTGACTCCATTAGGTGACCGAGGTTCCCGCTCTGAACTAGCCGTGTTTCGCCAATTCGGCCTCTCCCTACAACCACTTCTCTATCTTCTCCTTCAGTCCTTTCACCTTTTCTCCCTCTCTTGCCCCTTCCCTTTATAAATTTTGCCTACCTTCCCCACAGGCTTCACACTCCGAACGGCAACGCTGGCCACATTTTTCGCTAACGATCGTTTTATACTAACGCATAAGGCGTAGGTAGAGCGCTGTATGTTTTGCAGAAATATATTGCTCAAATTGTGGGCCCGTGAATTGGGATGATTGAAGGCATATCTAAAGCATAAGTCTCGATATCACAACTGAATAAGAGGCGCTAAAAAGACTGGTTCAGATGTGTCCCCATAGTGCATGAGGTGCTCTCAAAAAGTAGGACAAGATAATTTCTTATCGCAATTGAAGGGCCGTTTAACTTCTCCTTCAACCTCTATGTTTCTGCGCGTTGAAATCATTAGTTTTCCTTGTGTAAAACTGCATAGCACTGAATGCAGTGCATGATGCCGTATATATTAAATCCGTAGTTAGCGCGTGCTTTCTTCTATGTAGTGAAGCAGCAGCAGCACTTTTTTCGTCAAAAACAGCGCGGGTAGATAACGTCCAGAATTCTTGGACAATAATTTTCAATATTAAAATTTTGTAAGATACTCTCATAGAAATATCAAAGGTAATGGTTCATTCTTTTGATGCATAGCAATATCTTTTTTTAAATGTTTATTTCATCGTTCGCATGAAGCAGCTAAGGCTACTGCAGAAAACAAATGGGGAATGCTTTTGACGATAGCCAAAACATTATTAGCAAAATAATGCAAGCCGGCCGACCCCACATCTTCAGATACCCATTAATATCATGAAATCTCACAATATATGAAAAAGTTTATTTCATAAACTCTTTCGATTTGAAAAACGTTTTGTCCGCAGGCAGCATAATATTTGTCTTTTCCTAAACGCACCAATATTTCTTCTATGCGACTGCATTTGAATTCAGTAGCTGGTGGGCCAGCAGCAGCCAAAAACATATGTATGTTGTCTGCTTGAGCAGAGAGATTCACCTGCAATGTTTGTTAGTACCGGTGAACATGAAGGAAACATTACTATACTGGAGGCATGGCTGAGCACAACCAAGAGGGAGTGCCACTCAAGTTGAAGACAGTGTAGGCATACATCTAACTGAGATAAAAACTGTTCGGCTGAATTAAGACTTTTCTTGATGCAACATAATCACAGTGCTGGTCCATAACTCAGATTTTTTTTATCACTGACGCAGCCCTGAGCGAATGCACTTGTCTAGCGACATCAGAATATTCATTATCTCTACTGTACAGTATAGTGGAGCAGTCAAATTAATTCGCTTTCAATGAATTAATTCTCAGTTATTGTTAAACATCACCAAGGCGGTTATTTGCCGGAAACAGATATTGTCTGTGCCCACATCTATGCAATTAATATCCCAGTTTGTAGGTTGTAGAAGAAATTCAGTATTTCTGCACCTCGAGAGTGCGTTTTGTCTGCTGTTGAAGATACGTCATACCTGACGAGGAAGGCTACTACTGTATACAGAATGGTTCATGGGCGTGGGAAAGAGCATAGGAATTCGATCTTTCTACAACTTTCCCCAGGACACTAAAAATGAGACCGCCGCACAAATACGAAGCAGTAAAAAAGTACACGGCAAATCTCACGCTCAAGTAGTAAACGCACAATGAAAGTGTTGTATAGAATGTTTGGTACAACAAATAATTCTCGCACTAGGTTCCAAGCCATCACTCTGCCTAATATCGAGAGACCATCAGTGAAAAAAAATTGGCGGGGTTTAGCTCTCGTTCTAAGGTTTTTAAGCCACTTATTCCAGAGCACTGTAGCTCTGAAATAGGTTTTACATGGGACACGATGCAAGCTTGCTGCATGAACAACAGTAGTGTTAATTAAAGGTCCGGCTAAGAAGCCATCTAGTATTTTCGATCTCCCACAGTAATTTTTCTCTGCCTGTGACCAGTGCATCAGCAAAATATAGGTGTAAGGTAAGTTGGGCAGCCGCGTGCCGGCACTCATCAAGCAAAGCCTGTCCAGTTAGTTTCTCATAGTGCAAAACATGAGTAGGGTGAGGCCAGACACGCGCAGCCTTAAAGATTGGTTTGGTTTGGTTTATGGGGGTTTAACGTCCCAAAGCGACTCGGGCTATGAGAGACGCCGTAGTGAAGGGCTCCAGAAATTTCGACCACCTGGGGCTCTTTAACGTGCACTGACATCGCACATTACCCGGGCGCCTAGAATTTCCCCTCCATATAAATTCGATTGTTGCGTCCGGGATCGAACCCGCGTCTTTCGGTCCAGCAGCCGAGCGCCGTAACCTCTCAGCCACCGCCAGCCTTAAACCATTCTGCGTAGAAATTTCGAAGGTCGCACTTCATGGTGCCAATTTTTTGAGGTTACAACACAGAAGTCTTGCATTCAAGCTCGTGAAGCCTATAAAGTCTTGCTTATAATAAGACATTATCGATTAGATCTAATTGACTATGCTTCGAACTTAATGTTTAAGCACCTTTCAGTCTGCACCAGCGCTACTACCTATTAAGCCTTTCGAACATGTGGGTTATAAATTAAGCATGGAGAAAGTAAATGTAGCCCAGTCGAGATTTATAGAGCGCATTGCTAATGCTTCAGGAATCTAAGACTTCTTTTTTCATACGCTTTCTCAGCAGGCATCGATAAGCCTTAAAACGTAGACAATGGACTTATAATGCATTCCAGCCATGTGTGCATTCACGCATAGTGCTTCGCAGCAAGCGCCACTTTGATCTCGATGAATTCACTTGCTGCCTCCTCGTGCTGCATTGGCGCGGCCTTTTTTCCTCGCCGCCGAAGCTGGCGAATGGTTTAGTCATTCCGCCGAGCACTGCGATTCGGCGCAGGGCGGTGCCTCGGTGCCGCGGCAGTTGCCCACATCAGAGCCATGCTTTACCTTCTAGAAAGTATCAAACCATGTACTTACACCAACGAAATGAAATTGCGCATATCCTTCACGCGAGGCAATCAACCTACCCCCATGTCAACAAAAAAAAAAAATGACGCCAAATCGGACAACACACAGCAAGAAAGACTGGACAGGCTGTGTTGTCCGATCTGTCGTCAATTTTTTTTTATATCCAGCAACTAGCCCCCCAACATGTTATAGTCACCCCCATGTGCGCTCCGAAAAGTGTCCTGTATGTAACCTGTAATGGCACGGCGGCGCCACTAGAGCGCCAACACCTGCGCCGAGTATGTTGAGGAAGCCGGCGTTGCCGGCTTTGTTTCAAAGCAGTCGTCCAGCAGGTGGTTTAGCAATGAGCTTTTATAAGGTCGTAGTGATCGGTTTTTTTTTGCGGTTTTAATGCCAGAGCGGATTCTTTTGACTATCCTCATGAACCGACATTCCTTCAAGGACGCCGCCTTTTTAATAGCGCTCACGTATAATGCGCGGAAAAGCTCAACGACAAGAGCCTCGGCGAATCGCCTATTGCTACGAAATATGTGCCTGCGACGTTGAACTTAATTGCCTAAAGGGAGTACTTTATTTAGGTCTGCTTATGCGCATGATTTGTAGCCTCCATCGACCAATCCGTGAGGTGTTCGCCCGAGAAACACTGATTCAAACAAGGTTGAAAGGACCTTACTTGCCTCTTCTGGTCCGGTTTGCTGCAGCTTAAGCAGAGTCTCCTCGTAATTTCACCCCCTAGTTTCTCATCACACGTGACATTTGAGTTTGTTACTCGGAGCTCTTGTGGACGCCATGAAGGTTAGAGGCAGGCAGCTGAAGCTGCCGCCATGATTGTCTTGATTGCAATCACTGCTTGGAAGGAGCGTTCTACGTTAAGGATCCCCAGAGAGCGCCTTATACCCGCGTTGAGCAAGCGTGCAGGAATACAACGGGAGTTGAGTTCCTTTACCCCTTTCTCTTCCTTGATGTCAGCCCGAAGGGGAAAGGTAGAAGTTGTTGGATGCCGACGTCTTGAGGTTCTAAACTTGCTCAGTCACATTACTCGTGGAACTTCAGGAAGTAAACTGTTTAATAACACATAAAATAGTTAAGACAGAACGGAAGGTACAACACGGAGAACAACTATGTACATAGTGATTGATCCGCAGAGTGACCAGACGAAATCAACCTCCGGTCCCACCAAAACGTCTTCTTTTAATCCCTAAGTCCCCGCCCTCAGTGGGGACACCAACCAATTAGGTCAAAACACAAGCACGCATCCAATCAAGGACCGGGGAAAGGAAAACACATCCAATAAAACACATGGGAGAGGAAAACACATTGAAAAAGAGACAGAGGAGCGTAAAACACGCCCAATCAAAGATTGGGGAGAGGGGACAGGTCACTGTCACGAATACTAACAATTCCCCTCTCGGATCACTCCATCCTCCCCCGCGGGGCGGCATGATTACTCGCTTAAAGAGCATGCGAGGGCCGCACATATTGTCGAAAGCCGTGCCACTTAAGGCGCCGCCGCTCCCCAATTCTTCCTGATGCCTCACGTGCACAGGAAGTGCCTGGCAGTCATATGGAGCTGATAAGCGCTCACAGTGAACATGAGGAACGCGTCTTCAAAATTGCCTCCTAGCCACACACTGAACGACCGCCGCTCGGGTAATGGCCTTGGGCAGCGTCGCCGCGGTAGGGATGAAAGGAGACGCGCCTTCGTTGCTGCTTCTCGGAGCGGGCTGCGAACAATGGGGCCCGGCCAAGCTGGGTCGTCTGCGCACCCCGAACTCCCCTCCGTCGCCGTCCGCTTGACTCGTTAGTTCCATGTGGAGTCAAAAGGAAATGGATCACAGCGTACGCACTCTTGTCCACATACAGGCGGCGTTCCGTACGTGATTACTTGAGGCTCCGGATGTGTCCAAGCCAGCCGCGCACGACACCTCCCCACCAAGTGTGCTGCATAACATCTTGGAATGAAGCACACACAGAAAACCGAAACAGACCAACGTGCCGCGGGCCCGGAGCCGAAGAAGCACCATCTGCCGCTGCCGAACCATATGCGTTGCCAAAGCCTCAGGGTACACCTCCATACATGACATAACTCCAGGCCCCGGATACCCCCACGCCTCTAATTGGCAGCTACGAGTCGCGACATTGCATCGGCATTAGCGTTTTGCTCCCCCTTTTTGTGCTCGACCCGGATATCGAATCTCTGCAGAGCGAGTGCCCAGCGTGTCAGCTTGGCGCTGTGCGGACTACTCAGCGTCAAATATTTGAGCGGGTTATGGTCCGTTATGACCCTAATTTGTGCGCCACACAACCAGACTTCAAGTCGCCCTAATGCCCAAATGATGGCATAAGCCTCCTTCTCGATAGTCGCCCAGCGGGTCTGAGCCGGGCTTAGCTTTTTGCTCAGAAAAGCGATAGGCTGCTCGCGGCCCTCGTCATCGCACTGGGCAAGGCAGGCACCCACCGCGTAGTCCGAAGCATCGGTTGCGAGCACGAACTCCTTACTTGGGTCAGGCGCATGAAGTGAGGATGCGCTCTTCAAGCAAGCTTTCACCTCATCAAAAGCTTTCTGCGCCTCGTCATCCCATGGGAGCAGCTGCGGTGTCCGCCTGTTAGTTAAGCTCGTCAGTGGGAGCACGACGCGAGAATAGTCGGGGACATATTGTCGGTAATAGTTAGCTAAGCCCAGAAAGCTTCTGAGCTCCTTCTTTGTTTGGGGCCTCGGCATCTCGTCTATTGCCTTGACCTTTCCTGGATTAGCGCTGTGCTTCCCCGACCCAACCACATGGCCCAAAAATTCGACTTCTCGTCTCGCGAAATGACATTTGCCTGCGTTCACGGTGAACCCGGCGGCTGCGATCGAAGCGAGCACCGCCCGAACGTGCCTCAAATGCTCCTCCCAGGTGTCTGAATAAATCGCGAGGTCATCTATGTAGGCGCATGCGTACTCGCGGTGCGGTGCTAGTACCTGGTTTATGACCCTCTGAAATGTCGAACTCGCATTTCGAAGGCCGAAGGGCATGACCCTCCATGCGTACTGCCCCACCGGAGTGACGAATGCCGTGAGGGCCTGTGCCTGCTCGTCAAGGGATATTTGCCAATAGCCTCTCAGCATGTCTATTAGGCTGATGAAGTTGGCCTTCGCTACTCGGAACAGCAGCTCGGACGGTAGGCTCATCGGGAAGGCGTCCTGCTCGGTTATCGCATTCAACTTCCGATAATCGCAGCACAGGCGCAGCCCCCCATCTTTTTTAGTGACGGAAACCACTGGGTGAGCATGAGGACTCTCAACGGGATATATTAGTCCCCACTCCAGGAGCTCATCTACTTGCCTCTCCACTTCCTTCCGATACGCCATCGGGACCTTGTATGCATGGCCAGCCCGTGGCTGAGCACCCTCCTTTAGCACGATTTTGTGCGCTCCTAGCGTGCATTTGCCGGGCCTACTGCTGAAAACCTGGCCATTCTCCTCGATCAGTGCCTCTAGATCTCGGCGCTGCGCTTCGTTCAAATGTTCGAGAGCACCCGGCGGCAGCGCGTCGCCTGGCACTGAGCGCATGGGGAACGTGGGCACGTCGCCGAACTCCGCGTCGCCCTCGAATATCACCCCTACTACATTCACCCGTGCGTGGTATGCTCTGAGCTTGTTTGCGTGGACAGTCCGACATGCGCCATTGTCGAGCTTGATCAGATAACTGTACGGGCGCGTCTTCCGCATTACCGTCACAGGCCCCGTCCACTTGGACATCAACTTTCCCTCGCCATCCCTTTCAAGCAACAACACCTGCTGCCCATCTGTGAAGTGTTTATCGACAGCGCGCAAGTTGTATTGTCCAGTGTACCTGCGTTGCGCTACCGTGCTGTTGTTACTAGCCTTTGCGTTTGCCTCGGCCAGCTTCTCGCGCAAAGCTGACAGGTACTCTGCCGCCGGCGTTGCCAAAGAATCTGGTACTGCCCAGTCTTCCGTCCAAGTTTTTTGGAGAATGGATAGCGGTCCGGTCGGTATTCTGCCATACATTAACTCAAACGGCGACTGCCCGGTCGTCTCATTAGGGACCTCTCTGTAAGCCCAGAGCAAGAATGGCACAAGCCTATCCCAGTCACGTCCGTGCTCCTGAATAATCTGGAATAGCATGGATTTGAATGTTCCATTCCAGCGCTCGACCAGACCGTTGCTTTGAGGGTGGTCCGGCGTGGAAAACCTCGGAGAGGCGCCCAATTTTCTGAGAAGCTCTTGTGTAAGCTTTGCGGTAAAATTTGTGCCCTGGTCACAGCACACTGTTTCAGGGACTCCCAGGCGCGCGAATACTTGCAGAAGAGCGTCACACGTGGCCTTAGCGGTCAGCGCTTTTAAACACACGACTTCGGGCC
Organism: Amblyomma americanum; assembly: GCF_052857255.1. NCBI lineage: Eukaryota > Metazoa > Arthropoda > Arachnida > Ixodida > Ixodidae > Amblyomma > Amblyomma americanum. The sequence goes on along the minus strand of NC_135503.1, from coordinate 60,340,476 downwards.
AACGCGTGTTCATGTCCACTACACAAAGTGCATAGCGGTGCCCTCGAGCTGACGGTGGTTCTATCGGTCCTATGCAGTCGATATTCACCACTTGGAATGCGGCCTCTGGTCTAGCGATCGGCGCGATCGGCACTCGATCTGCTGTGCGTGCACGCGACTTCACCTGACATGAGTGGCATGAGCGGCAGTACTGCTTCACTTCGCGCGTGACCCCGGGCCAGAAGAATGAAGCCTTTATCCGCTGAAGCGTTTTCCGCTCGCCGAGATGACCTGCCCACACTGAGTCGTGCGCCATTTTTAACACCTCTGCGCGTCGCTCAGTTGGGAGGACAAGCTGAGTACATGGATGCCCAGCAACAGGCTCCTGGTGGAACAAAAGCTCGTCTCGGACCGCCATGCCGTGTGTTCCCTCTCTAGCCTGAGCCCACGCTTCCTGGAGTGATTCGTCTCCAATTTGCGCCTCGCGAAACCGTTGCCGCGTCGTCTGTGCCACCGCGGTTTCCCCTTCGCTGCAATCTGCTGCTACCGCGCCCGCTAGAACCTCGTCAACCCGCTTCTCCCTCTCTTCGATTTCTTCGTCAGAACCCTCGGCTTCTCCCTGTTCTTTCGCATGGACACGATCGCTCAGAAGCTGCTCATAGTCTTCGGGAGTGATTAACGCGCTTATCCCAGTTATAAGCTCGTCTGTGACTGCACACAGTATGCCCCGCTCCGACGGGTCAAATGATACTCGCGGTGCTCCCTGAGTTGTTACTAGGGGAACGTACGCCAGCTCCGCGACAACCTGCTTTCCGAAAGCCCCGGTGAGTTTTATTGCTGCCCCCGCGCATTCATATCGCGGCACGAGCGACCTGCGGATGACCGTGATGTCGGCCCCTGAGTCAATGCGCGCACTTATAGCGTTCCCGCTACTCAACAATGTCACCTCTCCGGCGCTGACTTTCTCCTCCGCGGTCTGCCTTTCCACTGAGCCGTGCACTGTCTCCCTGTCATGCAAGGGGACCGATATTCGGGCGATTACTGATTTCTGGTCTGCGCGTCCGCCCCCCATGTCTGGCTTTTCCGCGGTTTGTCTTTTCGGGCAAAATCTCGCGATGTGCCCATGCCCGTGGCAATGGAAACACTGACCACGTCCCCGGGGCCGCGTGTTGTTTGGTCGGGACTGGGTTCCGTCGCGCAGTGTTACCTCGACTGCCTCGTTCGTCGCCACCGCCGCGCTCGCTGCTTTCCCGACCTTATATCTTCGGCTTTCGTCGTGGTTTTCTGCCAGCGTGACAATCTCACTAGGTTTTAGGAACCCTGGCTTATCATTTAGAGCAACGTGCGCTCTCGCCTCTGCACTGAGGGCTTCCTTTAGTCGGTCCGCGACGGCTAGCAGTTTGAACTCCTCTAACGAAGTTACCTGACAGCTGTTTAAATAGTATTCCAGGTAGTTCTGCAGGCGTACCGCAAACTGCTCCCACGTCTCATTTGGGTTTTTGCTCGCGGATGAGTAAAGACGCTTGTATTCGGCGGCAGTGAGCCTCAAGCCGTCTAACACTTTAGCTTTCAGGAGTGCGTACTCGCTCCTTTCCTCTGCGGACAACCGCGTGAGTAGCATGCGTGCCCTCTCGCTTAGGTGTGGCAAAACTAGTCCAGCCCACCACTGGGTTGGAGCTTCGTATGACCCCAACGTGGCCTCTACGTCCTCAAACCACCCTGGTACCAGGGCTTCTTGAAGCGGCATCGGCGTGAGGACGCCTTTCATAAGGTTAGCAAATTTCAACCTTCTGTCCTCGTCCATTCTTCCGCCCGCTCCCGCGCTCTCACCAAGCCCACCCGCTGTTCCGCTCTGCTTAAGATTCAGCCATGTATTTTCCAAAGCCAACCGCTCCTTTTCCACCGCTAGTTCAGCAATTCGTAATTGCACTTGCAACTCGGTCATTTGTTGCACCGGCGCGCTAACTGTCAGAGGGTGCGTCGGACCCTCATTTGCCTGACCCGCGGCTGCCAACTCTCCGTTTCCTGCCCCGTTCTCCATCTCTTTCTGTTTAACACTGTCACTTCTCAAAACCCAAGGCTTTGGCATAAGCACAAGCCCGACAGAAACAGAAAGGTACTCGCCTGGCTACCGAAGCTCCGCTTTACGAGGCTGCCGGTGCCCCAGCATGGAAGACTGGCCCGGAAGTTGGTCGCTGCGCCGCACGGTCCCGGTTGGAACTCGTCTCCTTGATCCGCGTCGTCGTCGGCTCCTCCTGATCAACAGCGCCCTCCTTGACTCTGGTCACCTGGTTCCTTCAGCTGCCCGCTGACTTGGACCTTCAGCGTCACGTCGGCGTTGACCAGCTGTCACTCTTCAAATCTTCTCCTCTGGACGTGCCACGCTATAGCTCGTCCGCCGCCTTGTACTTCCGCCCTCCTTCAGTTGCCTCGAGTAGGAAGACGTCGCATATCCTGTCGACTGCGCCAGTTGAGTTCCTTTACCCCTTTCTCTTCCTTGATGTCAGCCCGAAGGGGAAAGGTAGAAGTTGTTGGATGCCGACGTCTTGAGGTTCTAAACTTGCTCAGTCACATTACTCGTGGAACTTCAGGAAGTAAACTGTTTAATAACACATAAAATAGTTAAGACAGAACGGAAGGTACAACACGGAGAACAACTATGTACATAGTGATTGATCCGCAGAGTGACCAGACGAAATCAACCTCCAGTCCCACCAAAACGTCTTCTTTTAATCCCTAAGTCCCCGCCCTCAGTGGGGACACCAACCAATTAGGTCAAAACACAAGCACGCATCCAATCAAGGACCGGGGAAAGGAAAACACATCCAATAAAACACATGGGAGAGGAAAACACATTGAAAAAGAGACAGAGGAGCGTAAAACACGCCCAATCAAAGATTGGGGAGAGGGGACAGGTCACTGTCACGAATACTAACAATTCCCCTCTCGGATCACTCCATCCTCCCCCGCGGGGCGGCATGATTACTCGCTTAAAGAGCATGCGAGGGCCGCACAGATTGTCGAAAGCCGTGCCACTTAAGGCGCCGCCGCTCCCCAATTCTTCCTGATGCCTCACGTGCACAGGAAGTGCCTGGCAGTCATATGGAGCTGATAAGCGCTCACAGTGAACATGAGGAACGCGCCTTCAAAATTGCCTCCTAGCCACACACTGAACGACCGCCGCTCGGGTAATGGCCTTGGGCAGCGTCGCCGCGGTAGGGATGAAAGGAGACGCGCCTTCGTTGCTGCTTCTCGGAGCGGGCTGCGAACAATGGGGCCCAGCCAAGCTGGGTCGTCTGCGCACCCCGAACTCCCCTCCGTCGCCGTCCGCTTGACTCGTTAGTTCCATGTGGAGTCAAAAGGAAATGGATCACAGCGTACGCACTCTTGTCCACATACAGGCGGCGTTCCGTACGTGATTACTTGAGGCTCCGGATGTGTCCAAGCCTGCCGCGCACGACAACGGGTAAGCGAGTGCTGGAAGGTAAAGCGTTATTCAGAGAGCTCTTTGATGATATGAGGCGCTTGCTTTAAGTATCCTACATGGCACCGCCCACCGTGAGGAACTCATAATACTTGCCTCTTTTGACACTGCCATGCGCGGGATCTTTGTTCTTCATTTCTTTCTCCTTAACTTTCCTTGTTTGAGGTTTTAAGCTTTGCTTGTGATCAAATCTATGTAGTCGCTGACCAGTCGCTAAACGCTTGTCTTTTAATAACTTCAGCCTACGTTTACGCGAAAAGGCATACCAATGAAAGCCACTAGAAATACATGATGCAAGACGCTAAACATCACTTACCACAGCGGCCCAACATATGTATTATAGCGTAATGCCCAGATGATAACATATCTTTCTGGCATCTGTCGCCACGGTGGCTGAATCGTTATGGTGCTGGGCTGCAGACCGAAATGACACCGGTTGGATCTCGATCGCGACTGTCGCATTTCGAAGTAGGCGAAAGGCTAGAAGCCCATGTACTGTGCGATGTCTGTGCACGTTAAAGAACTGCAGGTGCTCGAAATTGCAGGGAGCGTTCTAATACGGCGATCCAATACAGCCTGAGTCACTTTGGGACTATAAACTCTATTGTAATGAGAACACAGCACACACAACACACCACAGCACATCACAGTAATAAGAGCACAGCACAGTAATAAGCACAGCGTCGCGAACAACCAGCGGAACCATCCAGGCACAGAACAGAGACCGCGTTCAGTCCAGAGCACGCACGAGTGACCGAGCGTTCGGCGCTCGAGCTTCGCAGTGTTCGGCGCTTCTCGTCGTCTTCTTCGTTGAGCGCCAGCCTCTGAAGATTCTAAAGCCCGTGTCCAGTCCTACACTATGAACGAACAAAACATCCACCGTGGTTATAGTCAGAAACAATGCCTTTTGCAGCGATAGCTACACTACGTCAACCACTTCGCGAGGTCAGCGAGGCTGCGCACTGATCCGTCGCACATGCTCCGCCAGTTGTGCGCATGCGCGGAGTGACGCCAGAACCCGAAGCTGGTGTGCGCGCCGCGCGCCTACATTACGGTAGGATTTCAAGCCTTCAGCGCGGTGGCGCCGTGGCCACCGTGGCAGATGCCGGCGGCGCGGCGCGCCGGCGAAACCCAGTGGGGAAGGAGTGGAGAGGGTTTAGAGAGAAAGAGAGTGAATCCACGTACATGGACGAGGAAGAGGAAAAGGAGGAGGAGGAGGAGTAAAGGCAGGGAATTTAACCAGAAGAAAAGCTGGTTTGCTACCCTGCACGGGGGGAAAGGGGTGAGGGGAGAAAATGATGAAGAAAAGGCAGTTGCTGGAAATTAAAGCCACTATGCAATGTCACAGCGTTCAGTGAAGTCATAGGCTATCGTGCAGTCCAGAAGACCTCAAAAAGCGGAGCACTGCCTTGGATGCCTTCACCGCCGACGACCGCCGCGGCCAGTGGCCGAGAATCTTCGTTTCCGTCAGGGATGAAGATGATGAAGGAACGCCCAGCGAAACGAAACGGCAAAAGACTAACTTTGCAATTCCGGCTCAGCGTGTTCCACTAGGCCAACTGTAGCTATCGCGTCACTCCAGTTTTAACCACAACTAAACCGCAGAAAATTTTTAAAAGGGTATGTGACGCCGAAAATTTCGGTAATGGCAATTTCGGAATTAAAAAAATTATGGCTATCCCGAATGGTCGACTAGAAATTTTCAACTGCAGCTAAGTGCCTTACTAACGTAAGTTAACGAGCTTGCTGCTGAAAGAAAATCAAATCAGGTTCATTTTCCAGCAACTGGGGGGTCGTCTGAGCTAAAAGCTATACTAACAGCTTGACAAAGACTTGACAACATAACCCGGAGACTGGCTTAACAACGTCGCAAAAGGCATCCCGATATCTCAAGATGTCGTTTTTTTTTAAATTCTGGTTCATTTCTGTTGAAACAACCAGCTATATTAGGAACAGCGCGAATTTTCATTTGTCCATGGGTAATCAAGAACTGTGCACAGTGTTAAATTTTGTGCTGAGACAAGTGCTCAACCACGGACCAGCAGTCTCTGTTACCGTCCTGTGCAATCAGACGTGCTCTGAATGAATATTTTAGCCCTCCTTGCTCGTCAATTGTGTTTGTACACGGAGAACATTTCACGGAGTTTTTCGTTGCAGAACTTTGCAATTTTTCCCATCAACGCGGAACTTCTACTTAACTAAAGCTCAGTTTTGGCTGTTTGTTTTATTACAAGCAGCAGATAGCATTCTGAAACTCTATTTTGATGTTGTTTTGTCTGGATTTATTTTTTGAACATTATGCGGTTTCTCATCTACTAATAACTTCTCATATAAAATTTTTAGGACATTTTAAAATAACTGGTTTGCTCTCATTGCAGCTATGAGTTGAAATATACTTTCTATTGGACCATTTACCATCCATTTGGCTATCGGTCCAGATATTTTGTACCTATTCGCTCGTATTTTTATAACGGAGGTTAGTTTTCACTGGATTCTCTTTCCATCTGATCATTGGTTAGGAGCCTAAGGTTGCCTCCTATCTTGGACGACGCACCACAGTAGGCGCCCTGTCCACTATCTGATTTATACTATAGCAGAAGAGTTCGTCAGGGTTCAGTGGTCTAAGAAAGACTGCTTTTTAACTTCAGCTTTCGCTTCGCGATTACCTTCCGCTGCCCTAAATAACATGTTGGTCAGCGCACGCAAACGCCCTTTAGGATGTAGCTCTGACTTGTGTAGGTTGCTGGCAATCTCAAGTTTAGTAAGTTTGGCGCAACATAGCCTTAGTTGCTTTCGCTCCAAAAAATTTTCTATAGCTAGCTATTCTCAATTTTGTGTCTTGTTACCTTCTGGTGGCAATTTTGTTCAACAGCGCTTTTAGATAAATTTAGGCTTACAATTTTTAGCACATAATTATGATGCTCATGTTATAACGGGGCCTGCGCAAACGCTGATAGGTTGTCTGTTAAGATTTCATCAAAACTGTTCGTTTTGGTGAAAACTTTTTCTGCGTTCGGGTTATAAATAATACTCTGCGCTGATAAAGCGCAGTTCCTCTAGCGCTTACCCAGTAATTCTCGGAAGAAAGTCACCTTTGCGTGCCCAGTCAGCACAATTTGCCGACTAATAAACAAGAGTGAGAAGCTAATTAAGCATGACGTTATACATTTTATTCTCTGTGACTTTGTGCTTGTTTCTGATGAGATAACTTGGACGGAAGAATGCGTAAGAGGGCTTTTTATTTTCTTTACCGCAATGTAATTCATTCTTTCTTCTCCCTTTCATTTAGTGCCGTCCCGAACAACAGCTAGGGGATTCATGCGGTCCACCACAAGGTTGCAGATGCGGCGTCTGGTACCCAAGTCCTTCTGTGTGGCATCTTCACTGCATCTTTGTTCCGTCGGGATAGCATGGACGAAAATATCCGTCAAAATATTCAGGAATAAACAAGTGACAAAATATTGAGAAGCGACAGACCATGCCGGCCGGTCATAACAAGAATTGGAAGCACACTAAATGTATTCATATATTCCGAGAACAGCGAAAAGATTTCAAACATTAAACTTTTTTCTTTTTATCTCCGAAGCCTACAGTGCGCTTTTATATGCCAACTTCATAAAGAATCTAGAGAAAACGCTTCGGTGTCAATTCTATGACAAATACTTAGGCTGAAGGAATCACAAAGTGCGCGACGCAAAAAACGTGTCAGCAGCAGGCGCTTTTACTCTTCGCCAATGAAAACAAAAAGACAGACTCCGCGACGTGAGCCGTCGCGAAATGTGCCGCTGCCAACAGCTCGCTAAGTAATTCCTATGAGTTTCGAAAGCGCGTGATTTTGCTCTCTTGCAGCCCAAGTGAAAGCGGAGACGTGGCGGCAGCCAAGAATCTTTGCGAGAGGTACAAAATTCGTATTCTGCGCCAACGGCAGAGAGATGAAACACTTCGGCAATAGTTGAGTCACACTTGATGTATCACACTGTTTTATTTTGAGGTCGCTATAGCCATAGAATTTGCGTCTTAGAGCATTAGCGGTTACCCTCATTCCACACTAAGCACCTCAAGGCCCTGGACACGAACATCTTCAATGCCTCAAGGCTCATCCTCACCTGAACCCTGGAGCCAAATCTTCTCAAGATTCGTTACTTCCTAATCCTCGAGGCTTAATCCTCATTTTCTCAACGATACCTCCTTGGAGGTCAGCCAACAGATATTCCTCGAGTTCTTAGCTGCCACAGAGCAGTTTTTGCTCAAGCCTACAAGTCTGAGCCTCCGCAAGGCCCCCAGCCAAATGATAATCAAGACACGAGGCCTCAACTTCCTTAATAAGCTGTGCCTCAACAACCTCGAAGCCTCAGACACTAAACTCTGCAAGGCCGCATGTCTCGTCCATAGGGTAGTGTTATTCACTGCTTCAAACTCCTGATCTTCAAACTCCTCGGCGTCATGATCTACTTGACGCCCTAGTCCTCAATCTCCTCAACACACTAGGAAAAATCTTTCTCAAGGCCTCAGGCCTCAATATGCACAAGCACTGATGATATAACCTCCTTAAGACCGGAGGCAAGGCGGTAGGCTTCAAGCTCCTCGCATGCTTTGGAAGCATAGCATTCAAAGCACAGGGCCTCAAATTCAGGTTGACCTTCAAGAACATCTGCACAGCACAAGGGTCCCCTGGTGGTAGATACGGCTAATTTTATTATTATTCGCGATAGGTGCATTATTTTTTTCTCAGTAAATTTATTTGCCTTCTCGTGCATAATACTGCAGCAGTGTCCACGAGAGTTTTTCATTTGTGCAAGTTACTGTGCCAAGTGGCGACTGAATCATTGTCTACGAGAATAAGTTCTAACAGATATGTGAAGCATTCACTGGTGAGAATCGCACGAGAAATACAAATACCTTTTCATAAGATTCTTCAGAACATGAGGAATGAAACATTCGCCATAAAAGAAGCCCTTTACCGCAAATATACAATGAGGAGACGATAGAAATACATTCGTACTCATCAATGCGAGTGCCCAGTAGTATGCAAAGCGCGAAATGCAGAAATTGCTTGCAAGTGAGGAGGCCAACTTGACTTTTTTTCATGCATCTTGCGACCTTTATGCAGCACGTTGTCGCTGGTCTCCTCTACACTCTAACAAAGTACAGACGAAAAGAGGTTGAGGAGCTCTTCATCTTCATAGCCACTAGAGTAAATGAAAATCGATTGACTCATACACTGCTAGCAAATCACAACGTGGGATTCAGTCATTCGGCCGACGCCTCACGCTATGTAAGGACGTCAGAGGAATCACAATGTAGCAGGTCCCCGCTTCAGCGGTTATGAAGTTGATAGAAATAAAAGGATAAAAATAGGAGAGAAAATATCCTAAATAAAGTAATCAAATAAATAAGGTGCACGAGAAAAACAAAAAGATAAAAAACACGCCACAATTGCCTAGCATTGGTTGCCAGCAATTGCTTTTGCTGCAATTGCATTTGGCAGCAATAATATTTGGCTGGTCGCCAACAAGCTAATGGTGGTTGGCTTCCCACATACGCTTAAAATGTGTAGTTTTGTCGCCGAAAAGCAGTGACCTATGACAGGCACCTAAACTGACGCGAAATGAAAAATAAGTAATAGATTCTTATTACATATGGCCCCACTAGCCGAACTTCATAGGCTTCCTGACATTACAGGCTTCGCTGTGATATCATAATCAATCATGAAGCTTAACAAGCGTCCCAGAAAGAGAATACAGGTTGGTGTCTGTTCTGTACACGGGTACTAAATCACTTCCAGATCACACATGCAGAAAACAAATAATGCTTATTTCCTATATCCTGGGTGATTCACTTATTGCGTTCGTGTTTGTAGCAGTGCTGTCTTTATGCAGATCTATATCGCAATGCAACCACTTGCACTCTTTACAGTCGCTAAAAAACTCGCTTTGCGGAGCCATATTCACCTTAAGCAAAACTACTGTTTACCCGTGTTACCTATGGTAAAGGAAAGTCTCCAACTTCATCACCGGTGCAGCCGTTAGCTTTTCACTGAAACATATGGGGCACGGTTCTGCATTCATAAACGCCACATACGACTTGCAAAAAAAAAAGAAACTGAGCAGATTTTCTTACAGGCGTGATTTATTTTCCGGCCTCTCCCCCATTTGTCTAGCACCTTTGCTCCGCACGGCGAACAAAAACAAATTGTTCATGCTGCCCTACACCTTGATGAGCAAAGCTTCATGTGTGAGTACAAACGAGCAAAATCAAGATGTCTTGCAACGTTGCTCGGACATATTTCTTGTTCGGATATTTCGAAAGGGCGATAGCAGTTGCGGCTTCTTATTTGCGTTTGGGTACACTTTCAGCGATTGCGCAAAGTGTTACGCATAAGCTCGTAGTGCGGGTTAGGCAATAAAAAGACGACAGTAACAAATACAACCTCACTGGAGCAACAACGGACAAGCAGCTGCAATGCTTAAAGCAGCAAAACTGCTACCATAACAAGTACACACCTGGCAGCAGAAAAGAGGCGTAGACTATAGTAATGATTAGATCAACGAAGCAAATACAAACATGTTAATGTCGTGAGGTCTTCAATTATTTGCTAGGTAGCAGGAGCACAGCGGTATGCGAAACTTCACGCAGCATCATGGTGTGGAGGCCATATTTTTAAAAAATGGCAGTCGCTTAACTTGGCTAACCCTGGAATTCAGCAAAAAGCAAGAATTCCTCCTAAGCGCCTGAGGCTCGTCCGTGGCTGCTCCGATACACACTCACGACAGCCGTTCTATATATATATAACCACACAACCACGTGACTGTGGCGTGGTCATCATCATCATCATCATCATCATCAGCCTTACTACACCCACTGCAGGGCAAAGGCCTCTCCCATGTCTCTCCAATTAACCCTATCCTTTACCAGCTGCATCCACCCTTTGCCTGCAATCTTCTTAATCTCATCCGCCCACCTAACCTTCTGCCGCCCCCTGCTACGCTTACTTTCTCTTGGAATCCACTCCGTTACCCTTAAGGACCAGCGGTTATCTTGCCTTCGCATTACATGCCCTGCCCAAGCACATTTCTTTCTCTTGATTTCGACTAGGATGTCATTAACCCGTGTTTGTTCCCTCACCCACTCTGCCCGCTTCCGATCTCTTAACGTTACACCTATCATTTTTCTTTCCATGGCTCGCTGCGTTGTCCTTAACTTAAGCTGAACTCTTTTCGTTAGCCTCCACGTTTCTGCCCCGTAGGTGAGTACTGGTAAGATTATGCTGTTGTACACTTTCCTCTTGAGGGAAATTGGTAAACTGCCACTCATAATCTGCGAGAATTTGCCATATGCGCTCCACCCCATTCTTATCCTTCTAGTTATCTCCCTCTCATGATCCGGATCAGCTGTCACTACCTGCCCTAAGTAGACGTATTCCGTCACAATTTCTAGGCTCTCGCTGCCAATTGTGAACTGTTGTTCCCTTGCTAGGCTGTTGAACATTAGCTTGGTTTTCTGCATGTTAATTTTTAGACCCATCGATCTGCTCTGCCTGTCTAACTCATTGATCATGATTTGCATTTCACCTCCTGAGTGACTCAGCAAGGCAATGTCATCCGCAAATCGCAGATTATTTAGGTATTCTCTATTTATTCTTATTCCCAACTGTTCCCAATTCAGGCCTCGAAATACCTCCTGTAAACATGCTGTGAACAGCATTGGCGAGATCGTGTCTCCTTGCCTGACGCCCTTCTTTATTGGAATTTTATTGCTGAATTTATGGAGGACTATAGTAGCTGTGCAGTTGCTATATATATCTTCCAGTATTTGGACATAAGGCTCTTCTATCCCCTGATTACGCAATGCCTGTATGACTGCTGAGGTTTCCACTGAGTCGAATGCTTTCTCGTAATCAATGAAAGCTATATATAGAGGTTTGTTATATTCTGCGCATTTCACTATCACCTGATTGATAGAGTGAATATGATCTATTGTGGAATATCCTTTACGAAAGCCTGCCTGATCATTTGGGTGATGAAAGTCTAACGTTGCCCTGACTCTATTAGTGATTACCTTAGTAAATACTTTGTAGGCAACGGATAGTAAGCTGATCGGCCTGTAATTTTTCAATTCCTTGGCGTCTCCCTTCTTATGAATTAAGATAATGTTTGCATTCTTCCAAGCTTCTGGTACAGTCGAGGTCATAAGGCATTGCGTATACAGGGTGGCTAGTTTTTCTAGCACGATGTCCCCTCCATCCTTCAACAGATCTGCTGTTGCCTGATCCTCCCCAGCTGCTTTTCCCCTTTTCATTGCTTCTAAGGCTTTCCTTACTTCATCTTTCGTTACTGGCGGGATGACGCATTGCTGTGCACTGCTGTCTTTCTCATTAACGCTCTGGTTATATTGGCTACTGTACAGGTCTCTGTAGAACTCTTCGGCTACGTTAACTATCTTATTCATATTGCTAATGACATTGCCCTGCTTGTCTCTTAATGCATACATCTGGTTTTTACCTATGCTAGTTTCCTCTTCACTGTTTTTAGGCTACCTCCGTTCTTTAAAACATGCTCGATTCTCTCCATACTAAACTTCCTTATGTCGGCTACCTTGCGCTTGTTTATTAACTTTGATAGCTCTGTTAGTTCTATTCTATCGGTAGGGTTAGACGCCCTCATGCTTTGGCGCTTCTTAATCAGATATTTCGTCACCTGAGATAGCTTCCCGGTATCTTTTCGAACTGTCCTACCGCCTACTTCTACTGCGCACTCCGTAATTATTGATGTCAGATTATCGTGCATTGAATGAACATCAAGATCATCTTCCTCAGTTAAGGCCGAATATCTGTTTTGCAGCGCTATCCTAAACTCCTGTGCTTTCCCTCTTAAGGCTAACTCGTTAATGGTCTTCTTCTTCACTAGCTTCTTCCGTTCCCTCTTCAAGTCTTAGCTAATTCTAGACCTTACCATTCTGTGGTCGCTACAACGCACCTTTCCGAGGACGGCCACATCCTGAATGATGCCAGGTTCAGCGCATAGAATGAAGTCGATTTCATTTTTAATCTCACCATTTGGGCTCTTCGAGGTCCACTTTCTGTTTTCTCGTTTGCGGAAGAAGGTATTCATGATCCGTAAATTATTTCTATCCTCGAATTCGACTAATAACTCTCCCCTGCTATTTCTAGAGCCTATCCCATAGTCACCTACTGCGTGGTCGTCAGCCTGCTTCTTGCCCACCATCGCATTGAAGTCGCCCATCAGTACAGTGTACTGCGATTTTACTTTATTCATTGCCGATTCTACGTCCTCATAGAAACTTTCAACGGTCTGGTCATCATGGCTGGATGTGGGTGCGTAGGCCTGCACCACTTTCAGCTTGTACCTGCTATTCAGCCTAAAAAGCCACTGCTATCGCCCTTTCGAAACATCCGAGCAGGAAATATGTCCCAGCAACGTTGCAAGACATCTTCATTTTGCTCGTTTACAATACAATACAATGCAATCTTTATTCAACATCCCAAGGATGTTTGGAGTACAGACAAAAAGCCTGACATAGGCTTGACTAGGCCCGCTCCCCAATACATGGCAAACAGAGGCAGCGCATGGTAAAAATATAAAGAGGAAAAAAAAGAGAAAAGAAAACACAGCATTTGGATTTTGGGAACGCAATCTGCAGCTACTGCTGCAGTAATAAAATATATATATATAAGTGCATAAAGCAGACTAATAAGTGACAGTGAAACATACGCCAGTCCAAGTTGTGCATACATCAATAAGACATACAGGTAATGAAATTATTGCATAACATATAGAAGCGTGCACAAACCTAGACTCCCGTATAAGATAGTTGAAATATATCTGGTAAAAAGTAGAGATACAGAAGTAAATGCAAAAAAAACAAATGGTTCCAAAGAATAAGAAAAACATGTTCACATTCTAATTCCATACAAATTTCTTTCGTAGGTTTTTCAATGAAATAGACTGTATATCTGTGTTCCTGTCCTTCAAGAAATCATTTAGCATTGTCGGCAGTTGGAATTTCAACATTTGATTTCCATAACCCCTACGGCATTTACTCACATTCCATTGTTCGGGCTTGCGCGTCGGGTAGGTAGGAGTGTGCTTTTCCAGTCCGGCCAGCAATTTTAATGCATTTATATTTTTAGATTCTTCTAATTTATATTGTTTAGACAGTCTATAGGTGTACATAGATTCTACGCTAACAATGTTCAGTTGCCTGTACATGTCCTTCGTATGGCTTAAATAGGGTGCTTTACAAATTATGCGTATGGCACGTTTCTGTAGCAAGTGGAGATCATTAATATTATTTTTGCTTGTGGTTCCCCATACAAGTGCGCCGTAGTTGAGCGTGGACGAGAATAAAGAGTTGTAAAGCAGAATATTAACTGCTCTTGGAAAAGTAAAACAATGACGCCGCACGAGAACAACAGTTTTCGAAAGTTTTTGATGAGGTCATTTATGTGCTGATCCCAGGACAAATTTGCAGAAAAAATAACACCGAGCGACTTGAAACTCTGCACAACCTCTATCTCTATACCCTCAATTAGAATCTGGTGGTAGTACATAAAGTTTATTTTTTGGATGAAACATAACAGCCTTGGTTTTTCCAATATTTAACTTCAACCCATTTTTTGTTGCCCAGGTGCTAACTATACGAAGTGCACGATTAGCACGACGGGACAAATCTGCACCGGAAGAGACGGAAAAGAATAAACTTGTATCGTCTGCATAAATTATGTACTTGGCCGTTGGGTCAGTGTTACTATGTCATTTATATATAAAACAAATAGAAAAGGACCTAGAATGCTTCCTTGCGGAACGCCTAGTTTAACCGGTTTTACGGTGGAAGAATGCCCTGTTATCACAACACACTGTGATCGGTGTTCAAGGTAGGATGAAATTAACTGAAGGGCTACACCGCGAATACCATAACACTCCAAGTTTTCAATCAGTATACGGTGACTAATATAGTCAAAGGCTTTTGTAAAGTCAAGGAAGACACCAAGGACCATGTTTTTGTTTTCAAACTTTCCAGGATAATTCCTTTTTGCGTAAGTAGCGCTAATTCAGTGGACCTATTTTTTCTGAAGCCATATTGCGCGGGAGCTAAGATGTTACAGTGATCGGTGAAAGAAGTTAGTCGTTTGAGAATAACTTTCTCAAGTCCTTTCGAAAAAACTGGAAGTATTGAAATCGGACGGTAATTAGAAAGGTTGTTTCGGTCGCCCTTTTTATATATTACGGTTACCTTGGCACACTGCATACTCCGGGGAACACCCTGATGAAAGGCAGATGTTGAATATATGCACCAATGTATGGGCAATTAAGTCTATTACATGTTTTACAGGCTTCACTTGAAGGCCCATTATGTCAGTGGAGGTGCTGTTTTTTTAGGATCGCAAACGTAGTTATTATTTCAGTTTCCGAGACCGGCTCCAAAAACACAGCTTGTGGGCAAGAAGGTTTTCATGAAAGTTGAGTAGTCTCCGCCGGACGACACTGAGGCCAGAGAAAGGAAGTGGTCATTGAAAGTATTTGCTAATCTCTCCCCTGATTCGAGGAAGTTAAAAGATTATAGTGGTAACGATTCCTAGCAGTACGAAGTTCTTTGGTGAGTTGATTTCTATACCTCTTAAAGGCTTCGAGCGCGTCCGGGCGCTTGCTTTTGACAAATTTCCGGAAAAGCCGGTCACGCTTTTTAATGCGGTTTAGCAGTTCTGACGTTACCCACGGTTTCCGGATTTTCTTTGACCTATGAAAACTTTTTTTCGGAAAGCAGGAATTATACAAAGACAAAAACTTTTTTAAGAACTTGTCATAAGCTACGTCAGGATTATATTCAGAGAGGACGTCATTCCAGTTTACTTCTGCAATGCATTCACGAAAGCTAGATAACGTGCGCGGATTGATTTGCCAGCGGAGCAAAGGCAGCTCAGATTT
This sequence comes from Amblyomma americanum, assembly GCF_052857255.1. Classification (NCBI taxonomy): domain Eukaryota; kingdom Metazoa; phylum Arthropoda; class Arachnida; order Ixodida; family Ixodidae; genus Amblyomma; species Amblyomma americanum. Next base: position 60,325,068 of record NC_135503.1, on the reverse strand, counting down.
CGCATTGATTTTAAAACCGTGATACACTGAGAGAAATATCGGAAGGTGATCACTCAAAGAGTAATTAATGATACCAGATTTAATACGACAAGTTTCGAAGTTAACTATAAAAAGATCAAGAAGTGTTTGGGAGCCAGCTGCTAGCCGTGTAGGTGACGTTATCACATTTGGCATGAGTGAATATTCAAAAGGGATTCAAATTTCATCTTTGGGCTATTCTCAGCCAGAAATTAATATTGAAGTCTCCACCCAATATAATGTAGAGGTTTTGAGCATTGACAAACTGTAGCAAAGAATCCGTGAAAGTGAAAAATGAAGAGACGTCACCGCATGGTGGACGATAACAACTACACAATAAGTATTTGCGCGATTTTAGTACAAGCACTTCGAAGTCAGTAGAAGCACAACAGAACTCATCAAGAACTTCGCACTCAATTTCGTTAGAAATGAGCATCGATACACCGCCACCACGTTTACCTACACGATTAACAAAGTAAGATTTGTAGCCAGATAGCTTAATCACGTCCTCTTCACAGTCAAACCAGGTTTCTGAAAACATCACTACATTAAATATAATATTGGCTTGGCTAAAGAAAACCTCAATAGCGCCATCCTTATTCCTGCCAGATCGCAGATTAAAATGAATGCAGTTCAAACACTGTCGAGAATCACCCAATGCACAGCCGTCCAGCTCCGTCGCGTCAACTAAGCCGCTCATACACGAAGCCATCGTGAGAGAATTAGGACAGATTTATATCTCGGCAGCACGCTATCAATCGACCAGCGCTTGAAATATGCGGAAAGACAACTTCGCGCTGTTGCGCACCATTCATACTGGAGGCGGTGCATTAGGCTGGCATTCAGATTGTTCGATATCAAATGTACGCAGAAACCTGCGCCAACATATGACGACTCATTGAGAATGCTTTGTGCAAGCAATATCGGCAGTGGTTTAACTTTTAAAGGTCTGCGTAAAAAAAGGGGACTTCAAGCGCCCACGGGCACAAAAAGAAAGAGACGTGCACTGTCGTAATCAACTGCAAACCTAGTGTACATGTTACAAAAGGGCGATGAAGGCGGGTTTCTGGTGTCCGCTCGAAGCGTAATCGTTGGTGCTACGTTAGCTTCGTTGCAATCTGTTGTGTGGAAGTCTGAAAACTTCCACCGTATACCGTTCCATTTTTTGTGAATTAGTGGTACCATCACGCATTCAACGTCCTGACAGGAAACGTTTTTAGACCTAACAGCGCCGCTCCAAAGAACGTTAGTTTCCATGTTCTGCTCCATTGTTTGTTTGCTTTTTTCCCCCTTTTTGCAAGTCCTAGCTGATACAGGGACACTTTCACTGCATCTTTTCAAGATCGCTTTCCTGCTTGATGACCTATGCGTCAGAGGCATCTGACTTTCTAGCGAAAATTTTTCCGTTGCGGCACCAGACATACTTCCAGCCAGAAGAACGCTTTTTGGCAGCAGCCATTCCCAAAAGAAGCTTGAGAGCAGGGCACAGGTGTCCATTAACAAACACAGGGGATTCTGAAGTGTTGCCAAGGTCGGAATTCTTAAGGCGCAGCTTTCTAGCTTTTTCGAGTAAAGAATCCCTTTTTTGGCGCTGACTGAACTGAACGACAATGCGGCTGGGCTTATTCTTGGACGGGACGCGATGACAAGCCTCAATGTCCTCAGGGGCAATGGCCACACCAGCGAGCGCACCAATATCACAAACAATGCTGGTGACGTCCTCGTCGGGTTTTTCATCTAAGCCTTTAATTTCAACGTTTTTGTTTCTCGAGTATTGCTCTGTCTGTGTCAGACGGAATTCCGTGCCAGCTAGGCGTTTCTTAAGGGCATCAAGCTCAGCACGCAGTGCATTGTTTTCTTGTCTTAGTGCAGCATTCTCTGCCTTGACGTCACTGCAACCTTTCTTAAGCTCTTCAAAAACTTCATTCATGTGAGTCATACTTTTTTCATTTTCACGCGCTTCCGCACGCAGTTCCCTCATATCGGCACGTAAATCCCGTTCAACTGTTTCACGGGCTGCCTTTATCTCCTGCCGCAGTTTTTCCCTCAGATCGCTGATTTGTTTGCTCATTTTGAACGAAATGCACAGCAAAGTAACTTCGTACAATGTATATTGAAACACTCAAGGGCAGCAGTGACAGCGAACGCACGCGCAGCGTGCTAAAATAAAGAGGGCTGACAAACCAACCTGCAAAACAGACGGAATGAAGGCTCAGAGCGTGCAGTCCGCTGCGCTGCCACTGCTGCCAAATGAGGAGCGGCTATGCCGGGCGGTTCCTTTTATGCGCTCTGATGATCCTGGTGGCGTCAAAGTCCCAACTGTGCAGAAGCTTCGGTCTTTTTTCGCACCACCTGCCGGTAGAGACGACGATCCCGATGACGGCTTTCTTTCTTGCTTCTGATAACTGCAAAACAGACGGAATGAAGGCTCAGAGCGTGCAGTCCGCTGCGCTGCCACTGCTTCCAAATGAGAAGTGGCTATGCCGGGCGGTTCCTTTTATGCGCTCTGATGATCCTGGTGGCGTCAAAGTCCCAACTGCGCAGAAGCTTCGGTCGTTTTTCGCACCACCTGCCGGTAGAGACGACGATCCCGATGGCGGCTTTCTTTCTTGCTTCTGATAACTGCAAAACAGACGGAATGAAGGCTCAGAGCGTGCAGTCCGCTGCGCTGCGCTGTTCTCAATCAAGTATTGTTTCTCAATCGTATAATATAGTGATTGCACTGGCATGTTATTCACTCTGTGCATGTTATTCGATCACGTTCTCTCAAAGCAAGGTCATAATTGCCGCCAAAAGCATCTAATTAACAAAAACAATAAACAGAATTTTTAGCCAGTGCGGCTAGCATGAATGTTTATATCAGAAACTTAAACATGGTTGCATATCCAGCTGTAGTGCATAGTGTGTTTCGTGTTATTCGCCAACAAAGTTTTCACTGATTTCGTGTATTTACGCATGCAAGGCAGTGCCCGCTGACGCGAAACTCCTCTCTAGTCTGATGCAGCTGTTGCATGGGGCATTTACCGCATTTCGAGAACCAGAAGTGAAGAAGAAACCGTTATCAGCTTCACATGCCATTGGCTGACGAAATGTCGCGTCACTCCTGGAGCAGTTTCGCGCCGATCGTCACTCTCTTGCATGCGTTATTGTGCGGATCGATTTGAAAAACTGTACCCGAATAGTTCTGAACGTATGCGGGCTAGGATAATTCTACGAAATAGGATTGTGCAAAAATACGCAGCTGCCGCGATGTCTCAGTGGTTTCGGCGCTTGGCTACCGAGCCGTATAGTTCCCGGGGTCGATCTCGGCCGTGGCGGCCGCGCTTCGATAGAGGCTAAACTCAGAATGTACCCGTGTACTGTGCGATGTGAGCGCACGTCAAAGATCCCCAGGTGGTGGAAATTATTCCTGAGCCCTCCACTACGGCACTTCTCTCGTTCTTTCTTTCTTCTTTCACTCCCACGTTCCTCCGTTCTCTTACGGCGCGCTTCAGATGTCCACGGAGATGTGAGACAATTACTCCTACATTTACTTAGCACAAAAAGTAATGAAAATGGGTCTACTTCTTAGCATAGAGTTCTAACTTGCCCGTTTACGGCAGTCACTCAAAAGTTAAATAATAGATTTTAGTTAATCAGGCAACTGATGGCCATCAAGACACTATACCAATCTAGGCATGGTACCTTGAGCCAGTTTCAATGTCAAGAAGCACTGTGCAGCAAGCCTGTGCTCATAGGATGTTGGAAAAAAATTTCGCTTTTTGATGCTCAAATATCAGACTGATGATCTGCCGGAGAGTACTATATTGTTTAGTTCTGATAGCTGTCGCGATGCTGGTTCTTTCAGCGGAACTTGGGGCTTGATGATTTTCGAACAATTAAATCACTTTAGCGTCAACCCACGGTGTTAGAAATTTCGTAGATATTGCTTCAATCCTGAGGATTTGTCTAGCCCAGAGAAAGGCGCGATTGGGCATATGTCAGGATACCGTGTAAGTGCACTACCACTGCGCCTTTCTGAAATACTAGGACAGTTAACATCTGTATCTAAAAGCATTTCCAAAGAGCGAACCAAAACATTCTGACTGACAAAATGTGCGCCCTATATACAAAATATTAATGATTAAAAAATTATAGTCCGGAAAGGGGTCGGGTTTCAGGCTCCAGCTTTAAAAGCCCTTTCCCTTTTCTCTTTCAAGCAACTAAACACCAATACCTTTTTAAATCTCATATACTAAGCCGAACAATGCACAATCAAATACGCTGCTTTGAGTTGCAGCGTAGCGTATCAATTATATGAAGCGTGTATGATGTGATTGATGTGAAGGGTACCAATGTACGCTTCTGTCATGTGCAGCACTGAAAGAAAACCGGTTAAAAGAGTTGTATGTTTTTCTCATATTTCAAAATTATTTTCCGCGTTAATAGTTGCAGTATGCCAGATTAAATCTGAAGTAATATGCACAGCAGAGCTAAATTCCAAAAGATGTCCAAAAGTAGGAGAGGTCGTCAGAAAGACAGGTGGGAGGGTGATATATATATTTGAGAAATTGGAAACGAAACACTGCAAACAAGCTTATACGCGGGACAAGTCGGACAACACATAACAGATAATAGAAAACAAGGAACAGCATTGTAATGACACTGATATTTGTCACACACGAACCAATCCTTCTTTGTCACGGTTTTAAATTATTTCCGGGCTCGAATTCTCATTTAGAAAATTTCAAATGGATGGGCTCGACATCAGCAGATCCGGTGACAAGTGTGTTAAATCCTCAAATTTCTAACTAGTTTGAGCTCCTAAGGCTTTTATTTTGCATGCCGAAAATAGTAACCAGTATTAATCAGGAATGGTCGTTCAAAATTTTTTGTGCAGATTCACAATGAAAAACCGCGAATTTCCTTTCGTACGGTGGATCATAGCCAGCAAATTATGATTTGCAAAATACATGGCAGTGTTCAAAAATATGTTTGCTTTCTATAACACGTACTGCTCGTTCAGCCACGCAACACCTTTGGTTTGTTTGTTCGGGTATTGGAACTTCGTACAAGTAAGCTTTGGAACACGCGTGAGTACACTAACGAGTGCCATTTATTTGTAGTTTTACACAAATTCAGAAGACCGGTCTAAATTAGTAACAATACCACTAACACAATCTCATCGCAGATGTAATATTTATGCTCCATTCATAACATACGTTCCTCAAGAATGACTCCAAAAAACTTCATTGTGCTTAAACAAGATTAGCACCTCCCAACGTTAGGGAAAAATCAGTTTCGATATCTTTGCTCTTTACTCTGAAAGGCACGTATTTTTATCTTACCATGCTGATACACCCAATTTGCCTGACAACCACTTTATTTCATATTGTTCCTTTGTTCTGTAAGACTCTACGGTTCTTTTTTTAGCCACTTAAACTGCGTGTGCTCTCTACCAGTCATATAGATGCGCGCGCATCTACCCAACTGCGGGTCAACTGCGCATGACCGAACCGTTGCTCGCCAGGTGTGGCGATCTCTGCGGTGAATCCTTAATATGGGCAGCGAAGCGCCATGGGTAGGGATTCCGGCGGGAACGTTGCTGGAGCCTGGTCACGGATTCGGCGGTCAGCACGAGCGATCAGGGTGTATTACACGGACGGCGGGGGGGCACCGTACCGGGATCAGAGAGCGCAGATGGAAGTGGCATCCGCAAGGATGAAACAGCCCTGGGGCATGAGTGGCTGCTACGCAAGCAGCCAGTTCTCACGTAGCGTATCAAGCCCTCATAGCTGCCTCCTGGTCTTATCCGCGTCTTACTGTATTTTCTGCGTAGTTCTTTTTTAACTGACTTTTCGATGCCGCGCTCAGGTGTAGCGCCTAATTTCTTATAGCCGTAGTTTGGCGCTGACCCGAGGGGTAGCGCATGCTTGGCTCATTTCTATGATGTGCCCCTTTTAAAGCGTTGTTTTGGTCCGCAATACACTGGTGATTTTGTAATGACTGTAAGTGTGTCACTCGTCGGGCGTGACCACGGCTAGCGGACCCCATTGCCTGGAAGGCGAGGCCTTCAGTTCGTAACAAATATTTTTACGCCAAATATCTGAAGCAAACATATTGCCATGGTGTCCCTGTCGCTGCCAGCCTGTATTCATGTAGTCATCTCGTACCATTATGCTGAATTTAGCCCCATGATGAAAATGGTGAATCGATCGTTTCATGTCGCAACAAGAATCGCTGAAGATGGTTTATGGGGGTATAACGTCCCAAAGCTACTCAGGCTGAGAGACGCCTTATAGAATGGCTCCGGAAAAGGCGACCACCTGGGGAGAGGTAATCGGGACTGCTGCAGATAGGCCGGAGCAGGCTTCGAAAACTAGGTCTTTATTGGAGTGTGTTCGCCTTGTCGGGTGACGAACAGTGTTGGTTGTTGCTTAAGTGATCGGCCTTGAAATCGGCGCTTACTTCGAGGTTTTTCCTAGCCCACAGCTGTGTTAGGGTAATATCCTGCGCTGACTACCCATAGCTGAGGCTGGTTCGCAGGCTTTCAAAGCGCGTGCGCGCCAAGGCCATTGGCTGCTAGGACCTCCACCAGATGCCAGTAGGAGTGCTGTGAAAAACTGCGCTGCAGCAAACAGTATATAGAAAGGGAAGCCCCCTTATAGAACGAAGAAAAAATGGTCAGCAGCCGAGCGGCATAACCACAGATCCAACGCGGCTGCGCTGTGTGTCTAGAGAACTGTAAATATGAACTTGTACATCATCATCATCATCATCATCATCAACCTGACTACCCCACTGCAGGGCAGAGGCTTCTTCCGTGTCTAATTAACCCTGTCCTTTCGCAGCCGCGCCCACCGTATGCCTGCAAAATTCTTAATATCATCCGTCCACCTAACCTTCTACTGCCCCTGCGACGCTTGCCTTCTCTTGGAATCCGCTCTGTTACCCTTAAGGAGCAGCGGTTATCTTCACTTCGCATTACATGCCCTGCCCAAGCAAATTTGTTCCTCTTGATATCGATTCGGATGTCATTAACGCGCGTTTGTTCCCTCACTCACTCTGCCTGCACTCTGGTCTCTTAACGTTATACCTATCATTTTCTTTCCATGGCACGCTGCGTTGTCCTTAACTTAAGCTGAAGCCTTTTTCGTTAGCGACCACATTTCTGGCCCGTAGGTGAGTACCTGTAAGATACACTTTTCTCTTGGGGGATATTGATAAACTGCCATTCATGATCTGAGAGAACCTGCATATGCGCTCCACCCAATTCTTATCCTTCCATTTATTTCCTTCTTATGATCCGGATCAGCTGCCACTACCTGCCCTAAGTAGACATACTCCTTCACCACTTGCAGCACTTCGCTGCCAATTGTGAACTGCTGCTTCCTTGCTAGCCTGTTGAACATTACTTTAGTTTTCTGCACGTTTATTTATAGGATAGGACTATCCTTCTGCTATGCCTCTCTACCTAATTGATCATGCTTTGCAGTTCATCTCCTGAGTGACTCTGCAAGGCACTATCATAGTGAATCGCAGATTATTTAGGTGTTCTCTGTTAACGCTTATCCCCAACTGTTCCCAATTCCGGCCTCGGAATGCCTCCTGTAAATAGGCGCGGTGAATAGCACTGGCGAGATCATGTCTCCCTGCCTAACGCGCTTCCTTATTGGAATCTTATTGCTGACTTTACAGAGGACTACGGTAGCTGTGCAGTTGCTATAGATATCTTCCAGTATTTTGACATAAGGCTTTTCTACACCCTGATTCCGAAACGCCTTTTATGACTGCTGAGGTTTCAGCCGACTCAAATGCTTTCTCGTAATCAGTGAACGCTATATATAGGGATGGTTATATTTTGCGCATTTCGCTATCACCGGATTGATAGTGTGAATATGATCTATTGTGGAATCTGCTTTTCGAAAGCCTGGCTAATCATTTGGTGGATTAAAGTCTAAGGTTGCCCTGACTATTTTAGCGATTACCTTAGTAATTACGTTGCAGGCAACAGACAGTAAGGCGATCGGTTTGTAATTTTTCAAGTCCTTGGCATCTCCTTTCATATGAATTTAGATAATATTTGCGTTCTTCCAAGCTTCTGGTACGGTCGAAGTCATGAGGCATTGCGTATACATGGTGGCTAGTTTTTCTAGCACAATCTCCCCTCTGTCCTTCAACAGATCTGCTGTTGCCTGATCCTCACCAGCTGCTTTTTCCCTTTGCATTGCTCCTAAGGGTTCGTTTACTTCCTCTTTCGTTACTTGCGGGATGACGAACTGCTGTGCTCTACTGTCTCTCTCATTAACGTTCTGATGACATTGGGCACTGTATAGATTTGTGTAGAACACTTCCGCTACTTTAACGATCTATCTTATCCATGCTGCCAACGACATTACCATGCTTGTTTTCAATCGTGCAAAACATAAAATGCTTGGGAGTAATCTTCCCAGAGTGTCCCACCTGGGACGAGCAGGTCAATCATGTTCAGAAACAACTAAATAGCTTTAACGGTCTTATTTGCCAAGATAGGGACACACTTCCGTCTCAAGTAAAGGTCCTCATTTATCAAGCATTCTTTTTCTCATCACTGACTTGCTGTCTGGAAGTTTGGGGAACGATGACCCAACACAACATATCGGAACTAATAAGTGCACAAAATCGGGCAATTAGACTAAAAGCAAAAGCATCGTGGCATACCCACACGCATGCATACTTTATGAAATTTGGGAAGCATGACTTCTTTGTTTCCTTTCAAATTGCTATCAATGTACAAAACTGCGGTTATTACAAACGATGAAAGCATGCACTCTCTTGCTTCTAAAAATACCTCGCTATTCAACCGTCTATGGTACCCGCTCTCATTTTCCTTGGTCATTGCCTGTTTGTCGCACCAACTACGGCATGTAATCATTTTGTTTTGTTCTGCCAAAATACCTGAACATTATAGAAAATAACAGCATATCGCTAAGAGACCCCATAATGAAGAGCCTAAAGACCATTTTGTACCCCTTTGAAGACGTTTCGCTAGAACTTGCTGTGAACTCTAAATAAAAATATAACGCGGGTGAATTCTTCTTATGTTGTACACTTGGATGATGTGGTGTTTTTGTTTTAAGTATTTATATCACTTTTTGCTATGATTCTGATGCTAAATGTTGAAATGCTACCGTGAATATCTCATTCATGTTGTTACTTTTGTTTTAATCAACTGCCTCACCTGTAGCTGTCTTGTGAACAACTGAGGCAATACGTTGCCTCAGCAATGTGGGTGTAGGGTGCTTCTCAACCTGCATTCAAGCAGCATTTTCGCCTGCATCCTCTCTCTCCCAGTGATACCTGTACCACGAAGAGCGAGAAATAAACTTCAACTGCAACATCCAGTTTTTTACCTATGCCTAGTTTTCTCTTCACCGCTTTTAGGCTACCTCCGTTCATTAAAACATGTTTCTCTCCTCATTAAACTATTTTATGTCGGCTACCCCCCCCCCCCCCCCCCCGCGCTTATTTATTAACTTCGATAGCTCTGCTAGTTCTATTCTGTCTTTAGGGTTAGGCGCTCTCATGTAAGTCTTATTGGTATATAAAAAGATGCATTCCGGAGGAAACGCCCCCATCCCAACTATCTCAAATTTTTGTTTATATACAGATAAGTTCATTGTTTTCTCGTCGATATCTTCTGCCGGCAATGTGACAATTGCCGGCAATTGTAACACTAAACTTTGAGTACAATTCAAGCGCTGCGAAATGTTAGGTGCCGGAGCACTTGGAACTGATTGACACTTTAGAACTGTCGCAGTGCGGGAACGCCAGGTATTGAAACAAATTTTCGTCAGGGCATGATACATTAAAGTTCATCCTTTTTATGGATGGCGAATTTTTTGTTTACATTCCTAAAATAATTTGCTGCCTTAGCAACAGAGAACGTTTGTATTGGGTAGAAGGCAAACTTCATCATCTTCTCTTTTCACCAGTCGCAACTTAACTTGACCGCAAAGATCACAGCAAGGAAATAATCTTTGCACCAATGACATTAAGTGCGGAAATTTCTACTCCAATGCTTATATTCATGGTGGATGAGCACTGTTATAAGTGGCTGATACTGCTATTCTTGCTTGTGGTGATACGGAATTTCACGGAAACACAGAAAAGAACGTTGAAATTATATCTGACATGTTGCTTTCTGAAAATAGAAGTATAATCTTCATTGCCAGTTTAAAACATGCAGACCCTTCCTCTTAGATAGAAATAACCAGAAATAATTCTCTGTGAGAAAAACCAGCCTTAAATTATACTGACGAAAGTCCGAATATATAAGTTGTGGAGGCGTGTTCAAGCTTAACGGTAATGTTTTGGCTTGTTCTGGAAGAAATTAGCCATGTCGAAACGGATGGCAAGAGAAAACATCATGTAATTCATTACTTCATTTTATATTCCTAAGTTTAGTGATCTTTGAGGAAAGTATTTCCAGGATTCGATGCACCGCATTGAAATATGCTTCCAATGCACGACACGTGGCTCCTGACGTTTACCTAGGTTTCGCACGTGGATGGCTCCGCTTTGAGACAAATGTTGGGGGAAGCCTGAAGGCAACAGTGCCCCAAGTGGTTCTCTGGTAGGCCATAAAAAAGGCAGTTTTCTCCAAGAAGTTCTCCAAAGACAGATACTGAGTTAATATACTTTATCTGAAGGACCCTCAGATATTCATGACGTGTTATTGGTGAACGTGAGCTCAGGAATGTTGTGCTAATTTTCAATGAGCGTGACAAATGTTCACAAATGCTGCACTGTATTTGAATGCGCGAGGCACTAGCAAATCATTTGGCATCATACATTTTTTGGCCTGCTGATATTTTTTACAACACTTGCTAATTCATTGGATCAAGAAATCCTTGCACAAATATCTACAGTATGGCTAAATGGAAGTTGAGCAATTGGATTGAGTGCATCAATGTTTCAGTAGAAGATTTCCAGAATATCGACAAGAAAAACTGCTTTTAGCGCAACAGTGTTAAAGGCCCCATTCTCCAGAAAATCCAGTGTTGGCGTTATCGGCCTTGGCGTTGTGAGCAAAAAATCCTGTACATGGCTTTGGCAGGCAGTATTCAGAGAGCAACCTAGGAGGCAGGTGGGCCACCTAGTCCAAATAACCTAGCGGCGCCATTACAATCTTCCCACATAATAGTGAGGAAACTGGCCATCGTGGCAGGTAGAAGTTAAATTAATGACTGGTCGCTCGGGAAGAACATCCTGGGTCGCATAAGGCTCATCGCTGGGAGCATCTGCAACGGCTGGGCAGTTGTGTATCGCTTAAACACTGCACCACTACGCCTGCCGGAGTATGATGATTCCCAAGGATCTATCAATATAAAGTTGAGAATGACATTCGGCATATAAGTGTCCTGAAGCGCTTAAGCATACAATCACTTGTGTCCCCTCCAATTTTTTCTTACTGTGTAAACCGCGAACACTGCTGTGGCCATCAGAAGCACGCACCTACAAGCACGTACAAGAAAAATTAAAGAGAATCACTGGCTCAAATCATCGATGCAGGCTACCTTGGCCGTATTCTTTCTCGCCAGGCACAAAGAAACCGCACGAGCAAACGGCTAAGGGCTAATGGTATGTGGTTCGTGTGGTTTAATATAAATAATAAGAAAAAGTGAGATTTGGTATTTGAGGCAGGCCGCAGTGGAGGGCCTCGCAGTAAATGATACCGTCTGGAGGTGTTCAACGTGCTCTCACGTCGCCGGCACAGGGGCTTTTTTACGCTTGGACTATAAGGATCTCGTGAGGCGAAAAAGCCGTCATCGCCGTCGCCACAGGCTTCCGCTGCTGCCGCGGCTGCGTTGCGTAGTTTGGGCCTGAAAAATCGAAAGAGACCCAGTGGCGGAGGCCTACTACAGCTTCCTCATCAAAGTGTAAAACCGAGTACCCTCCCTACCCATCCGGCGCGCTGCTTCCAATAAAGGCTGCCGGTAGGCTTCAAACCTGCTCCCACCCTCCTTCCCCACGAGCGGCTGCCGATAGCGGCTGCCGACAAGGGGGGCCAGCCTGGTAACGCTATCGCGTTCCTCCTTAGAACCTTAAGCGTCTGCCATTCTTTTCGCATTTCACCTCAATCGAAAACCTTGTTCCTGCCACCTATGGCGCTGCTGGCTTGCGGTCCAGTACAGTTGGGGAGCTGGTCGCATTGCATGCTGTGTTGTGTTGGTACATCGTCCCTCGAAAAATTCTGGTACCGTTTCTTGATTACTTTTGTGTGAATCACAATTGATTTTTAGGTATATAATAAATAAGAGATGAAAGAAAACCTTGCATTTAACAGTGAATAGGCTGTGCTGATGCTAAAAGTTGTGTCCTGTGCACAAACCGAATTCTTTTTACCATCATCAGCCTAAATGAGCCTTTAAAGAAAAGCACAGTACTGGACATCATCGTGATACTGCCGACATATTTTTTCTACTGCCAAGTTTGATATTGCTCTCGACTGCTGCATTTCTGCTAAAAAGTAAGCTTTTCTTGCAGCTTACATGAATGTGCTGTTTCCTGGCTTCTCGTAAATTTATATATATATATATATATATATATATATATATATATATATATATATATATATATATATATATATATATATATATATATATCTACTCTAGTGGCGCCATACAGCGGCTAAACTGCATTTCCTGGCAGTTGGCAAGCCTTGAGCCATCTCGAGGCTAGATGCTTCGTCTTCTTCATCTCTCGTGCTGCCCGCTCCCTTGCGGGTTCCAACGTCTTGCACGTTAATTAAAGCAAGTAAACCAGCCCTGCTTACGCTAACCGTTTCTCAGTGACATATATGGTGGAGGTGCTGGGTAACGGCCCATGTACGCTGACCTCGAGGACACCTTTAACGTCAGCTCTCAACGCGTGGCTACAACACCAGTCCACAAGGCGAGCCGTCGCCTGCGAGGCCTACAACCCGAGTTCGGCCAACTGACAGCGCCGGTAAGGGCCATGACAACCACCGCGGCTAGCCTGACAAGTCAGCACTCCGGGAATGCCCCGCCATTTGTCCTTCACGCACCTCGATCGCCGCCACCGTTCGACGGGGACAGGTTCGAGGACGTCGAAGACTGGTTGGCCAGCTTTGACCGAGTTACAATACAATTTCAAACAGCGCTAGACAGCAGGTCCAGAAAGAGGAGGAGATAAACACGGCGCTGAACTTGCAACTGATATATTTGAAGCAGGAAGTCAATTTATACATACAAGCACGGGCGCACACGCGTCAAGTCATACAGAGAAGATCAGATACACACTCACCAAAACGCCACCATACACACGTGATGTAACTGCCTTGCAATCTACCCTTTATGTAGCAATGACATTTCCTTCGCTGACAAGACTAAAGACGTTTTGCTAACGCAGCCAAAACGTTACCATGGAACACCAACTCGCCCAGTCTGCTACGCTTCTACAGTTTGACCGAGTGGCGGGTTTCGATGAGTGGGACGGCGATCGCAAGCTGCGCAACGTCTACTTTGTGCTGCAGGACTCGGCCAAAACGTGGTTTGAGAACCACGAAGCTTCCTTTACCACCTGGGAAGCTTTTCGTCGAGAGCTGCTAGCGACATTTACCAGCAGCGAAAGAAAAGAGAAAGCTGAAATCGCCCTGCGCTCGAGATCACTGCAGCCGAACGAGGGCGTCGCGATGTTCATCGAGGACATGACCCGACTGTTCAATCGGGCGACCCTGCTATGCCCGAAGCCCAGAAGGTACGACACTTAATGCGTGGCGTAAAAGAGCAGCTGTTTGCCGGACTGGTCCGTGACCCGCCACGAACAGTGTCCGACTTCACCAAGGAGGCAATGGGTATCGAACGCTCTTTACAGGTACGGGGCGCCCACTACGGACGTCAGGCTACTGTAGCAGCCGCTTCTAAGTCCCAGTACACGCCTACGTCGCTGCCCGCCGAGGACCTTCGGGAGCTTGTAAGAAGCCTGGTGCGCGAGGAACTGGCGAAACTTCGCTTTGAAGTTCCACAGGTCAGCGTCGCTGCCGTTACGGACGTGGTCCGCGAAGAAATCCGGCGAGTTGTGCAGCCACCCCCCGCTCTACACCCGGCGCCCTCCGTTACGACGTACAGCGAGGCGCTACGAAGTCCCGGACCAGCGATGCGAGCCTTTTCTCCCATCGCTCCTGTGCAATACCTGCAGGAGCCAATCGCAACAGAACCCTCCGAGCCGCAGGAGTTCAGGCCAGCCGTGAGCAAAGCGCACGTTTGGCGTACGCCAAACAATCGGCCGCTCTGTTACCACTGCGGAGAGCCTGGCCACATCCTCCGCCACTGCCCCTACTGCAGGATGGGTTTAAGGGGATTTTCACCTGACGCACCTCGACCACGCTACGGTGAAAGACCACGAGATATCGAACAGTACTTGGTTGAAAACGTGCAATCTTCGACCTCGCAGCGACGCCAGTCCCGATCGCCATCCCCAAGGCGGTTCTCTTCACCCGGCCGCCCGTCATCTTCTGGCCAGTTCAGAGGTACGTCCCCACGTCGGGAAAACTGAAGACGGCGTCCTCCGGGGGTAGGGCTTCCGCTACTGGACCGAGTCAAGAGCCGCCCCCGACGATTCGCCGCGACGCTCCGACCGACGACGACCTGACCCGACGACCTCGACGACGCGCTGCGACCCACTGGCCTCCGCCGAAATTCCGTTATCCGCCGACAACCACGACGTTACCGCACTCGTGGATACCGGCGCCGATTTTTCGGTTATGAGCAGACGGTTAGCCAAGGTCTTGAGGAAGGTTCTGACCCATTGGTCTGGGCCGCAGATCCGGACAGCTGGTGGCTACGTTGTAACTCCGATCGGTGTCTGCACGTCGCGAATCCAGATCCGCGGTGTTGCTTTCCCTGGCTGCTTTGCTGTGTTACCCGAGTGCTCCAAAGACCTCATACTCGGTTTGGATTTCCTTCAAGAGTACGGTGCCGTTATCAACCTCCAGGAGCTTATCGTGTCGTTTTCCACCCAAGGTACTGTCGACGACGATACCGAGCCACGCAGGGCTAAGTTATGCGTCTGTGACGACCACGTTTTGATCCCATCAAGATCCAGCATGTTTGCTACTGTAGAGTGCGATAACAGCACCAAAATTCGTGGCATTGCTGAAACCAACATGTCGCTGCTCCTTGGGCGGCAAGTCTGTGTTGCTCGAGGAATTGTTGAACTGGACAAGGGCCGAACCGAACTCTTGGTGACCAATTTTGCTTGTGAACCTCAATGTTTGCCTGGCAGAACAGCTATTGCGTATTTTGAGGAACTCAGCGAATTCGCGGGACAGCACGCTTTGTCCGGAACCCCGGCATCAATGGAGGAACCGACCACTCCCATAAACACTGACGTGAACCCAAACCTCCCAACTAACCAGAAACGCTGCTTGGAAAGCGTTATCCAGTCTTTCTGCGACTGCTTTGCCTCGACCTCTAAGGTTAGGCAGACACTGCTCACAAAGCACCGAATTATAGTTGACGCCAACCAAAGGCCGTTATGTCAGCCGCCCTACCGCATCTCTTCGAAGGAACGCGATGCCATTCGCCTCCAAGTTCAAGAAATGCTCAAGGACGACGTGATACAGCCATCGACGAGCCCGTGGGCGTCGCCTGTTGTTCTAGTGGCAAAGAAAGATGGAACGCTACGGTTCTGCGTTGATTACAGTCGTTTAAACAAAGTCACTAAAAAGGATGTTTATCCTCTCCCGCGTATTGATGACTCCCTGGACCGGCTGCGCCATGCCAAGTACTTCTCATCGCTAGATTTACGAAGCGGCTATTGGCAAATCGAGGTGGGCGAACGCGACCGGGAAAAGGCAGCCTTTATTACACCGGACGGACTGTACGAATTCCGGGTGCTCCCTTTCGGCCTGTGCTCGGCTCCTGCAACCTTCCAGAGGATGATGGTGATGGACACCGTTCTTGCCGATCTCAAATAGCAGTCCTGTCTCGTGTACTTGGATGACGTTGTCATCTTTTCTGACACGTTCGAAGAGCACCTGAGACGCCTGCGCGCTGTGTTCGAAGCAATTCGGTCGGCCGGTCTTTCCCTGAAGCCCGAAAAGTGTCACTTCGCTTTCGAAGAGTTGAAGTTTCTGGGCCACATCGTGAGCGCTAAAGGGGTTAGCCCAGACCCCGATAAGACTGCTGCCGTGGCTGCTTTTCCTGTGCCCACCGATAAGCGCAGTGTGCGCCGCTTTCTGGGTCTCTGCGCCTACTATCGGCGTTTTGTGCAGAACTTCTCTCAGATCGCTGAGCCCCTCACGCGACTCACGAAAGATTCCGAACCATTCTTCTGGGGCCTGGAGCAACAGCAAGCCTTTGAAGACCTCCGCACTCGTCTCCAAAGTACGCCCATCCTTGGACACTTCGACGAGTCAGCCGACACTGAACTACACACAGACGCCAGCAACATCGGCCTCGGTGCGGTCCTTGTGCAGAGGCAGGATGGTCTCGAACGCGTAATCGCATACGCGAGCCGCACATTGTCACGATCTCAGGCGAACTATTCCACCACCGAAAAAGAATGCCTGGCCATTGTGTGGGCAGTAACAAAATTTTTCCTCTTAGTCCTTTCTCTTACACCCTGCAAAATCATGTAATCCACGAGGTTACACAATATAAATATTTAGGGGTAACGTTAACTCATGACTTAACATGGACTTTACACATTGCAGACATTTGCTCCTCGTCCTTTTCTAAGCTTGGTTACTTAAGGCGGAAGCTTAAAGATGCCCCAAGTAAAGTTAAACTCCTTGCATACTCAACATTCATTAGGTCCAAATTAGAGTACGCTTCGGTATTATGGGATCCATTCATAAAGAAAGACATATACAAGATAGAGATGGTGCAAAGGAAAGCGGTTAGGTTTATTTATAACAAATACAGGAGGTTAGACTCACTTACAACACTAATGAAAACCAACCATATTTTATTACTTGAAGTACGCAGAACAATTTCCCGTCTGTTGTTTGTGCATAACCTTTTAACACATAAACTAAACATACCCCGCCCTGAAATTCTCAAACAATTGTCGCGTCGAACACACCATTCACGAATTCATTTGCTGGAACCCATTTTTGCAAAGACTGACTCATTCAAGCGCAGTTTTTTTCCACGGACTGTTTCCGACTGGAACTCTCTTCCCGAGGCCTTTTTCCAGTCCTCAAATTTTAGTAAAGCTCTTGAGAAGCATTTTCTCGAGTAAATGAGCGTTGTATTTCGTTATTCTGCTCATTGTTTGTAACCTCATGTATTTTCTTAGTATTTGTCATTTTCAATGCCTTGTATAGCCCCTCCTGCATGGCCCAATCTATTGGCCTGCAGTATTATGAAATAAATAAAAAAAATAAATATGGCCGCCCTTTCAGGGTCGTCAGCGACCACCACTCGCTGTGTTGGCTGGCGAACCTCAAAGATCCCTCGGGACGGCTTGCACGCTGGAGCCTTCGACTTCAGGAATTCGATGTCACCATCGTCTATAAGTCTGGTAGGAAGCACAGTGATGCCGACTGTTTGTCTCGTGCTCCTATTGAGGACAACCGAGCTGACCCCGACGACGATTCTGTTTTTCTTGGTGCCATCTCCACGTCCATCCTCATTCAACACCAAAGGGACGACAGCGAACTGCGGCCCCTCATTGAGTATCTAGAAGGAAGCGCTCAGTCTCCCCCGCGAATCTTTTCGCGCGGGCTGTCGTCGTTCTGTTTACGTGACGGCGTCCTGTATAAGAAAAACTACAGTCCAACAGAAGCTGTCTATCTACTCGTCGTGCCTACGGCCCTTCGCGACGAAGTCCTGCAGGCGAGCCATGATGACCCATCTTCTGGTCACCTGGGTTTTTGTCGAACTTTGGCACGAATACGGCAAAATTACTACTGGCCAAGGGTTGCTGCAGTTGTGAAACGTTACGTAAGAACTTGCCGCGAGTGCCAGCGTCGCAAGACGCCACCGACTAAGCCAGCCGGTCTACTCCAGCCTATTGATCCGCTTCAGGTTCCCTTCCACCAAGTTGGCATGGACATACTCGGCCGATTTCCGGAGTTCTCTCTGAGTAACCGCTAAATTGTGGTCGCCACCTACTACCTCAGCCGATACTGTGAGACTAAAGCTCTTCCCCGTGGTACTGCTGACGAAATTGCGAACTTTTTCATTCAAAACATTGTGCTTCGTCACGGTGCACCCACCATCGTTTTCACTGACAGGGGAACAGCGTTCACCTCGGCCCTAACGCAGGAGGTTATGCGCCTAAGCGGCACCAGTCTCCGCAAACCAACCGCTTACCACCCTTAAACGAACGGCCTCACCGAACGGCTCAAGAAGACGATCGCCGACATGATTTCTGTGTATGTCGACGCGAACCACCGGAACTGGGACGCCATACTTCCTTACGTTACCTTTGCTTATAATACTGCGGTCCAGAAAACGACACGCTTCACTCCATTTCGTTTAGTACATGGTCGCGAAGCCACAACCATGCTGGATGCAGTGCTGCTTCCAGCTAGCGCTACCCCTTCTGTTATGGGCGCTGCCCAATTTGTTCGTTACGCTGAGGCCCCCCGCCAACTCGCTCGACAGCGCATCCGGCACCAGCAAGTTCACGACGCTCAGCGATACAACCTCCGCCACCGAAATGTGCGTTACCTGCCCGGCGAACAAGTCCGGGTGTGGAGCCTAATCCGCATGAGGGGACGCTCTGAGAAGTTTCTACGCAGATACTTTGGCCCTTACGAGGTGCTCCGCCAGCTCAGTCAAGTTACCTACGAAGTTCTCCCACAAGGAACAGTTCGCTCTTCTAGACGGCCGGCCTCCGAAGTTGTCCACGTCGCTCGGATGAAGCCGTACCACGCCCGCTAGCCCCTCGCGCGTGTCTACACCACACGCCAGATACGTGCGACTATCCTTGTGGTCCTGCTTGCAATTGCTGCCACACCGAGTCGGTGTCTTCAAGAGAGGGGGAGCAATACTACGCTACTAACTACTCTAGTGGCGCCATACAGCGGCTAAACTGCATTTCCTGGCAGTTGGCAAGCCTTGAGCCATCTCGGGGCTAGATGCTTCGTCTTTTTCATCTCTCGTGCTGCCTGCTGCCTTGCGGGTTCCAACGTCTTGCGCGTCTAATTAAAGCAAGTAAACCAGCCCTGCTTACGCCGACCGTTTCTCAGTGACAATATATATATATATATATATATATATATATATATATATATATATATATATATATATATATATATATATATATATATATATATATAATTTCTCTCGCAGTAGTGACAGTCATAATAAAAAAAAAACCTTTGAGGAAGACTCAGAGGCCCAAGGCGCAGTGAAACATAGATGTTCTCTTTTGGCCGGCGCTGGCTCGAATTCAGCAAGGCACTAAAAATTTGTTCTGCTAGACGCTGGTACAAGGAAACGTTTTGGGATGATCCGGAAATGTTCGAAGTCGTTTCTGGCTTCACATCCGGCAGCAGGCTCACCGTGGTTTCCGGGCAATGTTTGTCCTAACTTGCCGAGACTTGGAACTGAAACCATTTCATGCTTAATATTGGCGGTTCCGCAGAGTTGATAACAACACATCATTGAGAGAAGAATGTAATAATTAATAAATTTGTCGGCATGGTAACTTGCACAGTTATAGTCAGCATCCCCGTTATCTTGGTATTTATAAATTTTTTGTTCATATTAAAACACCAAATGTTAAATAGTTTGTGATATCTCTTGAGTGGGACGTGTTGGGCATTTCTTAGTGTCTAGCTCTTTCATTGCTTGTCCACTTTCATTGAAATGACCTCAGTTTTTTTCATTTTTGAAATTTCGATATCAAATGCAGAAATGCACCTGTATCCTCCTGAAATCTCCCGTATCATTTTCAGCCGTCCAGAACTCAAATGTAACTCTGTAAAGCGGGCCAACCACCTTTTAGGCCTAAATATCTCTGCGTCACTGTCATTAAAACATGACATTTTCATTCAGTTTTACAGAGACGAAATGAAGGTTATATATTGTTAAATCTGAACATAGCTACGGTACAAGGAAGAACTGTCTCCACAACATATATTGACCAATACAGCTGTTGGGAAAATCATGAACTAGTATTTGTCGCTCAACGCGGCTCTGCAGTTCTACGCACAAAAGAAGAAGAAAACGTAAGATATAAGGCAATGTTTATTCAAGATGTTTTCTTCACTACATATT
Organism: Amblyomma americanum; assembly: GCF_052857255.1. NCBI lineage: Eukaryota > Metazoa > Arthropoda > Arachnida > Ixodida > Ixodidae > Amblyomma > Amblyomma americanum. Next base: position 60,304,831 of record NC_135503.1, on the reverse strand, counting down.
GCTTTTCGTCCATAGCTAGCTAAGTGAGGTAAAAGAAAGACCGAAAATCTTTATTGCTTGCACTGGCGCTCTAATTAACTGATTCTTCCAGAATCTCACGATAGGTAGAATAATATAGGGGTCGAAAAGAAAGTTCTAGAGCATTGAAGGCGCAGTGAAATTGCTAAGTTTATGGAAGCATATTTCGATGCCGTTGACGCATTAGAACATTTAAATTACGCGTTGTTCGGGAAAGAGATTATCGTAGGCGCATAATGTATGCATGTCCATAACATCGGTACTCCCGTTTGCAGGTAAATCAAAGGACGTAAAAATGCGGTCAGCATGCCTTGGTATGGTTTGAAAGCAATAGTATTAGAACAGGGTTATCCTCTTCATGAATAAAAGATCAGCTCTTGCGTCAGCCATATCAGCCTTATCTCTTGAAACTGTTCAGCCTCATTCCTTAACCAGAAACTTTAGCCTCCGCAATTCTGTTACTTCCCTGCTTGTCCTCTATGATCGTTTGCGTTTCTTTCCCTGTACTGGACGTTGTATCCAAGTAACGTGTCTTCCTCCGGTCTCCTTGTTTGAGGTTATGCTCTTGTTCATGCTGTTCAATTTTGGTATCCTATACTAGGCTACATTGTTCTTGTTTTTTAAGTCCTTGCTGGTGCAGATTCCTGAGCATCAATACATACCAAACGAATCCGAACGAACTGTACGCTAGAGTCTTACTCAGTGTACGAAAGGACCTGAGGAGGAAAGAAAGGAAAAGATAATATGCGATCAAGACATTAAGGTGCCCTCAGAAATCGGTCCATCCTGAGTTATTTGCAAAAAGAAAAGACGGTGGTGAGCGCCTGTCGTTCGTCTCAGTAGAATGATGCAGACTATTTGCCTGCACCCTTCGTTCCGGCATGGTCTGAATAAAATTGTTCATGTAGGTAAGTTCAAAGAAAATTTAAAGATTACTATTTTATTATCTGGCTACAAAATGGCAGTTTTAATATCGGAGAGCTACAGAACTCAGCGCAGGAGAGTTTAAAGAGTGATCTGAATTGAGATTGCGAACGTGCTAACTTGCAAGAAACAGCAGACGCTTCTAAATGTCAAGGAACACTTGCCAGGTAACGATTTCCCGGATGTGACTTGCCGGATTCCTTCTGGCGACTGCAGCCAGGTCTGTACCGGCAAGATGGGGAAGTTTACTCGACGACCAAAGAACCAGCGGCATGACGTCAAAAATGATGACATTGCATTATGCGCTTGCGGGGCAGGAGCACAAGACTGGACATCATGATTATTGGGACCGCGCGCCAATTCAACCAAAGAACGAAATATGACAAAGCGGCTACATTTTGACACCAGCTTCAGCCAATGGAGCACCGTGACCATTAACTGCATTGCAGGAAGCATGCTACAAATTTACACTCACTCGTTACGTCACAAACAGGGACCTTCACTTCGGACTTGACAGTCTTTTCGGCTTGTATTGTACGTCACGCACAAATATTTACACATACTCTGGACAAATGTATCGATGACATCTTTTTTTCTACCGGAAAGCACTCTGCAAAACTATTTCGCAACGTTTCAGATAATTCAAGCTTAACTTCTGGTGTTTTCGTCGCCACAGTTCCGGCAAACGTTCGCCTGAGTTTGCCAAGAGAGTGAGCCTATTGTATTTCGTCCTAAAAGACCAAGGTTCATGTTTTACATACGACATAAAACAACTGCGATTGAAACGCCGGCATCTAAATCACCAACTTTTCGATTAACATGACGTGCCTGCCTATCCGTTTTACTGTTTTCTCCTGTAATGAATTCGCTTATATTTCGTCCACCAGTCCTACAGGTGACGTAAAAAGGCTCTAATTGTACTTTTCGCTGCGATCCGTAGGCATTAAGATAAGAATTGCAGGACAGGAGCGCCGGTAACATCGACGCTGACCTTTTTAACGCGAGAGCGCTAAGGCTCCCGTTATGCCGAAATTTTGCTATAAGCATTGCCAGCAAAATGCTGGTGGCCCACCTGCCACCTTAGTCATCTGATCTTATGACGTTCGCACAACCTGTCTACGGGGGCACGTGGCCACAAACCCATCGGATTCTGAGCAAACTAGCCATCGTTGCAGGTGGCAGTTACAATAATGACTGGTTGCGAAAGGTTGCTCGTGAAGAGCACCCTGGTTTACCCAAGCCCCACGACGGGCTGTGTTCGAAATAGTCAACTGCCGGGGCAGTGGCGCGTCCCTTAACCGCGGCACCATTGCGCCAGGAGTCGTATGAGAGCTTCCCGAGATCTATGAATGCAAAATAAGAATGACCGCGTCTGCAACTTGCTATGAAAATAGAACCACAGGCCACTGCAGAGACCGATTAAGGCCATCTTGTCATGCCCTTAAGGCGGAGCCTAACTGTCCCCTTAAGTTCCTTACTTTGCGTTGACGTTTGCGTTGGCGGTCCTAAGTGGTAGTTTTTGCTGCATGAAAGTTCCGTCTAAGCACGACGTAGGAAATCTTTCGCTTCAGGGGCGAAGCGCACAGTTTGACAACGATTAAAGGATTATCAGTTGTCCGCGCCAACTCGTGTTAAAAATTGAGTGCTCTGGCTACGCTATTTCGCGGAGCGATGTGATGGTTAATTTTGGCTCCTCAGCAATCCGGATCACGTCTGGCCACGATCATGAGGCTGTAAAACCTTGTTTTTGCTAGCACAAAATTAAGGGCTCGACTTCTCAGTGAAATTCACAATGCAAGAATGCTGTAGTCGTGACTTTGGATATGTTAATCGAATCTAGCCTGGTATTCAAAATTACTGGCAAGTATAAAGCGCTGAAAATAGCTTGTGCCATTAAACTCTAACATTGACTTTATTCAGAAATTTTCAGAGAGAGCAGTTGCCGCTTGAGTCATTTTCATGGATTAGGCGCCAAAATATATTTCGCAGCACGCGTCTCAAAGGAGGCACATATTTCATGAGGTCACTTTCGGTTACGAAGCACAAAACTGAGGAGACGGACGTCACAAAGACAAAGCAGTTTTTTTTTACATTTCGGAAAGCTCTGGCTTTCGAAAGCCCTAACGAAACAAACAACCATTGCAACGTTCATCTTCCAGTCCGGCAATCGAAGTGCTGTCACAGAAACACAGTTCACAGAGGCTAAATTTTGCTGGACATCTTGTGGGAATTTCTCACATGAGTATTTAAAAAGAAAGACAGCAAAAATAGCATTGCTTTTTTTATTTTTGCCATCATTAGAACACAACAGTTAGAGTGGTGCTTATTAGGGAATTCTCGAACACAAAATAAGGCACTTGCCACAATGCAGAGGAAATGCACGTGATGTTTAAAAAGCTCCATAAACACTGTCTTTGAAGCCGGCATCTGTACCACAAAGGCCGATTAAACCTCGTGCTTTTGAAAAGTGCCAAAATTTTAACCATCAAAGGCGGTTACTGGTAGGTCGCTGCAGAAAGTTTTAAAGCCTCCACACCAAAGCCCTGCGCCAAGCTACGGCCAGTTATAATTTTCTGGCTTTTAACGCCAGGGAAGCTCTGAATATTAATATAAATAATAAAAATGAATTGGTGAAACTGGGCACAAAATGACATTAAAATACAGTCAGCCTATGAGACAAAATTCTTATTTGAAACTTTTTTTGTATTTCAGAAGAATATCAATATCCTGCGCGTGACTGGCGATGTAGCTGCATATCTATATCATTATACTCATTAGGACGGCCGGCGCTTTAACATTATGAATTCAGTGCTGTTTCGCAGCTCGCGCATAAGTAAAGATCAGAGTAGGCAGCACTGCGGGTGCCAATTCGTCATGGGTTTGCATTACAGAAACTGTATAGTGGCGAAAGAGAAAAAACAATTGTGGCAATTGCTCAGCGTCCCTCGAAGTCATTAAGTGAAGAATAAATTAGGTAATCCATTAGCCTGCTGAATTCCTTAGTTTTTATGTTTTCTTGTGCTCAAGTGTTGAACAGAATAAAACATAATAAATGAGCCCTTCATGAAATATGCTTTCATGAGGTGGAGCGCCATGGCTCTTGCTACTGGGGAATTACAATTTAGGCTGATGGGCAGTACTGTTTGCTGCCAGGTTACTACTTGCACTTGACATGGAGTCGGCGACATACCTGGTGTGTGCTCTCTTGGCTGTCGTCCAACCTTCACGGTAAGCACCGTCATATTTAATACTATACTATGCAAAGCCGCTTTCGTTTCACTTCATACTAGGGAAAGAGTGCGATGTGGGCACTATGCACAAATTATATACACATGTGTACTGTCAGTCCGCATCTAGGCTGTAATCCAGTGACTTTTCAGGGGATATCAAAATTGCGGTTCAGGATGTAGCGCTTGAGTGAAAGGTGGCGGTCAGCGAGTACCAGTCTGCTGGAGAAAGATAAGGAAGAACTCTTTGTGGTGGCGGAAGCGAAGTCGGCAACACAAATGTAAGAAGATGTAAGGCACAGCGCAGGTGGCAATGGCTGATTTGTGCAGTATTCTTTCTGAGAACTCTACATGCAGACACTTATAGGTATTTGACAAAGTGGAGCGTACAAACGCAGGTGAGGCTATTGCAGGTCTGACAAGCATGCTGCATTGAATTTGCGGTAGGTATAGCATCGCGGCGTGGCCGAATGTTAGGTAGCGTAAGAGCAGTGGAAGTACTTGAAGAAGAGACATGTAGAGGACGCTTGCGTGCCTGCGAATTATTAGGGTCCTTCGTAACCCCCATAAACAAAACTAATATAATCTTCTGTGTGGCTAGCAGAGGCTGTCTTAGTGATATAGTGAACGAACACTCAGCAGAAATGGTAAACCATGACTTTTGTCACTTTTTTTAGGCAGCATCTTGCGCAAATACACAGTCCAAAAAAAAAAGAGCCCAGATTCTTTTGACGGCCGCCGCTCCATGCAATTACCTGCGAAGGTTCATGCCCACTGTTTCGTCATTCTTGCGTCCCGTTGCTGCTAGTTTCCGCTTTAAATGTCAATCAAACTTCTAACCACGCTGAGCAACGATACCCATATTCCTTCCGCAGCATTGGGATACTCTGAAATTTTCTAGTGAAATCTAGCATTATATGAAATAATTCTGTTCACAAACGGCTTCTAGGTCAAAACTGGTTTGCCCAGAATTGCTGAGCATGAGCGCTACCAACGCTAACAGCAACCCGTTCAATGGTTGCTGGATGTTTCAGAAAACGACTGGGATGTTGCATGTTCCTGCAATGCGCAAAAGCAGGCAGGCCTAACTGAGAGGCCGAAGAGCTAAATACAAGGATGAGGACGCACAAGCGACGAAAGAGTTATAAACACACAAACAGACATGAAGAAAAGTAACCTTACGCAACGTGAATGTGGAAACGAAGGAAGATAAATACATATGCCGGAAGATGCCTCCTTCAGTCATCAATTATTATCCTATTTATTATTTTATTCAGAAGATGCTGCCAGCCTCCATTTGAGGGCTTAGTCAGTGTATGAAATACAGATACAATCAAATAGAACACTGCATAAAAGCATTGGAAGATATTTGTCAGAATAGTTTGCGCATACAAAAATAAAAAAATGGAGGCACATGAGTGCTACTTGTAGACCATCGCTGGGACAGGAAGAATGAAAACAAATAAATAAACAAATGAGGTTACACTTTTTCTGTTACCAATAAAACATTCACATATCTATGTTTTTCTTTAGCGCGCCGGAGAATGACTCGGTCGACCGACTTTCCACGGTGTCTGAGATAACAAGTTCAAATCTCGAACCGTTCTTGGGAAATACGAATTTTTGAAACCACCAGTTTTACTAGAATTTCATTTCAATTTTTTTGATTGGTGCGATCGCGTTGGACGTCTAGTGACTGGTTCAATGTACATATTCTCGTCCACTCCTAGTTCATCATGGCACAGTAAATACATGAAGTTGAACCTTTCTCTATAGCATCTGATTCGTAGTGGGTCTAAGCCACTGTGTTTAACAAGTATGCTTGGTGAAGTGCGCCAGCTATAGGAACTGAATATAAATCTTACCGATTTTCTTTGGATGCTCTCCGACTTGTTGATGTTTTGCTGGGTCCACAGATCCCATACAATTGAGCAATATTCAAGGATTGGTCTAATATAGGTTTTATACGCTAGAAGTTTTATTTCTTGTGTTGAATGTCGCAAACATCTCCTCAGATACCCCAGTTTCTGCATGGCCTTTTTTGTGATGTAGGTTATGTGTTCAGTCCATCTGAGGTCGGATGTTAAAACTACACGCAAGTATTTGTAGCTTATTATGTGTTCAGTCCATCTGTGGTCGGATATTAAAACTACACGTAAGCATCTGTAACTTATTACAGAAGAGAACTTGTCCATTCATGCAGTATTTAAAGTGTAATTGTTGCCGTTTTCTGGTGACTGTTATTGCTTCTGTTTTCTTTCTGTTCACCTTCATTTGGGATGTCGAGAATCCTGTTTCGATAGTGGTGAGTAAAGAATTTAATACGGCCTGATAATTCCATTATAAAGAAAGCAGTTGTTTGCAAACAACCTGATTTTCACCGGTATATTCGTTACTATGTCGTTAATAAAGAAAAGAAAAAATAACGAGCCGAAAACAGCTCCCTGTCCGATGCCAAAGCGAACAAGTACTGGCCTTGAACACACTCCATTGATGAACACGCTTTGTTTCCTTAAAGAGAGATATGCCTCTATCTATTCTTGCAATGAGTCATTTTTTAATATCGGTTTTAATTTTAGAAGCAACATTTAGTGACACACATGGTCGAACGCCTTTCGAAATCTAAGAAAATCCTGTCAACTTGATCTTGCCTATCTATAACTGCTGCGATGTCGTGAACAGTTTCGACTAGCTGCGTAGTAGTCGATAACCCTTTACGGAACCTGTGCTGCCTAATATATATGATGTTGTTAAGCTCGATAAACGATAATATGCTCGAAAGTCTTAGCGCATGTGCACAGTATTGAGATGGGCCTGTATGAAGTAATTAATGAGCGGTACCCTGCTTTGGGTATTGCTGTAATCTTGGCACATTTCCGATTATTTGGTAACTCTGCTCGCGACAAGGATTTGATAAATAATAAACACAAATACTTTGAACACCATTCGGCATACCTTACAAGGAAGGCGTTTGGTCTGCCATCTATTCCAGGTTTTTCTTTAGTATTTATTTTAAGCAATGATGACAGAACGCCTTCTTCTGATATGCAGACATTATTGATAGGAGGGCAATTAACGGGCAGGTTAAATCTTGGTCTCATACGATCGTCGTTTGAAAACACAGAGCGACACAACTCTTTAAATGACACTGCTATCAACGCGTTATAGGTCACGGTTTCATTATTTATGTAAAATCTGGACAACGGCTCTTTTTTTGAAGAGAAGTGGCGCCAAAACTTTGTCGGGAAAGAAAGAAGAAAATTATTCATAGAAACAGTGTAGAAGTGTCTTTTGGCATTCCTGATGCTTTCTTTCAACTGCAAACGCATTGTGCAAAGCTTGTGTGCATTAGGTGGCAAAGGGAACCTGCGATGCTGCTTTCTAAATTCTTCCTCTCTTATTCCCAGGCGTACAATTTTTTTTCGATGGGTTCATTTGTTGCGTTATGTTTTGTCGCAAATTAGAAGATTTTAGTTTTTTAAAGAATCACATGGCTAGATATATCCCGCAAAAAGGTAACCCTCCCTGATTATTAATTATGCCAATTCTTCCGAACACCGATATCTACGCGCGATGAATATACACTGGTTTGGGGGCATTAATTCCTGCTCTTGTGACTCGCTTCTGAACGAACAGTTCATTATGCGAATAAAAAAATCTATCTCTGGGCTTTCGAAAACGATGATGAGTGCATAACAAGCGACGAAACACGTACACGTCTCAGAGCCGCTGCTGCACTTACAAAAAATGTGGAAGCGTCCATGCTTAAAGAGTTTGTGTGCATTAATTTCTCACCCCTTGCGTAGAATGTTTCAACCTTCCTTGTAGGAAAGCGCTCCAGAAGTATGCCCCAGCTGGTCGTGCCCTAATACATCGCTGCAGAAAGCGAAGCTGACACAAACAAAATTAGGCCCACATTTTTTTACGTGGAGCATAAAGAGAACAAATATATAGGAATTCATCTTCCCCTCACATAGCCCTACATGGGCACAGCGCCATGGTGTATATATTCTACAGCTAATGGCACACCGCCGAAGTAACGCTGTACGAAGTTTTTACTATCTGAAACGAAGAATTGTACTTGCCATTCATTAATCTTCATCGCTGCGTTACCAGAGTAGAAAGCTGGCTGGGTAAGCTGGGTAAGTGGTAACAATAAGGATACGAATTATTATTCGTTATAAATTAACACAAAAACTCTGACAACTGTTGCAAACGTTTTTAAATAATTTCATGTTGCTTTCCGAGAAGAATTTAGAATAATTGATTTCTCGATGCAGTCTTCTTCTTTCTGTTTTTTTTTCTTTGAGATAAAAATGCATTAAGCCTAGCAGGAGTTGATTTTAAACAAAGCGACACGAATGCAGACAGGGGAAATGTCAGTCTGTAGAAAAGCATAGGTTTGCATCTACACTTGAAGTGCAATCTGGCGGCACACAGTGGTGAGTTTTCTTGAAAACAGTTTTGTTCTGAACAGATGTGTGCTGAAGAGAGCTCAAATCATGGTTCACAGAATTTTATACGCGTTCGTTTCCTACGAAGTGTATGTTTAATGTGATCATTTTTGTCAGTCACGTGCTTTGGTGATCAATTTTCTCATGGAAATATTCGGAGTCGAAACAAGTTCATTAAACGTTTTCGGATGTTATTATTGGATATTGTTCCTTTAGTGTTTCAGTTCGTTCTTACCTACAAGTCGATGTTCTCGTTTTGAACGTGAATGAAGGATTATGAAAATATAATAGTACTCCCTTTGAAGGATCGCCTCAGCCTGATTAAATGTTGAGTATCTTCAAGCGAACACGAATGCATCCAGCCGGCTTATCATAAAAAAATGATAGTTAAAAATTTAAATATAGAATATTCTCAATCATTAGACGCAAAAATAAAGGCAGGAAAATGAACTTGATCATATCAACAAATATTTTGAAACCGAATTGAACATATGAAAGCAGTTCTATATAATGCCAGTAAACGCATCTAGGGAGCGTATGCACAGCTTGAAGATGAAATGATAAACGCCTCATGTTTTCGCTTATTTCTCAAGGAGCTTCGTTAATTGAATACGTAGTGAATTAAAGACACAAATTATGTTATGAAATTGTGCGCATTATGTTTTCTTCTTTCATTAAACACCAAGAGCAATGGAAAAAGAAGGCATATTATTTATAATAATTTTTATTTACATTTGGTTGAAGTTATAAATTGGTCTCTAATCTACGTGGTACTTGATGTGAAACGTGTCACTTTCGCTGGGCTCCGTATGCACTGAAACTCTAAACACCAGGCGCGATCAGATCCATCGCGCTGAGCGTTCAAATCACTGCAGTACACTAAAACAGTCACTAAACAAGGCTTTTCTGTGCCCGTAAATTATGAAATCTTTTTCTCTGCCTGAATAGCAGCGCCATCCCAAAGCAGCATAGAAAAATGAATTTGTAGGGTACAGTGCTTTAAGTAATTTATTTCACCAGCTGGACAGGTCCATTGAAATTCGGAATGGCCAGGCTGATGTTCAGTTTGCCGCTTCATTAGAACCTTGCAACCAACCGTAAAACTTTATGGTCTGAAAGTCTACAGCACTGAATAACACGTTTTCGAACAAAACGTTAGGCGGTCCACTCCCTACCAATACAGGCCATTTGTACTCGCCAGTGAGAATTCCACTCCTATTTTTCAAGATAAGCAACACTGCCACGGCGGTTTAACGCTCAACATGTTTTTGTAAACTAAGGTTACAGTTAAGCCTGTACAAACAATTTCTTCCTTTTTTGTCGTGCGCGGTAACGCACGCGAAAACTAGAGAGTCAGAACATTCACACCTATGTTTTCATGAATGGTTTTAAATCAATAAAACCATCAAAACAAACGTACTTCTATGGCCTATACTGCACATATACTGTGGAGAGAAAATGTGCATTACATCACGCAAGCCTCAGCGAAATGAAAAAATAAGGCCACGTTACAGCCAAACCTGACATCGAGGCAGGCGAGGGGGGAACAAAAAGGAGATAGAGCAGCTGTATTCACCTTCCTGTCTAGCAATTATTGTGTTGCCAAGGCAGCACAGGATAGTGGAACCGTAATATGTTGAAAACTAAGCATTTTGACAGATTTGCCTGAATGACTGCGTTTGAAGACTTATAATAAACTGCACATCTTCAACCGAAAACTTTAATTTTAAACGCACGTTTCGCAGCCAAAACACATGCAACCCACCCCGAATAACATCAACCGCACAAAAGGAAACGTGCCCGCAGTATATGCTCAGGGATTTCGCTCTTCAACTCAACGAAAAAAAGTCGCCATTGACCGCCTTCCTGCAGTGCGACAACGTGATTAACAGCCTTAGCCCCCCCCCCTCCCCCCTCCCTTTTGCCCACGTTTTTCGCATCACCGTTGTCGCTCCTTTGAAACCCTCCTTCCCTCGATACTTAAAGGACGCTAGCTACTGGCCTCAGTCACCCCTGATAAAGGAGCCGAGTCGGCTTCGAAACGTTGGGTTATAATTAAAATTTTTGGTTGGTGATCTGCAGTTTATTATAAACCGAATATACCGGACGTCTGGTAAATCATCTACATCTAGTGATTATAAGAAGTAAAAGGGATACAAATTTTAATATTATCTCACCATCCAAAAATCATCCCTACATTCAAAGGCAGCGCTGAAATTCAGTTAGGAAACGTGACAAAAATTACTGCACTTGTCGCAAGGAACGTGCGGGTAGGGCAGATGCGCATTTCAAGGAAATCGGTGACTGAAATTTTCGGAGTGAGTATCTGAAATGGAGAGAGAGTTCAGGTCCGTCGCTAAAGTATTGTGCTCAAAACATTCTCAAGCAAAATTATTTAGTTTTTCGTGCTGGTAGAGCTTCTTAAGATGCTCTGGAACAAGGAATAAAATCTCACCGAAAATATCGATTTCTTCGTGAGAAAAATGCGCAAATAACCCTCACCTCCTAAATTAAAATTTACATCCAATGCCCATAAACCGCAATGAATCTGAAATCTTGTAGAAAAATAGTAATTAACAGTGGTGACAGTTAAACAAGCTGACACTATTCATCTTTCCCAGCTGCGGATCAGGAATAATAATTATTGGCAAGCAGTGCGTAATTCTGCTTTCTAAGAATTTTTGATTGCGAGTTTCTCTTCAAAATACGGGGGTTACAGAAAAAATGAGTGAATCTCCGACTCGCGAAATCTGCATAGATCTTGTATGGATAATATTTATGCTGACAGCTGGACGGCTGCGAATGCGTTGGTTTTTCATGTATGGTTGTGCGAATGTCGAAGACAACTTGAGTCCTAAAAGATGCATTGTTATGCGACGCTGAAGAGAGCAAAGCAAATGGGATAGAACGTCAGAAAACATGCATTTATTACGCAGAAAAATCAATGATCTGCTAATCAGAAGGCGCACTTACATGATAGCCGCCAGCACTCTTTGCTGGCGGACTACCTTCTATCTGTTGAAATGAATTCAAGAGGGCAAAGCCTGTATGTTCTCTTGGCTTTGGTTCTACCAACAGGGTATGCTTAATTTTTGTCTATTCATTTGTGAAGTAGAGTTAAGTGAATTGGAATACTGAAAGCGCATTTAAAACTGCGGAAAGCTCACCAAAGAGAAACAGTCCTCGTCCCGGAGAGACCAAGCAATAAGTAATGTCGGAACATATAGGAAGGGCATTCAACAAGTGATCACTTATTTTCTCGAAACGTAGTACAAGAAGGCTTCCTGCACGTTCAACACTGCCTTGCTGTCTTTCTCCGCCTGAAATACCGTATGACATAGGAGCCAGAAAAAACATTCTATGCGACTTAGCAGAAGTAAGGTTTCGTGCTAAGCCGCTGAACGTTTCGAACGTCTCTCCTTCATCACACTAACTTCAAGGAAACCTCGGTTCAAGTTTCTTGATTTATTTTGCAAAGAAAGATGCGTACCGCAGATTGGTGTCTTAAGCAGCATCTGCTTTGAGTGAGAGAAATTATGTAACCAAAGTGGGCGAAATGGTGAGCCTAAGCTGAAAGGCCACAAACACTAATACAGATCTGCCAACATATCGGCCAAGTTGGTTACTTTTACAATGATTAAACTGGAGGAGTGATAAACAAACGAGAGGGTTCAAAATTTTTAGTGGAAAATTAATGGCCGACTTTTCTGAACAGGACTAAATAAACAGTCAGACAACACGTTTTATTTGCACGGAATGAAAGTTCTGCGAAAAAAGAACGAAAATGACTAGCAATAACTTTAGTCTGAAATTTCGCTTTCCTTATAATGAGAATGCATTAAAAACTTGCATGTGGCGCATGCTCCAAACTGTTAGTGTTCTCAAGCTACAGTTGTGGCTTTGACAGAGCATGTTTCAAAAGTCTGTCGTTCTTGTATGCTTCGTTTTCGATTACGAATGCACAGCTTCAAGAACGCCGACATAATCGCACAAAGCAATGTAGTATTATGTCAAGATCGTCCATATCTTCTCTGTACAGGCGCTGACGAAATCTCCAATAGCCAGCATGCATGGAGAAAAAACTTTTGAGAAAACGAAATAAACACAGGTGTGTGTGTGCGCGCGCGCGCGCACACACACACACACACACACACACACACACACACACACACACACACACACACACACACACACACACACACACACACACACACACACACACACACACACACACACACACACACACACACACACACACACACACACACACACACACACACACACACACACACACATATATATATATATATATATATATATATATATATATATATATATATATATATATATATATATATATATATATATATATATATTAAATCACTTTTAATGCATCTGCGCCTCTCGACTGTCAATAAGTGCCCCTCTTGAACAGTATGCTGCATTGGCACCGAGCGACCAACCTACTCCTGTATCGGTTAGAACAGACATGCCATAATGCAAGACAGGAAGCGGGCAGAGTGGGTGACGGAAAAAACGCGTGTTAATGACATCCTAGTCAAAACGAAGAGGAAGAAATGGGCTTGGGCAGGGCATGTAATGCGAAGGCAGGATAACCGCTGGTCCTTATGGGTAACGGAGTGGATTCCAAGAGAAGGCAAGCGCAGCAGGGGGCGGCAGAAAGTTAGGTGGGAGGATGAGATTCAAGACTACAGGGAGATGATGGCCACAGCTGGCGTAGGACAAGGTCACTTTGAGAGATAAGGAAGAGGCCTTTGTCCTGCAGTGGGCGTAAGCAGAGGGATAATAATGATGATGCAGAGATAGGGGAGGAAACCAGTCAATCTCTTTTTACTGGCGTTCTACAGGAATATTGGAAAATAGCACTTGTAGTAGGGGCACTTCAGCGCTGTTCAAGAAAAGACGTGAAAATTATACTTTTTGACGAACATCTGTCTCGTGCAATGTATATTAATTTTGAAATTTCTGTAAAATCTTTGACTTACTGTTAATGAAGCGCCTGTAACGGGTGTTTTGTGCCCCCTACTCCGTCCCTCGTCCTTTCTTGCGCTTCCTAGTAATCAGCTTGTTTTATATAAGATGATATGCAATTAAAAAAACATTTTTGAGTCAGAAAATGGCTTTTTTCCGCACAGCGTTGTCAGGGGTGTAGCGCATCGGAATACAGCTAAGACATACTAACTAGCAGGGTGGTTAGTAATATTTCTAATTTAGCTATTTAACTCTGTTTTCTTATTCATTCACATTCTCGTAGCCTTCCCTAAGTAATACCAATATAAGCTTAAAGACTTTCGAAAACCCATTTACCTTGAGCGCTGCTGCCCGACAAACTTTGGCTGTTTTGACGAGTTTTCTCACTGATATCTTTGCCTGCAAGTTTTAAAACGATTTATTTTCACGCGCTGCAGAAAAAATTGTGCCACAGCGCAGACGTATTGCATTTTCGGAAATCCAAAAGCTGATATATATATATATATATATATATATATATATATATATATATATATATATATATATATATATATATATATATATATTACTTGCGGTGGCCTGAATTCCTCTCAATAAATAGCGAGACTAACAGCAATAATTAAAAAGTTCATCATTCAGTGCTAACTATTTACCAGATTAGCTATTGAGCCGAAAAAGCGTACTTTTAATAGTTATCTCAGATGAAAGGCCCGACATAAGTGTTTTAGTTGTAAAGGGAGTGAAAGCGCGTTATTTTTTTCAGCCCAACGTGACATCTGCGGCAATGAAACTCACATAATCAGCAATGACATACATCTGTACAATTACACGTTGCATATGTGCAAATTACAAAGGGCGACAAAACTAGATAGGACAAGCGACAGTCGCCAAAAATCAGTGTTTTTTTGAGCTTTTTTGGGTTTTTTTAAATTCCGTTTTGCGCTACACTCACGTACCATGGATGCCGTTACCGACTCGCCCAAGTTTCTGCGCTCGTGAAGAAAAGCTACACTGCCGCACATTCTGACGCTCTAAAAGGGGGCGCTGCGCACAAAAAGACACGGACGAGAAGAGAACGCAACAAGTGCTTGTTGTGTTCCCTTCTAGCCGTGTCTTTTTGTGCGCTTTACCCCCTGTTAATTATCATGATTGACCGATTAGCCCAACAACGCACGCTCTTAATATGACGCTGTACTTCTTGTTTCGATGCTTTCGAGCGTGGATTCTTTTCCTTTCGTGCTCACAGCCGTATCTTTTTCTGCGCTCCCGGCAAACAAGTTGGTCATGTGGAGTGCTGGGCGCAAGGTGGCGCTGTTTTTTAGCTACAATGTCACGCGTGCAGTTCGGTGGTACACGACAGGTTCCGAGGCGGGCGATGATTGTTTTGCGATAATTAGACAGGTGACCTGTTTTTTGCATGTCTCGAAGTCTCGAATACAAACCAGCTCGGAATGTGTTATTGCCTCGTTTCGTTGCTATTTACGTGAGTTTGAAGAAAGTCAGTGTCTGTATACACATGAGAGCAGCCCGCCGAAAAAAGAAGGTGGTGGTGGTGGAAACTTTTTTAGACACAGGGGAGTTTAGGACACGCAGGTCCTTCAGCCCCCGCGCAGCCCACTGCACTCAAACGTTCATGTCCCGGAGGCTCATGACGCTGGCAGCCCGGCCTGTGGCTATGGCTTGCTTGGCCTGGTCATCGGAGCGCAGTAGGGTCTCCCAAGCCTCCCAAGTGGTAAGGTGCTCCAGGCCCCGCGTGGGAGGATGCGCCGGGCAGAGGAAAAGGATATGATCGAGAGTGGCTTTGGGGTGGTGGCAGAGGGTACAGGAGGGGTTTGTGTGGACTTGGTGATAGCGCGAGCGTATATAACGGGAGTGTAAGGTGTGTGTTTGGAGCCGCCTCCAAAGTGTCTGGTGATAATTGTCGAGGGAGGGATGGGGTGAGGGGTACAGCCGACTCTCGGCTTTGCAGGCCTGCGTCAGTTCACTGAAGGAATGCATGCGCTCCCGTGAGAACCCAGATCGGAGGCCGCCGGTGCCCGATTCAGAGAACCTCGGGATAAAGCGTTGGCAGCCTCGTTTCCGGGATTCCCGTAGTGGGTAGGCGCCCATATGAGCTCCATGTGGCGGGGCGGGTGTGCGACGAGGGAGTTCAGTATGCGAAATGCAGGGACATGAACTCTCCCGCGAGCAAAATTTAGTATGGCAGTTTTAGAGCCTGATAGTATATACCGGGCCTCCATGCGCCTGATGGCTAGGGCAAAGGCGGCTTCGAAGTGGCAGCGGGGGATATGTGAAGGGTGGCAATCGATTGTGGGGGGGGGGGGGGGGGGGGGGTTCATGATGGCTACAACCTGTGCATGCGGCATCCACCCACACGGCATCCGGTTACGTGCCATAGTGTTCGTGGAGCGCTCGTGCGCGAGCTCTGCGGCGGGATTCGTGGTATGTGTGTGCATGTTTTTGGGGAGAGGTTTAATAAGTAGTTCGCGCTGAATGCGGGGGGGACCTGGAGCTGTGTGGGATCCGTGGCTATTATCCTGATACCGAGGGTGTGTGGGATGTGTCATCCGGTGGTGGTTCTCGCGAGACGTATGTATTGTGTCTGTCGGTGGGCCTCAATAAGCTCACCTATCGTGTTGTGTAGGCCTAGCTGGAGGAGTTTTTCGGTTCAGGTATTTAGGGGTAGGTGTAGTGCTGTCTTAAATGCTGTTGCGATCATGGCATTGAGGGTGGAGATTTCTCTGCCCTGGAGTTTCAGGTAGGGGGCGTGAACAGAAAGTGGCTGAGGACGAAGGGATGAATGAGACGCCATATGTCATGCTCCTTCATGCCCCGGTGCTGTGCAGAAACTCGCGTATTGAGGCATGCACCTTTATTAACGGTTAAAACTTGAGTCGTCGTGGCGGAGTGGTAGGATCTCCGCCTCAAACGCCAAATGCCTTGGTTCTACTCGCCGCCGCGACACAGGTGATTTTTTTAATCAGTGAGTGGGCGGGGGGGGGGGAGCACGCTGTGGCTGGTCACGTGGTTCGTCACGTGGTTTGTCACATGACCAGTCACGTGGTTCGTAATGTGGTGCGGTTTACAGAGGATGCGCAGACCGGCAAGGAACGCGCGGTGGCTCCGGCGCGCCAGCTGTGTGCCGTGTGACGTCACTGCTCCTCGCGAATGCGCAGCACGGCTCTCCAGGAGGCACGCAAAACTGCTCATGCTCAGCCAGCGTAGCTTAGGCTGCAAAACAGCGACCCTCAGCGCCTCGGGCTGGATATCGCAGGTATCATAGCCTTGCAAAAGCAAATAAAAATGCACGGCTGCGAGTACGAAAGGAGGCGCATGCGCACAGTGAAATCTCGACAACAGAAGTGCAAAGTCAGATGGCATGACGATGCAGTTTTTGCTCGCCTTTGCCACATGTCGCTTTCCCCGCTTTATTTTGACGCCAGTTGTGCTATCAGCTGCGAACAAGAAAATTGAAATGGCAATACTTAAACACTAACCTATAAGCTCATTAAGAATAAATTCAGATAAGGCTGACTAATACTCCTAAAGGGCAGTCTTTGTCATCAACGTGAATTTATCTTCCGCTTCTCTTTAGGTTCCCTCGGATAAGAGCTTCCCATTTTGCTTTCCGTGGCTCAGTTGTCTTGTTCGGGTTTCAGTTGATGCTGATGGTACATTACAGACATCAAGAATGAATCACTGGTCATTCAAAAATCTGTTGCAAAATTTGTCATTTTGCGGAATTTTTCCCTCGTTCTTATGAAGGCTGCAGGCAGGCAACGCTGCACGCAAATAAAAATAAATTAATACTAAACCGGAGCATAAACGTAGTGGCATAATAGTGACAAATACCTGACATTTGTACCACGCATAAAGGTTTCTCGAACTCTGAATGCCCTCAGCGTATTTTCAAAAAAAAAGGCTGGGGGTCCGACATGGCCTTCATTTTGGTTATTTAGCGCACTCAGGTATGATCTTCTTTATCTTACGGTGCCTAGTGTATAGTTCAGCAATAACATCCTATGTCAAGCAAGCCCACCCTCTACATAAGTCTGTACCTATCATCTTGAGCATGCAGAAGACCCTCTGTAGCCACCCTTTATGTGGAAGCAAATGAGCCTCCCCTGCGCGATAGATGACCCGAGCTCACATGCTCACATAATGTAAAAATCCGCTCAAAATGTCTCTGTCTCAACATGCGCATTCAAAACACAAACAATAATCCGCAATACATGAGGTCACTGTTACCGCGCTTTGGGAATGATTCCAAATATTCGGCACCTCAGATGGACTGCACTATACTGCTTCGAAAAACACTATCAAGTGCCACTGTATCAAGACTACTCCAGTTTATTTGATTTCATATTACGGACTTTAAAATGAGAAGACAAGAACACTTTTCCCTTAAATAAAATAGGTTGCACAGAATGTTACACATAGGAACCAAAAACCTCAATGGACATTGGAAGTGTAGTAATACAGTTCAGACAGAAAAATAATATTATGCCTTCCGAAGTATATCGGTTTCTCCCACTGCATTTTCCGGCGGGTGTAGCTATAGAGAAATTAATGAAGGCATCAGATTTTGCGTTACCTAGCCTGATTCACCGAGCGTATTCTACGCACAATACTCGAGAAATTGTTTTGTTTATGAGGGTTTGACGTCCCAAAGCAACTCAGGCTATGAGAGACGCCGTAGTGAAGGGCTCCGGAAATTTCGACCACCTGGGGTTCTTTAACGTGCACTGACATCGCACAGCACACGGGCCTCTAGAATTTCGCCTCCATCGAAATTCGACCGCCACGGCCGGGATCGAACCCGCGTCTTTCGGGCCGTCAGCCGAGCCTCATAACCACTAACCCACCGTGGGATACTCTAGAAATATTGCAGAAGCTTCGAAAGGGAACAGCATACAAAATGCAGCTAAAATCAAGGCCCAAGGACACTAAGGGTTCTGCTGGGTCCCCAGTCACGTCTCAACACAAGATAACGAGCTATTCAGAATTATGTGAGCCGTTCTTTTCTAGTTATTTCTGCCGTATGCGCTTTATATCCTTCAATAATGAATCTGTTCCGACTACCAACATAGATTCCTTGTGCAGTAACGAGAAGAGCTGATGACTGTTCTGCCTGATATAATCAATAAAAATAATAATCCAAACAGAGAATTTAGTGCATAAGAATTTGAGGAATAAATGGCAGGCTATGTGGGATCATAAAGGACGTCATGCCAGATTGGAAAACTTTAAGACATAAGGAATTTTTATTGAAGTAATTATATGTCGCATTCGGATTATGCGCACACATCAAGCTGAATCTTATGCTTAAGAAGAAAACATTCTGAGATGAGTGTGGCAACATTAACACGATGAATTATGTTTAAATCTAGTAGAAAAGCTTCGAAAAATCTTGATGAAAGCATCTTTCTGGTTCTGTACCAGCCCAGATCTTTTAGCTCATCTTTTCCTAAGAGAAGAAAACTCAGAAGCCCGATACAATTTTCCAAGTTCCGAAAGATATGAGCACTTCAAATAAACTATAACTTTGAGAAACGCATAAGTGCTCTCCCTACTCAAAAATGTTTTAAAGCATGAAATGCGTTTACATTCCATTGTCGGCACTCTATACGGGGGGTCGTGCCGGCAGCACAGAGGGAGAAAACACGGATGACATTTGCACTAGAACGCTGCGCTCTGCCGTGCAGCCCAAGCAGCGTGCGCGCAGTCGTCGCGAAGAGTAAAGGCCGCTGTAAGATCACTTTTTTCCGCATGCGCACGCGTCGTTGCGACCATGCGCACGGGCGCGTGAGGGCTCGTTGCGGATGAGGGGCTGTACGATAAAGTTTGCTGCATGCGACCGAGCGGACGACACCGGCGTTCTGATTGGCGCACGTCAGTACCGCCCGTGCGGCAGCTCAGGCAAGTGCCGTAGCAAAACACGAAGATATCTTGCTGTACGAATACACACACGTTGATATTGTGGGTCACCCGAGACATGTTTAGCTGTGAGATTGTTCGTAGCAGGCAAAAACCGCGATCGGCTGTGACAGCCATGGATATCGGCGCGGCCGGTTCTGACGTACGCGAACGAAGTCGCAACAAAGTTTGCAAAACTGCAGGCAAGGTTCTAAAACAGCGTCGCGGGAAACAATTAATGTTTGCGCTATTTCCACTTTAGAAAGTGAAAAAAGGCATCACACCACGATCGTGACACGACTCACTCGACCGGTAGTGGGCTAGACTCCGCTGAATACCACTCGTATATGCAACCGTTCTAACTACGATCTAAGATTTTTGCCTCCTAATATTTGAAGAGTGCTCCACTGAAAGTTATGGATGCAATAACAATTCCAGAACGACGACGTGATATGTATCGCGAATTCACGGAGCCAAGGATGCAGGACTAGAACAAGCTATACGTTAGCAGTAAATATTCGATCGTTTGTAATTATAACAGGAAAATTCACATAGGTGAGACCAGGCACAGGTTAAATCATCAGTTGTTCAAACTAGCACACTGCAGTCTCTATATGTATTTTTATTTTCTTTATTTTGTAGCTTTTTCATTAGTCCGTTCACACTTTTGTTGTCTTTTATAAACGTTGCTTGTTACTGTTAAATAAACAGGCCTCCTTGCTGTCTCCCCACTTAACTGTTATTGCAAAAGACACTGATCTATTCGCAGATATATATAGTGTGTGTCTAAATTGTGAATGTATTGAAAATTTCATATTTGAGCACTATCCTGTCGAATACGAACCCAAATACACAAGAAAATTATGACATTTCGAGGAATTTGGAATATGCAAAATTAGTTGTAGCTGCAGCAGTTGTGCATTTCACAGAGGAGTGGCCATGCAACAGTACTGCTTTCTCTCTGTAATGTTATTCGGTCGCTTAAAAGAGCCAAAATTGAAATTGCACAGTGTGGTGAAAATTAAAACGGCTAAGCCATCTATCACTGCTCTGAAATGCACAGCTTTGTTTTTTGCACACTGACAGCGGGCGACCAGTTTTATTTTAGCAGTCATTCTTTAGCTCATATTGCAATGGCAACTGCACAAGCTAGAATGCAGCAGTGCAAACAAGCCTGGTGAGTTGTGCTCAGAGCCAGTCAATGGTGACACATGCAGGAACAAGCTGGCATGTTGTCTGTACAACTCCAAAAAATTCCAAAGGTGCCCATGTGAAGGAACAAAAAGTGGTTGCTTAGTACTTAATTAAAGGCCATACATGCCTTTTACCTTCAGTGTAAGCATAATATGATGTAGGAAATGGTAAACGAGCTTACATCTGGACGGCTCCTGGTTGAGGTTGGAAAAGAGTACATATATTCAGGGAAACAGGATGCATTGACTACGCATAGTGGTTATTTCAAGCAGAATTTGTAGCAATATATTTACAAGGTGAAAGCAGTGTTGTTGCAGAACACAATGAAATAAAAATTAAGCGTATAATTGTGTGTAGGGCATACATGCATATATTCTTTCATATAGCTTTACAGTAATGTTTAAGACTTTCGAGCAGAAAATAAATTGGGGATCGTAACAGTGATTCTGGTTCCCAGTGAACATTTTCTGCACAACTTATCATGTATAAAATTTTAGAATGTGCTATCTGTTGTTATTAGCAACTTCTTCTGCAAAGTAAAGCTTATTTCAGTACCAGTTTGGTTTTCAAACTGGCAAAGTTTCCTTTAGGCATACCTTATGTTAAAATGACTTAGTCGTAAACCTAACTCCTTGAAGATCTTTGCCTAGGCTATGCCTACTTTTCAGCTTCATACAGGGAGTGTATATGAATTTAAACAGTCCTGGAAGGGCCGCATGTATTCTGCAAACAAAAGTCTTGTTTTGTACCCTCTTTTTTCAAAATAATGAACCAAGATGATAATCCTCCTTAGGGCCTTATACGAAAACTCGTGTTACTAATGCGAGGATACAGCAACTTTATAAATGAATTAATATCAAGTACAGCTTTGTGCCTATCCGTGCGTTTCACTGCCGTCAATGTAAGAAAATCACATTCACAGGCAAAATTCACAGTAGCTGTAATCTGACTCCATTCATGACATCAGAACTGTACGTGAAATTCAGCCTTATTATAGAGGAGATAGAGGCACCCTTTTATAAACACTGTAAATTCTGGCCCCATAACATACTTGGCCGGCCATTTCAGATCAGGATAATGATCAAATGACACACGCACATAAAAGTCACATGCGTAAACACACACACCTAGCATTTTAACCACATCACATAATGGAAGTCTCCGTGTGCTTCGCTTGAAAGAGGGTAGGGTACAAG
The DNA here is from genome assembly GCF_052857255.1 of Amblyomma americanum. Classification (NCBI taxonomy): domain Eukaryota; kingdom Metazoa; phylum Arthropoda; class Arachnida; order Ixodida; family Ixodidae; genus Amblyomma; species Amblyomma americanum. Next base: position 60,282,910 of record NC_135503.1, on the reverse strand, counting down.
CACAAAGGAAATACTGACACATATCAGCACGCAGTGGAGACGGGTATGGCTGACAGTAAAAACTATTAATGCAGTCCTATTAGCATTGCCAAATAGGCCATTCCCGAGCACGCAGACGGTTGTTCAGGAGGGTTGGAATATTGGTATTGATAGTGGGATGGCAGACCACATAGCAATCAATGAAGACTAGTTAAATGAAACAGTTCTTTCACTCCCTCCTAATGCCTTTCCTTACGGCGCGGTTCAGGTGTGCAAAGATATATGAGACAGATACTGCGCCATTTCCTTTCCCCCCAAACCAATTAATATTATTATTATTATTATTATTATTATTATTATTATTATTATTATTATTATTATTAATATTATTATTATTATTATTATTATTATTATTATTATTATTATTATTATTATTATTATTATTATTATTATTATTATTATTATTATTATTATTATTATTTTATTATTATTATTATTAATATATTATTATAATATTATTATTAAAGTAAGCAAGGCAGCAATGTGGGCTAGTTGGTTGCACATTTGATGGGAATAACGCGCTACACACGGACAAAAACCGACAACTGAAACGACAGACACAAGACAAGTGTGCACTAGCAGCTAAAATCTATTCTGGTACGAAAGCACATGAATACATTTTATGCACATGCTCAGTACAACCAATTCATTGCCACCGGCTGTGTCGCACGCTCCTTCGTTTCTTGATTAGATCTAACTCCTCACTGGATAAAACCACAGAGGGTGTGCTTACGCACTCGTCTTCACGGGCCTCCCGTATCTCAAAGGCTTCTTGTTTTCTTTCTTTCTTGTCCCTTGCATGAGCTAAACTTGTAGTCCTTTCAAAGTAAGGTGAACATTTGTGATTTACAAAATGGGGTTCTTGTCCTGTTTCCGTGGTTTAAGTTGTCGGTTTTTCTCCGTGTATAGCGCGTTATTCCTGATAAGTGAAAGGAAGGTCAATAATGAATGTAAGAAAAAGGGAAGGGCCAGGTACAATACCTTTGAGGTTGCCCGAGATTCAAAAAAAGAAAAGCAGTATGAGCAAGAGTTCCCATTGGCCAACTGCTGTTACGTGGCTAGGATCACTTAAAACCCGCTCAGAACAGTACGATGCAAGACCTTATTTTATAAAGGATTTTATCGCATGCTTTCTCAAAGAGACAAAGGTGCAAGTATACGTCACGAAGAACGAAAAGTTGGCTATCACAGGAATGCTTTTCAAAAAGCGTGCCGATCTGGAAGAAACAATTTAATGGGTCACAACAATTGAGCAGTGTGAGAGCATGTATTGCTTTTCACGAGTGGGAACCCATGCTAGTTACAGAAATGGTGCAATCATTAGCTGCTTGTAATATTTCAGAACTAAAAAAATTACCACATTCTGTTCTATACAGCCATGCCTCGGTAGTATCCACCCTGTGATATGATGGCTTGAATTATGGACAGTTTTTTTGTGGATGAAACTTTATCGAGCATGCATGCCTTAACATGGAAACTTGCTGTTTGGACAAACGACAGGGTTTAAATGCACAAAGCCAATTGGGACCCACATATTTTTGTCGTGTAATATGTACTGCAATACGAACGTCTGGACTGTGGTAACCAAATATTATAACACAGTGCAAGGACTGTTAAAAGTGTTTGGTGACAAATACAGACTGAATCATATGGCTGTTGCACCCTGGAATTACCCTCATACCCCTTGCAGCATAGCGTACAGTTTTTGTTTAACATTGAACTGCCAGGCACGCCGACTCTCTCCGCTTGCATTTTCTGACTGACAAAGTACTTCTCTTTGGTGTCAAAATCATTGGCACTGAAAGGCTCGGCGACTCCTTTCCTGGAGCACTTTGTTCACTGCGCAAATTAATTAATTAAGCCACTCGCTGACTATATAACCTTTTTGTTTTAATCGCACAGCTGTTTACTTGTAACACTAATTTAATGTTTTTTTAAACGGAGCCCACGGCAAGAAGAAAAAAAACTACTCGAGTTAAAGCATGTCGGGCAAGAGGAGAACTCAGCACAGGTGCAAAGTAGGGAAGCTTCAATTACAATCCAAGCAGTGAGGAAATGGATTGAATTTAAATGCGATCTCAATCTCGACAGGTCGTTGGCTGCACCGGCACTGTAGGACTTTCAGAAACGGCTCAATGTCAGCATTGCAGGACCAAGCACAGTGCAACTGCGCATAGCACATTTTGAAAAATCAAGATAAACCTCGTTAACGTGCTTTTGGCAATATTCACAAATATGGCAATGTCACGACCATACGACAAATGTGAACAGACGTCTGTCCACAGAAACATATAGCTGAACATTGTGGAAGGTGCAAACAAGCATCTACGTTCAAGCAAACAAATTTAGAAATGCAGAAAATGCAAAAAAGGCGAAGGAAATCGAGGGAGCATTCTACATTTCTGACAAATACATTCTCATAGGCCCCCCATCGCCTTCATCCAGCAGGCAAAAAAATGTTCTCTGCTGGCAGTCACAGGTAACTAAACACAGCAGATGCATGAGTGCATGCGCATTGATGACATATGCTTCTAAAGGCATCGAGAATGTCTCACATAAGCTGGTACAGCTTACTTAGGAAGCGCTAGTTAACAGCTGTTCGACACCAATAAAGCCAAGTTGTTGAGCACCTCGGCGACAGCAGTGTAGTGAAAGCAACAAAGTATATAGGATCAGGTGCTGATTCAAAGAGTAGAGTTATTATCCCGATTGTCATGGCTCACAGAGCACTTCGAGATCACTGCATTTTGCCAATAGCCATGGCAACCACAATAATGGACTTCATATTGCTAGCATTTGTCGAAAATCCAACTTCACTGCATGCTGCTAAGTAAAAAATAAATTGTAATCACAGCAGTTTACTGAAAATGCTTTTCATTTTTAATCATGAGTCACTCTTATGGAAAACCGTGTATGTACAGTTGTGATGCAGAACCAAAGTGTTCATATTAATAAGGGACAATTGTATATGGGTTACTAGCTCTGAGAAGCGTAAGCATTTGCTGTGGTCTTTTTTCTTTTTTGGCATCAGATAAAATGAAATGCGCATGAAAAAAAGCTGCACTAGTGGGCCCACATTATAGATATCTGCATAGTGAAACACCAGTGAATGAGTTGCGAGAATTTTTTTTGTTCGTACACAAGTTTTCCCTGATTTGGTGATAACTTGTTGCAACCCAAACTTAACACTACGGCTTTGGCTCAGACCATCATCACATGCAAGGGAAGCTGGATTCATTCAATTTGTTACGCAAATATTTATTGCAGATATGGGCCACCGCAGCCTGCAGGAAATAAAAAAAAGCCTCTCCAGATGTGAGAGCTGCCATGCACACCGATGTTTTCACACAGATTTCACAGTGCCGCCGGCATACAATCGTAATCCGGCCACTCATAGTCGCAAATTTCACTTTATCGAGTACAATGCCACAGAATGTTGGCGACGCTTCTGTAGTCCCGGCAAAAAGCTGCCCAACCGCCGTGCAGCCAAGGTCGTTCCGCATACGAAAAACACAACTTTCAGAATAGTCTCGTCGCACTCACGGCGGTTGTCTAACACAGTACACACGAACTACAATCGATATCGGTGATGGCTACGCCGCAGCACAACGACTTGCGCTCGCGATCACTGCAACTGCTGCAACGATTGCGACTCGCTGCAGAGCTCGAAGTTCATTTCGTCACAGCAGTTCTCAAACTCTGTACACACGCGTGCACCCGAACCATGATCTGCTGTACAGATCTAAGTTTATTTCAGCACTCGGAAAACAAGGCGTGCGTAGTAAGCTTTTCAAACGTAATTATACTTGCAGGCGAGATCACTGACTGACGCAAAAGCACTCGTTCCCACTGCAATCACTTTCACTACACTGACGCTTGTCACTGCGCTGGGAAGCTTTCTGTATGCACAGGAAATTCACCCTGGGGGGGGCGGATTCTCGCTGCTGTTCGCAAAGATCGTCGCGAGAATAAAGAACACTTTAAGCCATCACGAACGACCACAAATAAGCACATCGCGACACCGGCACTGTTACGTCTAGCGTAGCCGCTCGGTCAACTAACTGTAGAAGACGACAAAACTTGGGGGAAACTGCCGCTTGCCGCAGTTGCACACAGTGAAGCTCGAAGTCGCTGTCAACACTCGTAATCATTACACGTGGCCAATATTATCTGTTTCTGGGCACAGCTACCACCTACTAGGCCTGGTTCTTCACACCGCTTCTCGGGCGGCCATCTTGCTGAGGAGGCGCGGCCGGGCACCGGTGCGCTGCTACGTCACAGTACAGCAGCCAATAGCGTGATGCGACCATCCACTCTTGCGGAAAAAAGTTGAAGTTGAACCAACTTGTGCACACAGGTGGATGCGTTCAAGCGCTCCATTGCTCGGCCCTTGCGCAGCCCTTGCGTACTGTCGTAACGACGCCTGTCCATGCGGAAAAAAAAAGTGATTATACAGCGCCCTTAAGCCATACGAGAATGCTGTGCCTGTTGCTAAATCCGTGTGCCCGTGTAAATCATTCGGCACCCTCACTGTTTACAAATGGTTCCGCAGTGCGCTGAAGGATGGCGCCACGGCTCCGCATCAGGTACCAAAGGAAGCTGTGCCGAGAGACCCTATGCATCAGGCGCTGCACGCTACTGCATGAGAGAAGCATCGGACGGATGGTTGTGTTAGATCTAGACGAGACGTTGCCTTGCAAAGTGGTTCAGTCTCAATAATGTACTATAAATGGCGCATTGTTGCCTTGTGTTTGAACCATGATCGTATCGGTAGCTCATGAGAGAAAAACCTGACTACGCCAGTTGCTCGTTCCGCTAGCGTTCCGCTGGCGGGGTGTACGAAATCCCGTTTATGTGTGGCAGGTCGTAATTTGTACAGACAAGGCGTTGCGTCAACAACCGGCTCAGCCTGCACGAAAGAGTTTTAAAGAGTGGGGAGAGTGCGAATCTTCTCGAACACTGCAGCACTTGCAAGGATTTTACACCAAGATTTACAATTGTATGGATTCTTAGCAGGAGCACATTGAAAACCGCACATGAAGCGATAGAAGCGTATAATATAAAATAAGCTGGCCCACACTGCCTTAGCTATGCTTCACTTGTATTGTAGAACGCAGGAAACACGTCTCTTTCACGGTTTTTATTGTAAAGCTGCGATGGTTTTCTTTTTTTGTTGTTGCACAGTGCCAGCCTGCGGTGGTCTGAAAGTATTTAACCTGTGTCTGCGTCGCTATACAAACAGTTGTCAGTCAGCGTTCGGTTAATCCATCTTCTCTTCTTTCTTATTACCTTCCTTGATCTTGAGCTGTTGCGCTGTAAAACTACGAACTTAAATCTACAATACTAAGTTCATTATTCAATTTGAGACCTTCAAACTGTGTTCCGCTGTCCGCTTGCATACTACATAGACTTAAGTTTGGAAGTTAGCCGTTTTTTTTTTTCAAATATAGCTATCCATAATTTGTCGTAGCTCCCTGCGTCTTTCTAATACGAGCGCTTGTTGTCTGCTCGTGTTGTGTGTCTTATTCTGTGTCCTTGTTTTTTGCGCTTTTACGTTCAGCATGCAAAACCAACTCCCCCAAACGCGGCCATTAGTGAATAAACGAATGCTAGAAACATAAGCTACGTCCTAGAAAAAACGCTAGCATAAGAAGGACGTAGGCAAGGAAATAGCCGCATGTGTCAGCAAAGACAGTTTCTAGAGTTAGTGCACTACCTGGAGCATAAGTGCTGTCTAATAGTAGAAATTCCAGAAAACTGCAGAGTAGCGAAAAATATTTGACGTCCTTTAAGAAGTGTTAATGGCCGGATCGAATCAAGGAAACCTACTTGTCTGTTGAGAAAAATTGTACATCTCTAGAACATGTAAACATCAAGCTCTGCCGTGAACTTGCGGCGGAAAAAGTTCCGCCCGAGCTCGTGTGGCATACACCACATCACCTACCGACAGTGTAAAGGTACGACAGGAAATAAAGACGGATACCATCTCTCGGTCCAGAAAACTACAACACATGGAGCCCCAAATCCTTAAAGGCCTCATTTCAAGGCACCCATTTCATATGACGGACATCTTGACTTTGAAAATTTGCAAATATTGAAAAAACAACTAAGAAAATGTGCACTTTAAAATATGGAGATATGGCTCAGTTCGGTGCGCAGGAATTCAACAGTTCGGAAATTCCCGCCTCAAAAGTGCACTGTCGCCGACCCTTCTTGCGACATTAAAAAAAATTTGATGATTTTGTGTTTGATCTGCATTCAGTGAAAGCGCGTAGTGCTGCAGCTCTCGAAGCTAGGACACTGGCCTTGTAGAGCGGCTTGTAGCGCGAACATCAATTAATAAACGAAAGTTACGAAAGCGCACAACTGAAAGCGTTCTTTGAATGACCGTGTCTGTATGGTCGGACAACGAAAAACACTAAATTATCCGGTTACAGTGGCGTTAATATTTCACCCCCTTAGTTTCATATTTGCAATGAATTAGGCGCCTGTGATCATGCGCTAACTTTTACAGTTCATTAAAACAGGTTACTCGGCTGGGGCTAATTTTCACAGTAGTGGTCACGGCAGTATAAGACATCTGTGCGCTGTAATATAAATCGCTCATCCTCCGACGGAAATGCTCTTCGCGATTTACGAACAGGGCTATCTTTTCTAGTCAATGGCAGTTTTATTTGCTTTAGGCTTGCAGTGAAACAACTATGCAGTTGTTGAAAGCTTAATAATATTCCTGCAGTGAAATTCGAAACAATCTTTCAGCCTTAAATCTTATATTTTACACGCCTGGGAAATCACGGGAAGGCAAATGACATTAATAGAAATTCTGTTTTGCTGGGATGAAAATTTTATTATAGCTGTCTCCAGCCCTGCCGCCTTTTCACAAAGCACACTCCGAAGCCTACGCAGAATTGAGCAAGTGAATACCAAGGAGGACGTAAATTTTTAGATGATTTAAAAACTATGCATGAAATTAGGTGAGGTTCCTGTATCAAAAGGACGACAATTGATTGCGTCTGCAAAAATTTTGAGCGCGGAGCATAGGGAGCATAAGAGAGATTAATGCTTTCACGCGCAGTACGCGGCCTCAAATAAGGCACATGCAGTACTTTGTGCATGTAAATTTTCTTTCTTCAGGGTCAAATCTGAAGGGTTCGCGAACATTTTCTTTTTGACAGTATAACATTTTTTTCCCCCCAATTGCCAAGAAGAGTTTTTCAAAATATTCAGCCAGACAAATGTCAATCAGCAAAAATTGCCAAACCGAAGTCGATAATAAAATTACAATAATTATTGACCTTCATGCTCATCGGAAGCGGGAGCGACCCTTTGATCTCCCAGGTAGCAGACTTTTGCACAGACGCTTGAACCATCAGAGACGGTACTTGCCTAAGGCTGGCAGTTGGAACGCGACCTACCGCGCCGTTATGTGAATAGGTGGACGCTCTTCACTAGATGACATGGATGTCAGCGGACCTTCCTGCTGCTTTCTTGATTGCTATGCAGCTAGAAGAATTAGTGAAGTTGTTGTTGTTGTTGTTAGCCTATCAAAAGATGGCACATACCCACACTGGGGGATATGTGCCATCTTTTGCGTGCGTCAATTGTTCAGAATCGAAGTTGAATATGAATTTCTGGATTCTAAAATAATTCTTTGCTTCTTTCCTTCAATCTGCCGCCATGCAGTGCTCTACTACCCATTCTTCCACTCACCACTTTAGGGTCTTTTCCTTCTAGCCTCAGTAAAATAGCTGTGCTGTGCCTTGGAGGAGAGAAGGTCAGAGGACAGTTTTTATCCGGTGCTCATCTAAGAACTATTGGTGCTGAATGTGTCCACGGAGTGGCGAACGGAGCTGCCACATTTATTTATCCGTGTCGGCTATGCTCGCCAAGTCCTTCCCGCTAAGAACAAAACTAAACCTTCTGAATGCACAGGTCAAAATAGAATTTCTTTCCTTAGTTTAAATTATATGGATAGTAGAAAAAACTGGGAGGCGACGTTTTTTGTTTGAATAAATAAAGTAAAAAGACAAAACTAAAATAATTTCCAAATTTTTTGGCATGCGTGCAGCTTGAGGACAAGTTCATTCAATTGAGCGGGGCGATTTGAAACAGTGTCTTGCAGTGTTTAAATGCAAGATCGCTGCGTAGGATCCCCCAAAAGCAAAACGAAAACGGAGTAATATCAGAGAAGCAGCTACGCGCTTTGTCGGTGAGCAATAGGCTTAGCTAAGCATATAAATATCCAGATTTGGAAGCAGGAAAGAAAAACTAAGAATACTCCTAACTTTTACACAGCTTTTTGATTGTTTTTGCCTTGTCGGCATGTTGCAGCATGAAGCCCTAGAGAGAATTCTCCAGAGAATTTTCTTGCAATAATTAGTCGAAATTGGCTTGAAAATATGTACCGATCATTTATTTTAGCATAGTATGTTCTATTACATTTAAAAACTTTTCACTTGAAAAGTTAACATGGCCATACAGTCGAGACTGGAAATCAATCCCCTCTTTTCATAACAATTTGTATACCCGGCTAATTTTATTACATGCGCGATTTTTGCATTCCTGTTTGCACCTTACAAAATACTTCTCTCGACTAAACCAGTAAAATAATTCTGCTGCAATTCGACTCATGTGGTGCCATTTGGTAGCCCATTTTTCATGTTATGCTTGAGTAGAGTACTTGCCTGATTGGATAAAAATTATTCAAAATGCTCATCGTCTTTAACTACGAAAAGCCAAAGCAAGCGGCACACGCAGCAGTGATTCTGGTTAATCTCGCTTCCTCTCTGTGGAAACGATCTATTCTCCCATGCTAGAGAAGTTGTTTCCCCATAGTAAGCCCGATTGCGCCACCAGAACCATCGCTACATATCCTCCTTGTTTTGCCTCTTCGTAGCAACATACGGTCACATTATTATTAATGTTTCTTTAATCTGTCAAATATTGTACTTCAGCATAATATGAAAAAAGACGCACTAAATTTTCCTGCATGCAAAAAATTAGAACATAAATATGTCCGCGGCGTAGCCGAGAAGTCTTTTAGAAAATACAATTAGGAATTGAGAATCGCGCCATTTAAAGATTTGGCCCGGTGTACTTCGCTAAAAAGTTTACAAGGCTGACTACATAGTGGTTTATTGTTACTTATAATGAAGAAGTGGTAGCGAAACCTTTGTCTAGAGTCATAAATCCTTTAACCTCTGTATACGTAATGTCATAGCAAATATTTGAATTGTATCTTTTCAGATGCGTGCTGCCTCAAAACTCGCAAAGTGACAACTCAAACCGTCCAGTTTCTTCAGATCAAATACCTCGCCATGTCCCAGGGTCGCCTCCTCATTTTCCTTCACGATTCCTGCTTGGAGCTCAACCAGGCGACATTCCCCCAGGTCTTCAAGGCCACATGCCGGTCTTTCATCATGGTCATCCTCTTCAGCCCGGCCAAGGCCCTAGGCCTGCTGCACCTCAAGGCCCAAGGCCTGCTGCCCCTCAAGGCCACAGGCCTGTTGCACCTCAAGCCCCCAGGCCTGCTGCACCTCAAGGCCCCAGGCTTGCTGCCCCTCAAGGCCCCGGACAACAACTTCCAGGCCCGAGGCCTCAACATCAGGACCTCAGACATCCACCAATTCAGGGTGCAAGGCCTCCTAGTGCTCAAAGTCAGAGGCCTCAACCTCATCAAAGTCCTAGACAAGAACAACTTGAAGGTGCCATGGCTATTCTTGCTCTTAGCCCCGGGCCTCAACCTCCTCCAGACCCCACGCCTCTTAATCCCCGCGGCTCCCCACCTCGTTTTCCTCAACGGCATTTGCTTGGTAGTGGGGCAGGTGAAATACCTCCAGGTCTCTTGGGCCATAATCCAGCTTTTGCTCAAGTTGCCAGGCCTCAAAATCCTCAAGGCCACAGGCAGAATGATGCTCATCGCCAAATGCTTCTATCTCCTCAGGGACTTGCGCCTCAACAACCTCGAGACTCCCAAAATCAGTCTCCCCAAGGCAGTGTGCCCCAACAGCCTCAAATACCTCTTCAAAGCATTGGTCATCAACCACCTCAAGGCCCGAGGCCTCAACCTCTTCAAAACTCAAGAAGAGCTCTTCCTCAAGTCCGAGGTGCCAGTGCTCCTGAAGGTGTCGGGCCTCATCCTCCACAAGACCTACGGCGAGAATCTTCTCGAGAGCTGAGGCAAGGTGCTAGGCTTCGAGCTGCTCAAGTCTCTCAGCAGGATGCCCCACAACGCAATCGGCCTCAACTCCCGCATGGATTTTGGCCGCCAGGAACACCAGCACAGCACACATGCCCCTTAATGGTAAAGTACTCACTCTCATTATACTTCTGTGAAAATGTTTGGTTCATTTTTGTAATATACTTACCTGAGGATGGAGAGAATAGCAGCAGTGTGCAGAAAGGTTTTTGAGCTGTGAGAGCTGGCCTGCAAAGCGGCACAGAAGTAGAGTTGCTTGGAGCATCATCCAAAAGACACCAGAAATATTCGCCGGCAGGATTTATGCTAAGAGAACGGAGACTCTACCTTGCAAGAGTAAAGAATAAGTGAAATAGCACACCATAACGCAAATAAGCCTTCATGTGATGGGGAATAGACAATGCGGAGACGGTAATACAGAAGAAGAGCGCTCTTAAAGCACACGCCCTGCAGTACGGAGAACTCGAAATGCATATACTACATGCAAGTGAGCGATGGCCGGCTTTATTTTTTGCCGTCCTTCTTGCGAGGCTCCTACAGCATTGCTTGAAAATACTTTCTCTTCAGTGTATTCGAATGCGGTCGAAAAGGGGGTGAAAGGCTTGCCATTTCGGTGACAAAGTAATTTAGCCCAACCTTTATTCCTTTTAAGCACTTAGCTTAGAGGGATCACATTTTACTACTGCAGTAAAATTTTCCTTAGGACTGAGTCGTGTGTTACCATTAGATTGCATTTCACTCCTGTAGGAAAACATCGCGTAGAAGTGAGGCATTTGACCGAAGACCGAGCAACGCACCGGTGCAACTTTGCATTCAAGGAAACCATTGAATAAACAGGGGAAAGCGTCGCAAGTGATCAATGCGAGTGATGGGGTTGAGTATGCGCTAACATTAGTGTTCCACCATTTCGGTGCCAGGCGACGTGATTAAGGCCATTAACTACATTGTGACGCGCCATGTTCCCTTAAAAATCTCCCTGTTCAATGCAGTGATCACACAGTGCCACGCCGTATATAAACTCTCCGCTCCTTGACTCCATTAGGTGACCGAGGTTCCCGCTCTGAACTAGTCGTGTTTCAACAATTCGGCCTCTCTCTACATCCACTTCCCTATCCCCTCCCTCAGCCCTTTCACCTTTTCTCTCTCTCTTGCCCCTACCCTTTCTGAATTTCACCTACCTTCCCCAGAGGCTTCACACTCCGAACGGGAGCGCTGGCCGCATTTTTCGCTAACAGTCGTTTTGACACTAACGCATAAGCCCTAGGTAGTGCACTGTATGTTTGACATAAATATTTTGCTTAAATTTTGGCCCTGTGGATTGGGATGATTGAAGGAATATCTGAAGCCCACGTCTCGACATCACAAGTAAATTAGAGGCGCTAAAAAAGACTGGTTCAGATGTGTTTTCTGAGATCAAGAGTTGCTCTCAAAAAAAGGGACGACAATGATGGTGGTCTTTGCTCGGGAAAACAATTCTTTTTATCGTAATTTGAGGGCGTTTAACTTCTCCTTTAATCTCCTTGATTCTGCGCGTTGAAAACATTAGTTTTTTTTTGTGAAAGATTACAAAGCACGGAATGCAGTGCACGATGCGGCATACATTAAATTCGAAGTTAGCGCATGCTTTTTTCTATGTAGTGGAGCTACAGCACCGCTTTTTTTCGTCACAAGCAGTGCCGGTAGATAACGCCCAGAATTCTTGAAAAGTAATTTTCAATATTAGAATTTTTTAAGGCACTCTCATAAAAATATCGAAAGTAACGGTTTATTATTTCGATGCATCAAAACATCTTTCTTTTAATGTTTTTTTTTCATCGCTCGCATGGAGCAGTTAAGGCTACCGCAGAAAACCGATGGGTAACGTTTTCGACGATAGCAAAAACGTTAACAGCAAAAAATGGAAGCTGGCCGACCCGAGATCTGCGGTTATTGACTAGTATCTTGAAATCTCACAATATATAACAAAGTTTAGTTCATTAGCTCTTTCGTGTTGAAAAATGATTTTGTCCGTAGGCACGACACAATTTTTGTCCTTCTAGACACGCTAACAATTCTTCGCTGCCTGACTGTGTTCCCATTGAGTTGCTGGTGGGCCAGCAGCAGTCAAAACCACATCTAGGTTGTCTGCTGGTGGAGAGAGATTTACCTACAAAGCTTGTGAGCACCGGGGAACATAAAGGAAACATTAGATATGCTGGAGGAATGGCTGAGAACAACTAAGAGGGAGTGCCTCTCAAGTTGAAGGGTCTGTGGAAATACACCTACCGGAGACAAAAATTGCTCAACTAAAATAAGACTTTTCTTGGTACAACACAATGACATTTCTGGTCCACAACGCAAGTTTTTTATCACTGGTGCAGTCCAGAGCGAAATAACATGTCTAGGGGCATCAGCATATTCCTGGTCACTACGCTATAGTGTAGTTGAGCTGTCTAATGAATTCGCTTTTTAATGTTCACTTTAGTGAGCACGACACTTCACTGCGTTTATACATAATTGAATCAATCTTCTGTTGTTGTTAAATATCAGAAACAAGGCCATTTACCAAGAGCCTACATATGGTACTTGTCTCCGCCCACATCTTAGCGGCTAATGTCCAAGTTTGCAGGTTGTAGGAGAAATTATGTCTACACGTCGAGAGCGTATTTTGCATGCTCTTGAAGTTGCGTCATACATATCGAGGAAGGCCACAGTATACAGAGCCGTTCATGGGCGTGGGTAAGAGCACAGGAGTTAGATCTTTTTACAATCTTTTCTGGGCCACTGAAAATTAGAACTCAGCAGAACTACCAAGCAGAAAAAAAATACACTGTGAACCGAGGCTGAAGTAGTAAACATACAATGAAAGCGTTGTATATACTGGTTTGCACAAGGAATAATTCGCGCTAGGTTCAAAGCTGTCACTCTGCCTAATATCGAGTGACCATCAGCGAAAAAATTATAAGTGTAGCGCTGCGGAGATGATCTATTCCAATAATGCGTACTTTGTTTACAGACATTCAATAGGACGCCAAAAACTTTGCTTTGTTAGGAGTCTATGCAACATCTGCATATTCAGTAGGTGTACATTCCCACATACCACAACGTACAGAACATTTGGTCCTAGTATATGAAACTGAGCCCTACTCTTCCGTCGACAGGGCAACTTCCTCTATGCTTCGTTTATATGTACAGAAAAAAAAAAACACTAGGTTATCAGCAGAAGCTTATACCTCTGGCTCGTTAGCCAAACGAAAACAATGAGCGGCAGCACTCTACGAAATACCGTTACAAAGCGGTTTTAAGTAACATGCTAAAAACTGCGTAGGAAACAAAAAGCTTTGCTTAACCGAGGACAGGATAGACATTACACGTGGAAAACAATCATCTAGAAACGCGTGTGAGGAGCAGTTACGGTAAAAAAAGACATATCGCATTCATAGGAGCTGAATCCGCCTTAATGTGCTGTAAATGGGTAAAAAACTAATGAATGGCGCCCTCGAATAAAAGTACTTTCAAGGTCAGTTTGCAACTTTCCTAACTGCTCCCCAGAGTCGGAAGAATTTTGCGAACCTCTACGCGCAAGATGCAGCCATCCACAAATGCGTGTTTATCATAATTTTTAAAATTAAACTTATATAATTTTTCGTAACTGACTGGCAGAATTCCGAAATCTATACCGGTGGTCGACATTTGCTATTGAGGAGCGGATAAGACAGAATAAAGCGCTGTGTAAAATTCATTGAAAATGAGATTAGGTTGGAAGGTTTTGGCAGCTTCTAGTTGATAAGTGCTGTTTTCAACAGTCCTAAGATTTTTAAGCCACTTATTTGAGAGCACAGTAGCTCTACAGGGTTTTACAGGGGACATGATACATGATTGCTCTATGAACAGCAGTAGCATTAATTATGGGTGCGGCTAAGAGAGCAGCGTAGTATTTTCGATCTCCAACAATAATTTCCCTCTGCATGTGACCAGTGCACCAGCAAAATATAGGCGCAAGGTAAGTTCGGCAGCAGTGTGCCGGCACTCACCAAGCAAAGCTTGTCCAGTTAGTTCCTCATAGTGCAAAGCACGAGTAGTGTGAGGCCAGACAAGCGCTGCCTTAAAGCATTCTGCATTGAAACTTCGAAGGTCGCACTCCATGGGAGCAATCACTGGTTACAACACAGAAGTCTTGCATTCAAGCTCGTGAAGCTTATAAAGTCTTGTTGATAGTAAGACATCATCGATTAGATCTCAATGACTATTCCTCGAACTTCATATTTAAGCACCTTTCACTCTGCACCAGCGCTAAAACCTATTCATCCTTTCGAACATGTGGGTTATAAACTAAGAATCGAGGAAGTAAATGTAGCCCAGTCGAGATTTATAGAGCGCTTTGCTAATACTTCTGGAATATAAGACTTCTCCTGTCATACGCTTTCGCAGCAGGCATCGGTAAGCCTTAAAACATAGACAAAGCACTTATAATGTATTCCAGCCATGTGTGCATTCCCGCATAGTGCTTCGCAGCAAGCGCCACCGTGATCTCGATGAGTTCACTTGATGCCTCCTCGTGCTGCATTGGCGTGGCCTTTTTTCCTCGCCGCCGCAGCTGGTGATTGGTTTAGTCATTCCGCCGAGCACTGCGATACTGCGCAGGGCGGTGCCTCGGTGCCGCGACAACTGCCGGCGGTTGCCCACATCAGAGCCATGCTTCACCTTCTAGAAAGTATCAAACCATGTACTTACACCAACCAAATGAAAGTGCGCATATCCTTCACGTGAGGCAATGAACCTACCCCTATGTCAACAGAAAAAATTGACACCAAATCGGACAACACACAGCAAGAAAGACTGGGCAGGCTGTGTTGTCTGATCTGTCGTCAATTTTTTCTTTTTATATCCAGCAACTAGCCCCCCAACATGTTATAGTCACCCCCATGTGCGCGCCGAAAAGTGTCCTGCATGTAACCTGTAATGGCACGGCGGCGCCACTAGAGCGCCAACACCTGCGCCGAGCATGTTGAAGAAGCCGACGTTGCCGGCTTTGTTTCGAAGCGGTCATCCAGCAGGTCGTTTAGCAATGAGCTTTTCTAAGGTCGTAATGATCGTTTTTTTACGGTTTTAATGCCAAAGCGGATCTCTTTACTGTCCTCATGAACCGATATTTCTTCAAAGACGCAGCCTTTTTAATAGCGCTCATGTATAATGCGAGAAAAAACTCAGCGGCAAGAGCCTCACGGCGAACCGCCTATTGCAACGACATAGGTGAATGTGCGACGTTGAACTTAAACGCCTAAAGGGAGTACTTTATTTACGTCTGCTAATGTGCATGATTTGTAGCCTTCATCGACCAATCCGTGTAGTGTTCACCCGAGAAACACTGGTTCGAACAAGGTTCAAAGGACCTCACTTGCCTCTTTTGGTCCGTTTTGCTGCCGCTTAAGCAGAGTGTAATCTTAATTTCAACCTCTATTTTCTCGTTATACCTGATATTTGAGTTTGTTACTCGGAGCTCTTGAGAATGCCCTGAAGGTCAGAGGCCGGCAGCAGAAGCTGCCGCCATGATTGTCTTGATTGCAATCAGTGCTAGGAAGGAGCGTTCTGCGATAGGATCCCCAGCAGGCGGCTTATACCCGCGTGGAGCAAGCGTGCAGGAATACAACGGGTAAGTGAGTGCTAGAAGGTAAAGCGTTATTCAGAGAGCTTTTTGATGATATGAGGCGATTGCTTTAGCTACCCTACATGGTACCGCCCACTGTGAGGAACTCTAGAATCTTACCTCTTTGACACTGCCATGCGCGGGATCTTCGTGCTTCATTTTTTGCTCCTTAACTTTCCTTGTTTGAGACTTTATGCTTGGCTTGTGATGAAATCTAAGTAGTCGCTAACCAGTCGCTACACCTTGTCTTTTAATGATTTCAGCCTACGTTTACGCGAAAAGGCACATGAATGGAAGCCACTAGAAATACATGATGCAAGACGCTAAACATCACTTACCACAGCGATGCAACATATGTATTACAGCGCAATGCCCACATAATAACATCTATTTCTGGCATCGGTCGCCACGGTGGCTGAATCGTTATGGTGCTGGGCTGCTGACCCAAATGACACCGGTTGGATCTCGATCGCGACGGTCGCGTTTCGAAGTAGGAGAAAGGCTAGAAGCCCATGGTACTGTGCGATGTCTGTGCACGTTAAAAAACCGCAGGTGCTCGAAATTGCAGGGAGCGTTCCAATACGGTATTCTAATATAGCCTGAGTCACTTTGGGACTTTAAACTGTATGAACGAACCAAACATCCACCGCGGTTCTAGTCAGAAAGAATGCCTTTTGCACCGATAGCTACACTACGGCAGCCACTTCGCGAGATCAGCGTGGCGGCGCATTGATTCGTGGCACCACCGCTCCGGCCATTTGTGCGCACGCGCGGAGTGACGTCAGAGCACGAAGCTGGTGTGCGCGCCGCGCGCCTATATTACGGTAGCATTTCAAGTCTTCAGCGTGGCGGCGCCGTGGCCACCGTGGCAGCTACAGGCGAAATCGAGTGGGGGAGGAGTGGAGAGGGGGAGAGGGGGAGAGAGTTAATCCACGTCCAGGGACGAGGAGGAGTAAAAGGAGTAGGAGAGGAGGACTAAAGGCAGGGAGGTTAACCAGAAAAATAGCCGGTTTTCTGGGAGGGGTGAGGGGAGAAAAACATGAAGGAAAAAAGGCAGTTGCAAGAAATGAGTCACTATGCAATGCCACAGCGTTCAGTGAAGTCATAGCCTATCGTGCAGACGAGAAGACCTCAAAAAGCGGAGCAGTGCTTTGGAGGCCTTCACCGCCGGCGACCGCCGCGGACAGTGGCCGAGAATCTTCGTTTCCGTCAGGGGCGAAGATGATGAAGGATCCATGAGAAAAGGAGCGCGAAAACAAGGCGACGGACGAAGACAGAACACACAGCACGAGCGCTACCTTCCGACTAAAGGAAAACCACAAAACCGTGTCGACCGGAACTTGAGCCTAACTACCTAGCGCATGCGCCAAGGCTGGGAAGCGGAAAAAAATTCTAAGGCAAAAATTCTAAGGAAAAAATTCAAAGGAAAAACGGCATAAGAAGATAAAGGTTATTGCAAACCTAGGAATCTCAATTCACGTTTTGATAAGAAGTTCGAACGAAGTCGTTAATGCTGTGAAATCTCTGAATGACAGGAGTTTTCTCGGGTTTTCCGTTGATATCAAAGACTTGTGTTACTCTTTGGTCCTTGATAACCTACTCAGCATTGGTGAAGAATCCATCCTTCATCACGGTGCGGTTGCTTTTCAAAATGAATCTGGCCTGTCTCTTGAGAAATTTTTGGAATTGCTTTTGTTCTATCTCCACTCCACCCTAATTAATTGGCAGGGCACTCCTCATATTCAAAAACAGGGAGTGTGTATTGGGTCCAGCTTGGCCCCCGTACTCAGCGACCTATACCTTGCACACTTAGATAGGATTATTCAAGATCGACTTGCCACTTCATGTGTGGTAAAAGTTTTTAGATATGTTGACGATTTTTTATTCCTTAATGACTGTACACCTTCGCTTCTTGAGCAAGTCTCAGCGGACCGTTTTGCCATTGTACAAGGGTGCTTTCTGCCGCTAACATGGACTAGTGAAATTCCCACTGACTCAGAGATCCACTTTCTTGACATCCGCCTTGAGTTCATGGACAATCACGTTTGATGGTGCTATTCATCCCGAGCTAACAAACTCCTTCTGCCTTACAAGTCAGCGCATTAAAAACTCATAAAACGAGGCATCATTAAGCTATGCATGCTAAATGCTCTATAAAAGTCATGCCCTTACCTTAGCAGTCACAGCTTTCAAGTACAACTTAGATTTCTCGAAGCAGGGTATCCTAATGTTATCTGCGTTTCAGTGGCTGAATGCTTGCTTAAGAAGGAACTTCAGAAAGAAGGAAGAGTGACAGATAAAACACAAGGCATGCCAGCTGTCATCCCCTACATCCATGGTCTGTCGCACAAACTAAAGAAAATAGGAAAGAAGGCAAATGTTCAGGTGGTTGTTACAGCCCCAGATAAACTAAGTGCCATTTGCAAAAGAACCCTGCCCGCCGAACAACGTCCCCATTATCCGCAGTGTAACATTCCTCACCGGAAAAAATTTGTTAAGTGCACTGAGGGCATCGTGTACAGCATCCCGCTGTCCTATGGGAAGCAGTACGTGGGACAGTCCGGTAGGTGCCTCAACGAAAGGCTTCGGGAACACAACATGAACTCGTTAACGGGCAGCAACATGGCCGTGCAATGCAAGGAGTGCGGGTGCGTGCCATTTCTGGATAAATGCCCTGTCGTTGCCAGAAGCACCGATAAATTGACTAGAGAAATCATTGAAGCTACTTAGATAGCTACTTTGCGTGATCTGTGTGTCAGTGAGCCTTCTATATTCTTATAAAAACGTGAATTGAGATTCCTAGGTTTGCAATAACCTTTATGTTCTATTGCAGTTTTTCCTTTGAATTTTTTCCTTAGAATTTTTTCCGCTTCCCAGCCTCGGCGCATGCGCTTTGTCGTTAGGCTCAAGTCTTGGTCGACACGGTTTTGTGGTTTTCCTTTAGTCGGAAGTTAGCGCTCGTGCTGTGTGTTCTGTCTTCGTCCGTCGTCTTGTTTTCGCACTCCTTTTCTTATGGATCAATACCGACTCGCCCAACATTACACCCTTGTAAATGATGAAGGAATGCCCAACGAAACGGAGCGGCGAAAGACTAACTTTTCTATTGGATTGAGTGAGTTCCATTCGGCCAGCTGTAGCTATTGCGTCACTCCATGTTTAACCAGAGCTATTGTTGACAGCACAAAAGCAGACGATTTCTAGATGTGCGACCTGTTGCGGTGGTGTGCGAGAATTTATTATCCCTTTCTAGCTCTGTTCGAACACATGCACCGGTTTTTATTCTTCACCAGGACACCAGCGGTTTTCATTAGGACATCGAGTCCTTTTCTCTAGTGACCCTCGTAGTGCTAGCGCACGAAAAGGAAAGGATATCCCACTCTGTACTGCGCCACTCGTAAATCGTCGCCTTTTTCCCTCTCTTCATCTTCCGATTCCACTTGCATTTCCCTCCTCTCTGAACGTAAAGAGGGGGATTTCCCTCCCTCCAATTTGCCACCTGTTAACCGTGGCAGGTTGTGGCTGGCAGGTGCAGGCATCACCAGGACACACAACAGCTTTGTCGCTAGTGCTAGCGCATTCCACATGTCAAGCGTGGCAGATGGCATTCGCAGGTGGAGGCTTCACCGCAGAAATGACGGCTTTTTCAGTAGCGAGGTAGCTAGGATTAGGAGCAGTAAAAAAAATTAGGCAGTGGCTTAGCTCTGGTTAAGCCCGGATATACAAGCGAAAAGCTTCAGTTATGCAAGGCTTATTTCCAGTTGTTCAGGCGTTTCGGCTGCACGTTTAGCTTTGACTTTATCATTTTTTCGCTGTTGAGCAGCTAACTCCCAAGCGAGTACTTCTGGATCGGACGAATTTAGTTTCTCAGCTTTTCTGCGTAGTCTAGCAGCAGCCGCGCTCTCCTTACCTTCCATGTTGAGTTCGCACGCCTATTCTCTGGCAAGCGCATTATATAGCCTCCTTGCGCATGGACATGACGCATATGTGCAGTAGCGCGCGGTTGCGCCGAAAGGTCAGGCTACGGCTGCGGCAGCGGAGAGGAGCGACCACCTGCGCGATGCGTGACGTCACTCCTTTTCGCGCATGCGCATAACTCACCTGTTCGGCTCACGCGAAGCTCGGCTCTGACCCGCGTAGTTAAGCTTTTCGCTTCAAAAGATATCGCCACTTCATCTGCAGTGCCGTCCTCCAGGACTCTTGATGCGGTATAACAAGTAAATATTTGACTACTACGATGATGCACTTGTTAGATTCCGATGTTCGGAAGAGGCCAGTGAAACATTTTGAAATTAAAATTTGATACCACCACCACCATCATCATCATCATCGTCGTCGTCGTCGTCGTCGTCATCATCATCATCATCAGTCTGACTGTACCCATTGCAGGGCAGAGGCCTTTCCCATGTCTCTCCAAATAAACCTGTCCTTTGCCAGCTGCGCACACCCTTTTGCTGCAAGCTTCCTAATATCGTCTGCACAGCGAACCCTCTGCGGCCCACTGTGGTTATTCCTAATTATTACAGACAAGTCTATAACTACTATGATGAGGTTAAATTGAATACATAGAAAGTGCACTATTAGGTCTGGGTCATTTAGATCAGTGTTTAGTTTGCCTAGCTTTTTTTTCTGTGATTTCCACTGCCAGCGAATTATCAAACAAAAATATCTCTTTTACTAGGCATGCAACAACATTGAATTTTTTCAGTTGGAAATAAATTATATTGGTATATTAAAATCTGGTGACCAATTTTGAATCAAAAATTTCTATTGCTATTCCTTCACTTCTTCAGGGTCGAAGTATGCAAAAGAAAAAGAATGACGCTGCAGGTCACAGTAAACTGAAATGCACTACCATGCAGTGCAGAAAAATCGTAATTGCTTAATTATTTAGGAATCACTTCCAGTTCCTCCACGAAAATACCTTACATTATTTTCTACACTATGGAGCCAACCGAAGTTTCCTTTTATGGCAATTGTGCGAATTAAAAGAAAAATAGCAACACATTCCGACACAGTGACTTAAGTAATCACCATATGAAGCAGTTGTGCGGACAGTGTTCATGCTACATAAATGTCGTTAATTGGAAAAAGCTACATGAAGTCGTTAAAAATACTGGTTACTAATAATTTCAGCTCCACATGATATGTGCGAATGATAGAATCTCAAACAACTATAGCTTTAGTGGTGACGCGTTTCCGGCGCCGATGACGCTATCTGACACCGACTAGATCTGCTGATTTGTGTTTTATTGCGCAAGCCTGCCAAATGAAAGCGTTGACGATAATGCCAAATCGAGGAGAATAATGACGATTCAGTTCGACGTTTATGCTTTCAATGCCAATTACATCAGTCACTTTTCAATGGAGGGCTTCGGGTACTGTGTTTTTTCCACCCGCTGTGATGTGGCAGAAATTAGGCGAAGGCATAGAGACGTCTCAGCACTGGGTGCTGGAATGGCAGGCGCATGATTTCTTATAATGCAATGGCCATCGAAGAAAATTTCCGGCCAAAAACCATGTTGTGTCTGCTTTTAATCAACGTCGCTAGTTATTCAGCGGGCTCCTTCATTGCACGTTCGCAGTTGGAACTCGCGACGCGCCGGCGAAACCGAGTGGGGCAAGAGTGGAGAGGGGGGAGGAGAGAGTGAATCCACGTCCAGGGGAGAAGTTGAAGAAGCAACGCCCGGCGAAACGGAGCGGCGAAAGACTGACTTTGCAATTCGACTGAGCTAGTTCCACTCGGCCAGCTGTAGTTATCGCGTCACTCCAGTTTTAACCACAGCTAAACCGCAGCAAATTTTTTAAAAGGGTGCGTGACGCCGAAAATTTCTGGTAATGGCAATTTCGGAATTCAAAAATTTTAAGGCTATCCCTAATGGTCGACTAGAAATTTTCGACATCAGCTAAGTGCCTTACTTACGTAAGTTAACGAGCTTGCTGCTGAAAGAACATCAAATCAGGTTCATTTTCCAGCAACAAGGGGGTCGTATGAGCTAAAAGCTACGCTAACAGCTTGACAAAGACTTGACAACATAACCCGGAGACTGGCTTAACAACGCCGCAAAAGGCATCCCGAAATCTCAAGATGTCGTTTTTTTAAATTCTGGTTCATTTTTGTTGAAACAACCAGCTATATTAGGAACAGCGAGAATTTTTATTTGTCCATGGGTAATCAAGAACTGTGCACAGTGTTAAATTTTGTGCTGAGACAAGTGCTCAACCTTGGTCCAGCAGTCTCTGTTACCGTCCTGTACAATCAGACGTGCACTGAATGAATATTTTAGCCCTCCTTGCTGGTCAATTGTGTTTGTACACGGAGAAAATTTCACGGAGTTTTTCGTCGCAGAACTTTGCAATTTTTCCCATCAACGCGGAACTTCTACTTAACTAAAGCTCAGTTTTGGCTGTTTGTTTTATTAGAAGCAGCAGATAGCATTCTGAAACTCTATTTTGATGTTGTTTTGTCTGGATTTATTTTTTGAACATTATGCGGTTTCTCGCATGATTCTTATATTCCACATTAGTCATCTACTAACAACTTCTTATATAAAAATTTTTTCAGGACAATTTAATATAACTGGTTTGCTCTCATTGCAGCTATGAGTTGAAATATACTTTCTATTGGACCATTTACCATCCATTTGGCTATCGGTCCATATATTTTGTACCTATTCGCTCGTATTTTTATAATGGAGGTTAGTTTTCACTGGATTCTCTTTCCGTCTGATCATTGGTTAGGAGCCTAAGGTTGCCTCCTTTCTTGGAAGACGCACCACAGTAGGCGCCCAGTCCACTATCTGATTTATACTATTGCAGAAGAGTTTGTCAGGGTTCAGTGGTCTCAGAAAGACTGCTTTTTAACTTCGGCTTTCGCTTCGCGATTACCTTCCGCTGCCCTAAATTACATGTTGGTCATCGCACGCAAACGCCTATAGGATGTAGCGCTGACTTGTGTAGGTTGCTGGCAATCTCAAGTTTAGTAAGTTTGGCGCAACATAGTCTTAGTTGCTTTCGCTCCAAAAAATTTTCTATAGCTAGCTATTCTCAATTTTGTGTCTTGTTACCTTCTGGTGGCAATTTTGTTCAACAGCGCTTTTAGATAAATTTACGCTTACAATTTTTAGCACATAATTATGATGCTCATGTTATAACGGGGCCTGCGCAAACGCTGATAGGTTGTCTGTTAAGATTTCATCAAAACTGTTCGTTTTGATGAAAACTTTTTCTGCGTTCGGGTTATAAATAATACTCTGCGCTGATAAAGCGCAGTTCCTCTAGCGCTTACCCAGTGATTCTCAGAAGAAAGTCACCTTTGCGTGCCCAATCAGCACAATTTTCCGACTAATAAACAATAGTGAGAAGCTAATTAAGCATGACGTTATACATGTTATTCTCTGTGACTTTGTGCTTGTTTCTGATGAGATAACTTGGACGGAAGAATGCGTAAGAGTGCTTTTTATTTTCTTTACCGCAATGTCATTCAATCTTTCGTCTCCCTTTCATTTAGTGCCGTCCCGGACAACGGTTAGGGGATTCATGCGGTCCACCACAAGGTTGCAGATGCGGCGTCTGGTACCCAAGTGCTTCTGTGCGGCATCTTCATTGCATCTTTGTTCCGTCGGGATAGCATTGACGAAAGTATCCGTAAAATAATCAGGAATAAACAAGTGACAAAATATTGAGAAGCGACAGACCATGCCGGCCGGTCATAACAAGAATTGGAAGCACACTAAATGTATTCATATATTCCGAGAACAGCGAAAAGATTTCAAACATTAAACATTTTTCTTTTCATCCCCGAAGCCTACAGTGCGCTTTTATATGCCAACTTCATAAAGAGTCTAGAGAAAACGCTTCGGCCTCAATTCTATGACAAATACTTAGGCTGAAGGAATCACAAAGTGCGCGACGCAAAACAGTGTCAGCAGCAGGCGCTTTTACACTTCGCCAATGAAAACAAAAAGACGGACTCCGCGACGTGAGCCGTCGCGAAATGTGCCGCTGCGAGCAGCTCGCTAATTACTTCTTATGCGCTTCAAAAGCGCATGACTTTGCTCTCTTGCAGCCCAAGTGAAAGCGGAGACGTGGCGGCAGCCAAGAAATCTTTGCGAGAGGTACAAAAGCGTATTCTGCGCCAACGGCAGAGAGATGAAACACTTCGGCAATATTTGAGTCACACTTGATGTATCACACTGTTTTATTGCGAGGTCGCTACAGCCAAACAATTTGCGTCTTTGAGCATTAGCGGTTACCCTCATTCCACACTAAGCACCTCAAGGCCCTGGACACGAACATCTTCAATGCCTCAAGGCTCATCCTCACCTGAACCCTGGAGCCAAATCTACTCAAGATTCGTTACTTCCTAGTCCTCGAGGCTTAATCCTCATTTTCTCCACGATACCTCTTTGGAGGTCAGCCAACAGATATTCCTCGAGTTTTTAGAGGCCACAGAGCAGTTCTTGTTCAAGCCTACAAGTCTGAGCCTCCGCAAGGCCCCCAGCCAAATGATAATCAAGACACGAGGCCTCAACTTCCTCCATAAGCTGTGCCTCAACAACCTCGAAGCCTCAGACACTAAGCTCTGCAAGGCCGCATGTCTCGTCCTTAGGGTAATGTTATTCACTGCTTCAAACTCCTGATCTTCAACCTCCTGGGCGCCATGAATCTACTTGACGCCCTAGTCCTCAATCTCCTCAAGACACTATGAAAAATCTTTCTCAAGGCCTCAGGCCTCAATATACACAAGCACTGATGATATGACCTCCTGAAGACCGGAGGCAAGGCGGTAGGCTTCAAGCTCCTCGCATGCTTTGGAAGCATACCATCCAAAGCACTGGGCCTCAAACTCCGCTTGACCTTCAAGAACATCTGCACAGCACAAGTGTCCCCTGGTGGTAGATACGGTTAATTTTATTATTATTCGCGATAACTGCATTAGTATTTTCTCATGAAATTTAGTTGCCATCTTGTGCATAATGCTGCAGCAGTGTGCACGAGAGTTTTTCAGTTGTGCAAGTTACTGTGCCAAGTGGCGACTGAATCATTGTCTACGACATTAAAATTCTAAGAGATATGCGAAGCATTCACTGGTGAGAATCGCACGAGAACTACAAGTGCCTTTTAATAAGAGTCTTCAGAACATGAGGAATAAAACATTCGCCATAAAGCAAGTCCGTTCTCAAGTACCGCAAATATACGATGAGGACACAATTGAAATACATTCGTACTCATCAATGCGAGTGCCCAGCAATATGCAAAGCACAAAATGCGGAAATTGCTTTTAAGTCGGGTGGCCAACTTGGCTTTTTCTCATGCATCTTGCGACGTTTATGCAGAATAAGATTGCGCTGGACTCCTCTATACACTCTTAACACAATAGAGACGAAAAGAGGTTGAGGGGTTCTTCACCTCCATAACCACTAAAGATAATGAAAAGCGATTAACTCTTATTCTGCTAGCAAACCATACCGTACGATTCAGTGATTAGGGCCGACGCCTCACGCTGTTTAAAGACGTCAGAGGAATCACAATGTTGCAGGTCCCCGCTTCAGCGGTGATGAATTTTATAAAAATAAAATTATAAAAATAGGAGTGAAAATATCCTAAATAAAGTAATCAAAGAAATAAGGTGCACGAAAAAAAGAGAGAAAAACAAAAGGATAAAAAACACGCCCCAATTGCCTGGCATTGGTTGCTAGCAATTATTGCCTTTGCTGCAATGGCATTTGGCAGCAATAGAAATTGGCCGGTCGCCAACAAGCCAATGGTGGGTGGCTTCCCACATACGCTTAAAAGGTGTAGCTTTGTCGCCGAAAAACAGTGACCTATTCCAGGCACGTAAACTGACGCGAAATGAAAAATGGGTAATAGATCCTTATTGCATATGGCCCCACTAGCCGAACTTCGTAGGCTTCCTGGCATTACAGGCTTCGCAGAGATATCGTAATCGACCATGAAGCTTAACAAGGGCCCCAGAAAGAGAAAACAAGTGTCCGTTCCTTACACGTGTACTAAATCACTCCCAGATCACACATACAGAAAACAAATCATGCTTATTCCCTATATCCTGGGTGATTCACTTTTTGCGTTCGGGTTTGTAGCAGTGCTGTCTTTATGCGGATCTATTTCGAAATGCAACCACTTGCACTCTCCACAGTCGCTAGAAAACGCGCTTTGCGGAGCCATATTCAACTTAAGCAAAACTACTGTTTACACGTGTTACCTATGGTAAAGGATAGCCACCAACCTCATCATAGGTGAAACCATTAGTTTTTCACTGAAACATATGTGGTATGGTTCTCTATTCATAAACGCCATATACGCCTTGCAAAAAAAATAAAGAAAGGAGATTTTCTTACAGGCGTGATTTATTTTCCGGCCTCTCGCCCATTTATATAGCACCTTAGCTCCGCACGGTGGACAAAAACAAATGCTTGATGCTGGCCTACACCTTGATAAGCAAAGCTTCATGTGTGAGTACAAATGAGCAATATGAAGAGGTCTTGCAACGTTGCTGGGAAATATTCTTTGTTCGGATGTTACGAAAGAGCGATAGCAGTGGCTTCTTATTTGCGCTTGGGTACCTTTTCAGCAATTGCGCAAAGTGTTACGCATAAGCTCGTAGGGCGGGATTAGGCAATAAAAAGACGACAGTAACAAATACAACCTCACAGGAGCAACAAAGGACAAGCAGCTGCAATGCTTAAAGCAGCAAAAATGCTACCATAGCAAGCACACACCTGGCAGCAGAAAACAGGCGTAGACTACAGTAATCATTAAACCAACGAAGCAAATACAAACATGTTAATGTCGGGACGTCTTCAATCCTTTGCTAGGTAGCAGGAGCGCAGCGGTATGCGACAGCTCACGCAGCATCCGGGTGTAGAGGCGATATTTGAAAAAAAAAATTGGCAGTCGCTTAACTTGGCTAACCCTGGAATTCAGCGAAAAGCAAGGACACTTGCTAAGCGTCTGAGGCTCGGCCATGGCAGCTCGTATACACACGACAGCCGTTCTATATATACCCACACGTCCACGTGGCTGTGAGATGATATCAAATGGTCTTACAACGCCCCCCATCAGATGTCATCATGTGGCTTCACCTCACCCCATCGGATGCTATTAAGGTCAAAGGTAACCCTTTTTAAAAGGTCCGAGGTCAACGAAAGGTCATGGGTCAAGGTCAGGGGTCAAGGGTTCGACATCATAACTGCACCACATATGGTCATACACGGCAAACATGGTTAGGCTGAAGGTTGTTCAAGGCCATTATCCGGGCTACGCGACGGCCGCTTTCCCTTGCGTAGTGAAGCCTTTTGCTTCAATAAAAGAGATACCCAGAAGCGCATTGTGATGTGCAGCCTGAGTGTGCCTTAAAGAAACCACGGTGGTTAAAAATAACCCTGAACCTTGCAGTACAGCATGATTAATAGATGAAGGTACAGCTTCATGAAGAATAAAATTATTTATTTTTTTTATTACCTGGGGGCAGAAAAAACTCTACTATGTCTCTTATTTACCGCTAGGTCTCCGCGAAATCTGAGCATATCCGTGAAAACTTCCCTAATAAAACTGAGCCGCCATTGCGTTCACACCGACGCAACCGGGCTCCACCAGCTCTTTGCCACAACACAACTGCAGAACCCTTACATTTGGTTACAATGTTCAAATCCGCAACGAATGGCGATTGTGAATTTTAGAGCCACTTTACTTTCAGTCTTCGCCAAAAGCAGCAGCAGTATGGTGTCGCCAACACTTTCCTGAGGACGAGTGACCAGTACATTTTTATTATTATTTATTAATACTGCAGAGTCGCTTTGACTCCACTGGGACCTTGCCGCAGCCTCGCGCGCTACTTCTTGAAACCAGTAGCTTAAACCGATGGTCTACATTGTGTGCATGTGAATCTGCAAGAACATTTTCAGCGGGGCGAATGCTCGCTGCGCAATTAGCAACTTGAGAAAGGCATTCCATAGCGTGTAACGCTAATCAAAACTGCGGATCTCCATGCGTCAAGGACAAGCGGGCACACCATGCAGCCCAGCTTAGATCTAGCTAACCTCACATGCCAACAAGTGTCGTAAATTCTTACAGTTGCGCATTCAAAGCGCTGACCGATAGCGCCAATTATAAATGACTTATTACGTTGATCATGAGGTGAGGTGGTTTTCAGAAGAGGGCTTGAAAAAAATTCGATGACGAAAACAAGTTTAAAAATGTGCATTTCGAGTCAGTGACGCGGATAGAGGTCTGAAAAATACAAATATAAATAAAAAGTAGAAAATAAAAAACCTTAAAATACGTTTTTACAAGAGACTTATAACATCCTTGAAAAGAAACCTTGATAAGATGATATTCCCTGATAAAGCCAGCGTATGGATTCGCCGTTATTTAAAAAAAATAAACTTCAAAATTCGAGGCCTTTTTACTAACACAAGACGTAGGCCCGAAAATACCAAGACAGGTATCGAGGCAAGCTAATAATAAAAAATAAATGTTGAAGGTATATTGCTCGGGATAATGTAAAAGCTTTTCAACCCAGTTTTTGACTGCAGCGTATGGTTCTTCAAGGTGTAGGATGTATAAAATTTTCTTTGTACGCAGTACGGGGAATTCAAAACTTTATATGCCACCCCGGTGGCTCAGTGGTTACGGCGCACGGCTGCTGACCCGAAAGACGCGAGTTCGATACCTTCCGCAGCGGTCTAATTTCGATGGAGGCGAAATTCCAGAGGTGCGTGTATTGTGCGATTTCAGTGCACGCCAAAGAACCTCAGGTGGTTGACATTTCCGGAGCCCTCCACTGCGGCGTCCCCCACAGCTTCAGTCGCTTCTGGACGTTAAATACCCATAAACAATAAACAAAACCAAGACTTTATACAAGAATTATTTATTAAGTAGATGAAAAGAAAATGCGCCTCGTGTATGCATTATCGTGAATTCAAACAAAACGAAGTATCCTAACTAGGAATAAAGAGGGTTGCTCAGTTTAGCAAGCCGGCGACAACTGCGATCAAAATTCCCAAATAAACTTTAAGAGCATCACATTCTCGTTCAGTATGTATGTTACCGTTCTTGAGGGCTGTTTGACTAAAACATGCAGATTAATAAAGAAGAAAACTGCTTGCTTCCGGCCGTGGCTTAGCAACGCAAGAGCTTTTCGCGCAGTGAATAACGTGATTTCAGATCTTTTCTTAAGAAGTTAATTTGCATACATTTGTTGCAAGCAGGTCAAACTAGATTTCATTTCGACGGCGCGTTTCACTGCTCAAGAAGAAGGCATTAAATTAAAGACCATCTCAGGAAACGTGCATTCATCACGCATTAGAGATACGTTGGCGCAGGCCAGCAGTTTTATTAGCTGGGCATCAGTGTTTGTTAGTGTAGGGCGAATTGCAGAGACCACATGAATTCGACAGCCCAGTGCCTGTGTGTATTGTATTTGATTGTAGCATCGGAGTAAGCATGTTCTTTCATCATTTTATTAGTGTAGTTTAATTAAATCAAAGAAACGAAGGTCAGACTGCTGCTCGGTTAAAGGCAACTTATTTAATCTTTGCCTTATCGGCGTCGATTACACCCAGTTAGTTCGCGTTTCGAGAACTTACGAGAACTTAGGATAGGGAATATCACAGTTACTAACAGTCTCAAATCTTGGCGGACATACCAAGAGTGCCGTGAGGGAAGGGTTGAGAAGAAAGTGAAAGCGAAGAGAAAGAGATGCCGCAGTGGAGGGCTCCGGAATAATTTAAACGACCTCGGGACATTCAACATGCACTCACATCGCACTGCACAAGAATGCCTTTTGCGTTTCGCCTTCTTAAAAATGTGGCCGCCGCAACGGGAACTGAACCCGGGTCCTTCGACTCAGTGGGCGAGCATTAGCCACGTTTCTTTATCTAGACGTGCAAAAGTTGGGGCCTCTTGAAGCGTCTCCCGTACAGCAACACTAGTTATTTAATTGCCACGTACACGGTCGTGCACTGCTTTCCACATGTCTAACTTTTGGTGCGGCTTCGTAAGGCCAGCATTAGCACAAACACATGTTTACTTTTTCTGTACTGTTATATATATAGAATAATTGTGGAAGAGGGTTTCATTCAACTACTTCTGTCGCTTACGGCTCTAAAAGATAAAGAAGACGACATGCATCGGCTTAAAATATTTTATGCATGCCTTTAATCTTGAAAAAGTCAAAACAACACCTAATGCAAGGAGGAAAGCTTTTATGCCTGAGCTATGCTGTGTAAGTAGTGAAACTTGCAAGAGGTGTGGAAACAGTTGGGTTCTCTTCCTCTCACATAATTTTTTATATCACAGTACCGTTGAGGTTTCCGCCGACTCTCAGAAGGCTACCAGTCGTTTAGTTGAACCGCGTAAAAACCCTCCTACTGATGCATCCGGGTTGTGCGAGAGGTGTTTCGAACTATTTGTCGGATTCCCCGCGCTGACCTAGTGATTAGGGCGCTCAGGTACTGAGCCGGAGTAGCCGGGTTCGAACTAGACTACAGCGGCGGCGTTGCGATAGAGGCGAAACGCATAGGCGCTAGCCTGCTGTGCGATGTCAGTGCGCGTTAAAGATTCCCGATTGGTCAAAAATTATTCAAGAGCTATAAATTTGGGCACCTCTTGCTCTGTTTCTTCTTCCTCTCCTACCTTCCTTCCCCCACGTGACCCGCCGCACTGGCTCAGTGGCTAGGGCACTCGGTTGCTGAGCCGGAGTACCGAGGTTCACACCAGAGCTCGGCAACCGGGTTTCGATGGAGGCGAAACGCAGAAGAAGCTTTGTGATGTCAGTGGACTTTAAAGATCACCAGGTTGCCGAAATTATTATGGAGCCCTCCAGTACCACACCTCTTTCTTTCTTCTTTCACTCACACTCCTTCAGTGTGCAGTTAAGGTGTCCGCCGAGAAGTGAGATTGTTAGTACGCTATGTACTTTCCTCAGAAAGCACTCGTGCCTTTAATTGTTTGTCGGCGTCTCACAACCGGGTGTTCCCAGTGGCTTTAGTCCGTTCCACCCCATGGCAACAAAGTTACACTAGGCGTAAGGCACAGACTGGCTGCAACGATACCAACGTGCAAGGGGTAGTCAGCTGATCGTGTTAAAGAGTGACGCGTGGTCGCGTCATCATGGATCAGCAGGCGCCCCTCCCCGAAGAAGACAAAGGTAGCCTGAGGCAGTTCCGGTGGTTGGTAAAGGTGATTTTGTCGACATTGGGGAACGTCACAAACGGCGCTAGCTGTAAAAATGGCCGAAGAAAGTTGAGCTGCCCATAGCAACCTTTTTCAGATACTTCGTGCTTTCCTTGCTTATAGGATTGGCACGCTATACGCAGCACGACTGCGGAACATTATTCTTCGTTTCATTTCTGAAACCAGTCAAACGATTTCCAAACCAGTAGTGCCAAATTTCAATAATCATCTACATTCAGCTAAGATTCTATAATCTTGAAGTAATAAATGTTATAAGCTTTCAAAATTAGCGACGTCCTGAGAAATTGGAATTGAGCGCATAAAATGGTTCTATACATTTCGTGACGCTTAATTTATGAAGTTCCTTTTTTGGAGTCGTAGAACAGCAAAGCGAAAGACGTTATTGGTAACTTTGAAGCGATAATCATCTTTGTAGATTTCCCTCTTTTCAGATGCGTTTATCCACCCACGGCTCAAGGTGCTAATGTCATCAAGCATAGTTACCAAGCTCAGAGGCCACGTCGTACTCGAAGGTTGAGCACCCCGACGCCAAGAAAATGCCCTCTGCTGGTAATGCGTTTCTCAAATTACGATCCCATGAAAATTTCACCAATTCGCGCTGAAAGTTTCCGAAGGGCGCAAGGCACTCTGCAAAGTGAATCTCTTTTTCCTGGCGTTGCTGGCGGATCCATTAAAAATAGAATTTAAGGAAACGTTAGGCACAGAACTGTATCACATCTAGATGTACGCCTCGTGCACGCTGTGAGGGAAGACAGGTTGGTGGGAGTGAAAGATTAAAGAAAGTGGTGCCCTATGGAGGGCTCCGCAACTATTTCAGCCACCTCAGGAAAAGGCGTCGAACAGCACATGGGCGCCTTTTTTGTTTCGCTTCCATCGAAACTTGGCCGCGGTGGTCAGGTTCGAACTCGGCTACCCTGGCTCTGTAGCCCAGCGCCTAAGCACTGAGCCACCCCGGCGGTATGGCTATAGGAGTATCGGTGTAGTTCGGTAATGGACACAGAACGCAACAACAAAACGTCAACTATTGTCGAAAAACCTTTACTCTAGCAAGAAATATAAACATTCGGTAGCATAAATGAGTTACAAATGTACAGATGAGCAGTCCGGAAATCCTATTTGCGAAAATATGTAGAAAATGATACAGTAGGGTGTTTGCCCTTATATAACGCAAGCACAAATCCGAATACAGCAAAGTGTTCAAACTGGGCCCTTCGCGTGTACGAGGCATCTTACCCCAAATCAATTTGCTTATCACCGAGCTACACTTATCATTCACCGAGTGGTAAAAATCTTACCTTCCTGCTTCCTAAGGGGCATCATCCCAACCATCGGAAAGTTTAAACAGTTTTTAGAAGTGCTTACAATGGAACGTCGAGGTGCAAGTAGCTTGGAAGAGTGCACTGAGAACACCGTTTTGCAACTACAGCGTGCTTAGTGAGAGGTGCAGTTTGTGCTGAGGCTCAAGTGTGAGTTTTGAAGGCAGCACCGTGCCGGATTATTCAAAGAACAGCATGAACATTTATTCTCAACCCCACTACGAAGACTTAGTTGCAAATTTCAAGCATACGCAATTAACCGCACCGTGCTGTGAAGCTCTTGTGGCTATGAGCAACCTGGTAAAGTACACATCACTATCAAGGAAGCGACGTCGAGCGTCCATAAATTCAGTAATGTCGGCTCTAATGCCACTTGCTATGTATCTGTGATACAGCTCTGAAAATTTAGCCCCCCTCTTTCCATGATAGCACGCATAAAAATTTAAGCACAAATAAAAAATCGCCTTCATTCCATGGTTTAATCCACAACGTTGATAACAGAAATATGAAGATAAAAAGTGGCTGATTTTTATAGCTTTAAAATCCTGACCTGTGACGTCACATGAATGTATGCTTTAGCGGCATTAACACAACAGCATGAACCGGTTGTCCTAACATCGCTGACAAATTTAAGCAGAGCCTGCTTAGATGCTTAGTGGTGCTAGCATAGCACTTGTGAGGCCATATTTGCCCTCACTGAGAGCGACGAGATATTAGATTTCGGCTGGTTCTCATTGCGCAGCGCATAAAATAGGATCATATTTAAATGATAAGATAGAATAGGCTGAGGCGTCTTCGAGCCGATTTGTACGCTGAGTTAGCACAAGGTATTTAATATGCGAAACGTGCAATTCATTAATTTTCGCATTGTGCTTGGTGGATTAACTGCAGTAGGAATGGCCTTCAAATGCACAAGTGCATGACGTTATACGAAAGGGTCAATGCCTTTCAAACGAAGGGACAGTTTCTCTGGTCCCTCACGGTTCGGCTTTTTACGGCGCGTTCAAAAGAATACACCGGATCTGAATGTTTCCTTCATTTGATAATTTCTGTCCTTTCCTTCTCGTCTAGTTTGCTTTTGTTGCGATATTGTTTAATTGGAGGTAGTGTTCTTATATTATCGGTTCTTTTTAATTATCGCCTAGAAAGCAAATGCCTCACGCCGAGAAATAACGTTGTACAATAGCAAGAGTTGCAACGCTCAGTGAGTGCAAGATCACTGTATTACAATACACTTTTCCGACTAATTGGAAAGAACGGGTAAAACGTCATATACCCGAATTTTTGTTCTGGGCGTTTTCTATTTTGGAAATCTATTTTGGAAATACATCATATTTAAGCACCTTTCACTCTGCACCAGCGCTACAACCTATTCATCCTTTCGAACATGTGGGTTATAAACTAAGAATGGAGGAAGTAAATGTAGCCCAGTCGAGATTTATAGAGCGCTTTGCTAATACTTCTGGAATATAAGACTTCTCTTGTCGTACGCTTTCGCAGCAGGCATCGATAAGCCTTAAAACGTAGACAAAGCACTTATAATGTATTCCAGCCATGTTTGCATTCACGCATAGTGCTTCGCAGCAAGCGCCACCGTGATCTCGATGAGTTCACTTGATGCCTCCTCGTGCTGCATTGGCGTGGCCTTTTTTCCTCGGCGCCGCAGCTGGTGATTGGTTTAGTCATTCCGCCGAGCACTGCGATACTGCGCAGGGCGGTGCCTCGGTGCAGCGACAACTGCCGGCGGTTGCCCACATCAGAGTCATGCTTCACCTTCTAGAAAGTATCAAACCATGTAATTACACCAACGAAATGAAATTGCGCATATCCTTCACGCGAGGCAATTAACCTACCCCCATGTCAACATAAAAAAATTGACACCAAATCGGACAACACACAGCAAGAAAGACTGGACAGGCTGTGTTGTCTGATCTGTCGTCAATTTTTTCTTTTTATATCCACAACTAGCCCCCCAACATGTTATAGTCACCCCCAAGTGCGCGCCGAAAAGTGTCCTGCATGTAACCTGTAATGGCACGGCGGTGCCACTAGAGCGCCAACACCTGCGCCGAGCATGTTGAAGAAGCCGACGTTGCCGGCTTTGTTTCGAAGCGGTCATCCAGCAGGTGGTTTAGCAATGAGCTTTTCTAAGGTCGTAATGATCGTTTTTTTACGGTTTTAATGCCAAAGCGGATCTCCTTACTGTCCTCATGAACCGATATTTCTTCAAAGACGCAGCCTTTTTAATAGCGCTCAAGTATAATGCGAGAAAAAACTCAGTGGCAAGAGCCTCACGGCGAACCGCTTATTGCAACAAAATATGTGTGTGTGCGACGTTGAACTTAAACGCCTAAAGCGAGTACTTTATTTACGTCTGCTAATGTGCATGATTTGTAGCCTCGATCGACCAATCCGTGAGGTGCTGGCCCGAGAAACACTGATTCGAACAACGTTGAAAGGACCTCACTTGCCTCTTCTGGTCCGTTTTGCTGCCGCTTACGCAGTCTCCTCGTAATTTAACCCTCTAGTTTCTCATCATACGTGGTATTTGAGTGTTACTCGGAGCTCTTGAGAACGCCCTGAAGGTCAGAGGCAGGCTGCAGAAGCTGCCGCTATAATTGTCTTGATTGCATCAGTGCTTGGAAGGAGCGTTCTGCGTTAAGGATCCCCAGCGGGTGCCTTATACCCACGTGGAGACAGCGTGCATGAATACAACGGGTAAGCGAGTGCTAGAAGGTAAAGCGTTCAGAGAGCTCTTTGATGATATGAGGCGATTGCTTTAGCTACCCTACATGGTACCGCCCACCGTGAGGAACTCTAGAATCTTACCTCTTTTGCCACTGCCATGCGCGGGATCTTCGTGCTTCATTGTTTTCTCCTTAACCTTCCTTCTTTGAGACATTATGCTTGGCTTGTGATCAAATCTAAGTAGCCTCTGACCAGTCGCTACACGCTTGTCTTTCAATGACTTCAGCCTACGTTTAGGCGAAAATGCACATAAATGAAAGCCACTATAAATACATGATGCAAGACGCTAAACATCACTTACCACAGCGATTCAACGTATGTATTATAGCGTGATGCCCAGATAATAGCATCTCTTTCTGGCATCAGTCGCTGAATCGTTATGGTGCTGGGCTGCTGACCCGAATGACACCGGGCGGATCACGATCGCGACAGGCGCATTTCGAAGTAGGCGAAAGGCTAGAAGCCCGTGTACTGTGCGATGTCAGTGCACGTTAAAGAACCCTAGCTGGTCGAAATT
Organism: Amblyomma americanum; assembly: GCF_052857255.1. NCBI lineage: Eukaryota > Metazoa > Arthropoda > Arachnida > Ixodida > Ixodidae > Amblyomma > Amblyomma americanum. Next base: position 60,247,250 of record NC_135503.1, on the reverse strand, counting down.
GCTGGGACCGTTCCAATACGGCGTTCCACTATAGCCTTAGTCACTTTGGGACTTTAAACTCTATGAACGAACCAAACATCCACCCTGTTTCTAGTCAGAAACAATGCATTTTGCAGCGACAGCTACACTACGCCAGCCACTTCGCGAGGTCAGCGCGGCTGCGCGCTGATCCATGCACCACCGCTTCGCCAGTTGTGCGCATGCGCGGAGTGACGCCAGAGCACGAAGCACCTACATTACGGTAGCATTTCAAGCCTTCAGCGTGGCGGCCCCATGGCCACCGTGGCAGCTGCCCGGCGGCGCGGCGCGCCGGCGAAACCGAGTGGGGGAGGAGTGGAGAGGGGGACAGAGTGAATCCTCGTACAGGGACGAAGATGGTGAAAGAACGGCCGGCGAAAGACTGGCTTTGCAATTCGACTGATCGAGTTCCGCTCGGCCACCTGTTGCTATCGCGTCACTCCAGATTTAACCAGAGCAAGACCACCGCCAATTTTTAAAAGGGCGCGTGACGCCGAAAATTTCTGGTAATGGCAATTTCGGAATTTAAAAAATTGTTATCGCGATCCCTAATGGTCGACTAGAAATTTTCGACTGCAGCTAAGTGCCTAACTAACGTAAGTTAACCAGCTTGCTCCTGAAAAAAAAAATCAAATCAGATTCATTTTCCAGCAACTGGGTGGTCACCTGGGCTAAAAGCTATACTAACAGCTTGACAAAGACTTGACAACATCACCTGGACACTGGCTTAACAACGCCGCAAAAGGCATCCCGATATCTGAAGATGTTTTTTTTTTAATTCTGATTTATTTGCGTTCGAACAACAGCTATGTTAGGAACAGAGAGAATTTTCATTTCTGTCCATGTGTTATTACAAACTGTGCACAGTGTTAAATTTTGTGCTGAGACAAGTGATCAATCACGGTCCAGGCGTCTCTGTTGCGTCCTGTATAATCAGACATGCTCTGAATGAATATTTTGGCCTTCCTTGCTGGTCAATTGTGTATGTACACGGAGAACATTTCACTGAGCTTTTCGCCGCAGAACTTTGCAATTTTTCTCATCAACGCGAAATTTCTACCTTACTAAAGCTCAATTTTGGCTGTTTGTTTTATTACAAGCAGAAGATAGCACTATGAAACTGCATTTTGATGTTGTTTCGTCTGGATATATTTTGTACCTATTCACTCGTATTTTTAGAATGTATATTAGTTTTCACGTGATTCTCTTTCCGTTTGATCATTAGTTAGAAGCTTAAGGTTACCTCCCATCTTGGTAGACGCAGCACTGTAGGCACCCTGTCCGCTTTCTGATTTATACTATAAGAGAAAAGTTGGTCTGTGTTCAGCGGTCTTGAAAAGACTGCTTTTTAACTTCGGCTTTCGCTTGGCGATTACCTTCCGTTGCCTTGTTGGTCAGCGCACGCAAACACCCTATAGGATATCGCTCTAACTTGTGTAGGTTGCCGGCAATCTCAAGTTTAGTATGTTTGGCGAAACACAACCTTAGTTGCTTGCGCTGCAAAAAATCTTGTATAGCTAACTATTCTCGATGTTGTGTCCTGTTACCTTCTGGTGGCGATTTTGTTCTACAGCGCTTTTAGATAAATTTACCCTTACACTTTTTATCACATAATTATGATGCTGATGTTAAAACGGTGCCTGCGCAAACACTGATAGGTTGTACCTTTACATTTCATCAAAACTTATTGTCTTGGAAAATTTTGCTGCATTCGGGATAAAAATAATACTCTGCGCTCATAAAGCGCAGTTCCTTTAGCGCTTGCCCACTAAATCACAGAAGAAGGTCACCTTTGCGTGCGCAATCAGCACAACTTGCCGACTAATAAACAAGCGAGAGAAGCTAATTGAGCGTGACGTTACACATGTTATTCGCTTGGACTTTGTGCTTGTTTCTGATGAGATAACTCGGGCGGAAGGATGCATAAGAGCGCTTCTTATTCTCGTTCCCACAGTTTCATTAATTCTTTCTTCTCCCATTAATTTAGTGCCGTCCGGAACAACAGCCAGGGGATTCATGCGGTCCTCCACAAGGTTGCAGGTGCGGCTTCTATTACCCAAGTTCTTCGGTGCGGCATCTTCACTGCATCTTTGTTCCGTCGGGATAGCATTGACGAAAATATGCATCGAAATAATCAGGAAAAAAAAGTGTGAAAATATTGAGGAGCAACAGATCATGCCGGTCATAAGTAGTGGAAGCACACTAAATGTATTCGTATACTCTGACAACAGCGAAAGGATTTCAAACATTAAACTTTTTTCTTTACAGGTCTGAAGCCTATAGTGCGCCATTATGTTCCAGCTTCATAAAGAATCTAAAGAAAACGCTTCAACCTCAATTTTATGACAAATACTTAGGCTGAAGGAACCACACAGTGTCCCTAGCATAAAAACAACAACAACAAATAAAACGTGTTAGCAGCAGGCGCTTTTACACTTTGCCAATGAATACAAATGAATACAAAAGAGACGGACTCCGCGACGTGAGCCGTCGCGAAATGTGCCGCTGCGAGCAGCTCGCTAAGTATTTCCTATGCGCTTCAAAAGCGCATGATTTCGCACCTTTGCAGCCCAAGTGAAAGCAGAAAGCAGAGACGTGGCGGCAACCCAGCGCTCTCTGCGACAGGGACAAAAGCGTATTCATCACCAGCGACAGAGAGATGAAACACTTTGGAAAGAGTTGAATCGCACTTTGTGTATCACACTGTTTCATTGTGAGGTTGCCTTAGGCAAAGAATTTGCGTCTTAGGGCATTAGCTGTAACCCTGATTCCACACTAAGCACATCAAGGCCCTGGACACGACCATCCTCAATGCCTCAGGACTCAAAGTCTTATGAACCCTGCACCCAAATCTTCTCAAGATCCGCTACTTCCTAATCCTCCAGGCTTAATCCTAATTTTCTCAACGATACCTCCTGGGAGGTTAACCAACAAGTATTCCTCGAGTTCATAGAGGACACAGAGAAGTATTCGCTGAAGCCTTCAGGTCCGAGCCGCCTCAAGGCCCCACGCTAAATGATCATCAAGACAAGAGGCCTCAATCTCCTCAATGAGCTGTGCCTCAACAACCTCGAATCCTCAGGCATTGAACTCTGCAAAGCCGCATGTCTCAACGGCCTTAGGATAATGATATTCACTGCTTCCACCTCCTGATCATTAATCTCCTTGATACCCTGGTCTTCAATCTCTTCGAGACACTAGGCCAAATCTTCCTCAAGGCACCAAGCCCCAATATAGAAAAGCACTGAAGATATACCCCCTTAAGACCGGAGGCAAGGCGATAGGCTTGAAACTCCTTACATGGTCTGGAAGCATACCCTTCAAAGCACAGGGCCTCACACTCCACTTGACCTTCAAGAACATGTGCATAGCACAAGCGTCCCCTGGTGGTAGATACGCCTAATTTTATTATCATTGGCGATAATTGCATAAGTATTTTCTCAGGAAATTTAGTTGCCTTCTCATGCATAATATTGCAGCAGTGTGCACGAGTGTTTTTCAGTTGTGAAAGTTACTGTGCCGATTAAATAAGAGTGGCGATTGAATAAGAGTCTACGAGATTAAAGTCCAGGAGATATGCGAAGCATTCGCAGGTGGGAATAGCACAAGAACTACAAAGACCTTTTCATAAGAGTCTTCAGAACAAGAGGAATAGAATAAAACATACGCCATAAAGCAAGCCAGTTCTCAAGTGCCCTAAAATGTACCATGCGGAGATAATAGAAATACATTCGTATTCATTCAATGCGAGTGCCCAGCAGATTGCAAAGCGCGAAATGCGGAAATTGCTTGCAAGTGAGGAGGCCAACTTGACTTTTTTTCATGCATCTTGCGACCTTTATGCAGCATGTTGTCGCTGGTCTCCTCTACACTCTAACAAAGTACAGACGAAAAGAGGTTGAGGAGCTCTTCATCTTCATAGCCACAAGAGTTAATGAAAATTGATTTACTCTTATACTGCTAGCAAATCACACCATGCGATTCAGTCATCCGGCCGACGCTTCACGCTGTTTAAAGACGTCAGAAGAATCACAATGTAGCAGGTCCCCTCTTCAGTGGTGATGAAGTTGATAAAAATAAAAGGATAAAAATAGGAGCGAAGATAACCTAAATAAAGTAATCAAAGACATAAGGTGCACGAAAAGAAACGAGAAAAACAAAATGATAATAAACACGCCACAATTTTCTGGCTTTGGTTGCTAGCAATTGCCTTTGCTGCAATGGCATCTGGCAGCAATAGAAATTGGCCGGTCGCGAACAAGCCAATGATCCGTGGCTTCCCACATACGCTTAAGAGGTGTAGCTTTGTCGTCGAAAAGCGGTGATCTATTCCAGGCGCGTAAACTGACGCGAAATAAAAAATTGGTAATGAATTCTTATTCCATACGGCCCCATTACCCAAACTTCATCGGCTTCCTGGCATTACGGGCTTCGCAGTGATATCATAATCGACCGTGAAGCATAACAAGCGCCCCATAAAGAGAATACAGGTGTCTGTTCCTTACACGTGTACTAAATCACTTCCAGATGACACATACAGAAAACAAATCATGCTTATTCTCTATACCCTGGGTGAATCCCTGATTGCGTTCGAGTTTTTAGCAGTGCTGTCTTTATGCAGATCTATAATGAAATGCAATCACTTGCACTGTCCACAGTCGCATGAAGACGCGCTTTTCGGAGCCATGTTCAACTTAAGCAAAACTACTGTTTACATGTGTTACCTATGGTAAAGGAAAGTTCCCAACTTCATCACAGGTGCGACCATTAGTTTTTCGCACAAACATATGGGGTAAGGTTCTCTAGTCATAAACACCACATACGCCTTGTAAAAAAAAAACAGGAGATTTTCTTACAGCCGTGATTTATTTTCCGGCCTCTCGCCCATCTATCTAGCACCTTGCTCCGCACGGCGAACGAAAACAAATTGTCGATGCTGCCCTACACCTTGATGAGCAAAGCTTCATGTGTGAGTACAAATGAGCAAAATTAAGATGTCTTGCAACGTTGCTGGGACATATTTCCTGTTCGGATGTTTCGAAGGGGCGATAGCAGTGGCTTCTTATTTACGTTTGGGTACCCTTTCAGCAATTGCGCAAAGTGTAACGCATAAGCTCGTAGGGCGGGATTAGGCAATAAAAAGACGACAGTAACAAATACAACCTCACAGGAGCAACAACGGACAAGCAGCTGCAATGCTTAAAGCAGCAAAAATGCTACCATAAGAAGCACACACCTGGCAGCAGAAAAGAGGCGTAGACTACAGTAATGATTAGACCAACGAAGCAAATACAAACATGTTAATGTCGTGAGGTCTTCAATTCTTTGCTAGGTAGCAGGAGCACAGCCGTATGCGACACTTCACGCAGCATCAGGGCGTGGAGGCCATATTAAAAAAAATGGTAGTTGCTTAACTTGGCTAACCCCGGAATTCAGCGAAAAGCAAGAATTCCTCCTAAGCGCCTGACGCTCGTCCGTGGCTGCTCCGATGCACACTCACGACAGCCGTTCTATATATATACCAACACAACCGCGTGCCTGTGGCGTGGTACCCAAGTGGAAATAAGAAGCCACTGCTATCGCCCTTTCGAAACATCCGAGCAGGAAATGTGTCCCAGCAACGTTGCAAGACACCTTCATTTTACTCGTTTGTACTCACACATGAAGCTTTGTTCATCAAGGTGTAGGGCAGCATCAAGCATTTGTTCTTATTCACCGTGAGGATCAAAGGTGCTAGACAAGTGGGCGAGAGGCCGGATAATATATCACGGCTGTAAGAAAATCTCCAGTTTTCTTTTTTTACAAGACGTATGTGGTGTTTATGAATAGGGAACCTTACCCCATATGTTGGAGTGAAACGCTAACGGTCGCCCCCCATCGGATGTCATCACGTGGCTTCACATCACCCTAGCGGATGTTCTTAAGGTCAAAGCTGAAAAGTAAGTAAAGGCCTTGGGTAAAGGTTAGGGGTCAAGGGTTCGACACCATAACTGCACCACATAGGGTCATACACGGCTAACATGGTTAGGCTGAAGGTCGTTCAAGGTCATTCTCCGGCCTACGCGACGGCCGCTTTCTCTAGAGTACTGAAGCCTTTTGGTTGAAAAAAGAGATATCCAGAAGTGCATTGTGATGTGCAGCGTCAGTGTGCCTTAAAGAAACCCCGGTGGTTAAAAATAACCCTGAACCTTGCAGTACAGCATGATTCATAGATGAAGGTACAGCATCATGAAGAATAAAATTATTTATTTTTATTATTACCTGGGCGCAGGAAAAACTCTCCTATGTCTCTTATTTACCGCCAGGTCTCCGCGAAATCTGAGCATATCTGTGAAAACTTGCCTAAGCAAACTGAGCGGCCATTGCGTTCACACAGACGCAACATGGCTCCACCAGCTCTTTGCCACAACACAACTGCAGAACCCTTACATTTGGTTACAATGTTCAAATCCGCAACGAATGGCGATTGGGAATTTTAGAGCCACCTTACTTTCAGTTTTCGCCAAAAGCAGCAGCAGTATGGTGTCGCCAACACTTTCCTGAGGACGAGTGACCGGTACATATTTATTATTATTTATTAATACTGCAGAGTCGCGTTGACTCCAAGCAGGAGTGAGAACAAAATTTCGCCATGAAATACCATTAAATACTCAAGAATACAAAGACGCATGATACGATTGTTCGCGTATTACAGTATACAAATGCATATCAAATGTCTGTATTTTTGCCTGAAGGGATGCAGTAGATCTGACTGCGATCTGCATTACGTCTTCACATCTCTGTACGTCCTCAACAACCCTCATCCAAGAAGCACAGGTAATCGTCCCAACATTGCAAAAGGACGGTTCCATCCTGGTGTTTTGTAGGCCGGCCTTTGCCAATACGATTTCAATATTGGGCCAATTACCTGGGCTGCTTGGACAGCTTCCTTGATTTTAGACATGTTCATAATGCCAGCACAAAACCGAATCTTCTAATGGGCGTAATTATTTTGTGAGGTCCACCAGCCGGCTACCCACCGTTTTCTTGAAATGGCTATATAGTTATCTACCGGCCTGCTGCTCATATATCCGTCATACATGCCTTGGGAAAGGAGCCGGCGCCTTCAGATCCCGCCACTCAGAGCTTCAAATGCACTCGCTTATTAAAAATCTACTCCACAGTGGAGGATTCCCCATATATAAAAAACAACTTCGTTCTTGAGTCTTGTCTTACCATATCTTAGCCGTCCCGATTAGCGCTGCTGGCAGAGTGACTACTCGGTTCGAAGCTCGGACCACGATGAATTTTCTTTAACTACGAAGTTTCTGTGGAAACTGTAGACGTTTCCTTTGTAGCCATATGGCTGCACTTGGGTGGATACCAATGAGCAATTACTCCTCTATTACAGACCTACTCTAGCTCGGCAAATTCCCCTAAACATTTGACCAAAGCCAAATATTTTTCAGCAGTTGAAGTTAGGTTTACAAAATTTTAAAAGAATTTTTCTTGTTATGTTCCGCGCTTTATCGTTCGCTTTTCGCAGGCAAGCCAGGAACGACACGTTGGCAGTGGGGAGGAGGTACACAATAAAACAATCACAGAAGTGACAAAGAAAATAGACAAAATAGATCAGTGGGCACCCTGCTGACATGGGAAAAAAACCTCCCGTAGGCAATTTTTGTAAATTTTATTAAGCATAAGGTTAACTTTGATGAACCCGACTTATTAATTCTTTAACTCAGCTTCAAATCTGCAAGAGGTAAAAATACAGAGATCGAAATCCTCATAAAAAATCAAGAACCTTACATAAGTATTTATGATCGTCTGCAAGCAATACTAGACGTATTTGTGGTTTATTCCATTCCTTATCTAACCGTTAGTTTAAGACCTTGGGGGTACAAACAGTAAACATACAAACAGCACAAGAAAAGAAAAACACACTATTCCCTCGCAGCACAGAAATTCCAGATGCCCTCCGAATCAAGCGCTGGCGCTACGTATTGCTCGACCTTTGGATTCGACGTTAAACCCCATTAACCAAACCAAACGAAACCATTATAACGGCTGCAATGCTACAATAGTCCTCCATAATGTCATAGTCTCCATAATTTTTTTTTGAATTTTTTTCTCGTTACTTAATGACTTTTTGCCAAACATCAAGACATATTGTGTAAATATCTTTGCAAGATGTCATATCACCTTTGCACACGACGTAGTTTTAACTGTGCCGACGCTACGCTGTGCAAACGGAAGAATATGGTTTAAGAAGGATTGGTGTGTGCGAACCGACTTCATCTGCTGCGATGCATAAGCAGTTGCAGGCATCTTCAGTCGACAGATTCTGCGTTAAAAATTTTACTTAAAAGCGGTTATATCAATCTCCCCAGCAATGAGATATAAGAGCTGTTAATAATCAAATCGGCACTTTTTTTTTGTGGCAACCCAATGAGCTTTCTGGAAAGTCCTCACTCCCTGGCGGACCGCTTGATGATATCTGATGGATGGAAGATAGCATGAATAGGTTGCCTTGACGTTATACAGTTGGGTTGCATTCAGTTATACAAATAACAAGGTACGCTCTGCATAAAGAATGCAGTGATGCGTCTTGTGAAAGTAGCTTTCATGGGCCCATGTGATTTCGCATTAGTTGCCACCTCGCAATTTATGAAGGGTATACTTTAAATGGGCTGGTTAAATGCGTAGAATATAAGCAACCCCTAAATATAGCTTTCATAGATTACAAGAAAGCATTTCCCTCAGCAGTCATGCAGGTCTTCGGGAACCAGCATGTATATAAGCCTGATGTAAAATTACCGTAGGATCTTTATAACGGCTGGGCCGCCGCTGTGGCTGAGTGGTTATGGCGCTCGGCTGCTGGCCCGAAAGGCGTGGGTTCAATCCCGGCCGCGGTGGTCGAATTTCGATGGAAGCGAAATTCTAGAGGCCCGTGTGCTGTGCGATGTCAGTGCACGTTGAAGAACCCCAGGCGGTCGAAATTTCTGGAGCCCTTCACTACGGCGTCCCTCATAGCCTGAGTCGCTTTGAGACGTTAAACCCGCCTTAACCAAACCAAGCCAAACCTTTATAACGGCTGCAATGCTACAATAGTCCTCCATAATGTCAACAATAAAATCCAAATAAGGAAGGGTGTAAGACAGGAAGACACAATCTCGCCCATTTTCCTCACCGCCTGTTTACTGTTTTGAGGCGGTATTAAGGGTGATGGATTAGGAATGTTTAGGGATAAGAATTATTGGCAAATGCATTAGTAATGTGTGATTCGCTGACGGCGTTGTTTTGCTATGTCACTAATGAGATTAATTGACAAGATTGTTCAGTAACTTAGGCAGGCAGAACAGAAATGTTGGCCCAGAAATTTATGTGTAGAAGACAGCAGTTTGTTCAAGAGACTAGGAAGAAAACAGCAGTTTACAAATGGCAGCGAGGTGCTGTAATGGGTAAGGAAAAACGTCTACTTAGGGCAAATAGTGACCACAGATTCGGATCTCGAGAGAAAAATAATTGGAAGAGTGGAGTGCAGATTTCACTTTCTCTAAGATCATCAATGACAGTTTACCAATGTGTCTGAAGAGAAGAGCATGTTGCAGCAATGGAAAGGAAAGAGATGGGTGTAAAGTGAATAGACAAGAACTGTATAGAATGGGTCACGGAACAAACGCGGGTTGATTACATCTAAGCCGAAATCAAGATGGAGAAATTTGCTCGGGCAGGTCATGTAATACGAAGAGAATATAACCGACAGTTGTGAACGGGAACAGACTGGATTCCAACAGAAGGCAAGCGTAGCAGAGTGTGGCAGAATGTTGTGTTGGCGGATGTGGTTAAGAAGTTTCTGGGGATTGGGTGGCCGTAGCTACACAAGACGGGGTTAATTGGAGATTTTTGAGCTGCCTTTGCCCTGCATTGAGCATAATCACGCTGCTGATGATGGTGGACATCTCTATGCTATTCAACAAGCAAAAATGAAAACACTTTTCTTCTCTTTTGAATGAACTAGTGACTTCTTAAACCATACAATGCCCTGTTGAGATGAGAGGTGCGCCACCGGTCAGAGAGTGAAGCCAGTGCTTTCTTATGCGGCAGTTGTGTTCCAGAATATGACACCTCAGTTTACGAGTCACGCCTCTTTAAAGAGACCGACAGAATGTTTTACTCCTTAATTTAGCTTAGACTGCTGAAACGAACCAAGTACAGGTTTCTGAAGTAAAAATATGATCGCAAGTTGGTTTTGAACGTGGAGGTTGACATGCTATAATATCGATATGTGAAACTGCATACACTGAGAATTCACTGCATGCAAAAGACGATTGGGCGCTCGAAACTTTACATGGAATCTTTCACAACGACTGCTTAATCCCGTTAATACGCTTGCAGCTAGTTAAATGTTTCTATACTAGCGCTACCCGTGACCGAGCAGTTCTTTTTAGCGAATAAGGCGATCATTAGAGCAATGATCAACATGAATATAAGGACTTTTGTAAATGCGACACTAGTTTTAAACGAGAAACGTTTTGCGAAAAATAGTCTGAGTAAGGGTAGCCTTTATTATGGAGCATGTGCATAGCAATATAATTTTTTATCTGTGGAAGACAATGCTTACCCTTTTCGTTCGATTTACATATATTTAATATTCTTCTCGCCCGTCGTCTCTTCCTAACGGCGCCATTGTCGCAGAGATTAGTCACTGTAACAAGCAGAATGAGTCATGGAAATGCTTGCATTATGACGAAGTTACCACCAATGCATATACCTCTTCTTTCCGCTGCTTGGAATATAGCTAAATGCACATGGCGACATGTCGCGAAAAAATATGCGTGCGTTAAAAGGCAGCAACATCACTTTCAATTTTCTCCTAAGATAGAATTGGAAGCCTTTGCTCAATAAATGTTTTGCCAGGAACGACACACAAATTTAACATTTATGTACAGAATGGAATACTTAGCCGCGGAGCTAGATACCGGCTTGTAAAGAGTGCAGTATTTCTATGTATTTGATTATGAATGGAACATACGTAAATATTTTGTCTTGCGTGATCCATTGCTGTTTTTAGGGGACCAGGTCTAGTCATGCTGCGAAACGCGGCTTTTTCCTCGTCCCCATCATGTCTTACGGAAAAAAAATAAAAATCTATCTATCTAACTAGTAGTGTGATATCTATTGCTCTGATACTATGTGTTGTACTATAGCAGGTGCCTTGTAGCAAGATTTTAATGCTTACTTTTATCCAAACTTATTTATTGTTATCCCAAAATGCTTATTATCGATGTTATCCCGATACCAACAGCGCCATGTTTTACATGGCATTAAAGTGTGTGCGTGTGTGTGTGGGGGGGGGGGGGGGGGGGGGAGTTATTACAAAGAACATTTCAGGTGAGGATTTGCATATGCATACATGAAGATTTAAAACAAAAGGTGACTTTTATTGCGAACACATTAAAATAAACTTCAAACAAGGAATGGCAAAAATTGATAAGGTAAACAAGGCTTAAACTATACGGATAGAATGACGTTCAACACTTCAGCGCTCACACATGATTTCTTTGAAGTCCGCATGTAATGGGTGTTATCGGTACGTAGATGACGCCCCTATTATGAGCGTGTCTAGTGTTGCCTGCAAGTAGAAGCCAGGCAGAAAAATTATAGGTGTATTTGTGTTGATGATGCCGTTAGCCAAACAGTACACTCTTGGAATCGCAAAATAAATGCAAAAGTTGATGATAACGTTTCTGTAGAGTGGTCCGGATGAAGAGTGCCAAAATAATGACAATATTATTGTTAACGCTCTTCTGTGCACATTAAAGACAGGTGAGAGGTATGATGCAAACGTTACGACGCTGACAGGCAGCAAATTGGTCGATGACAATGAAGTTCACTGAAATAGGCCATGTGCGTTCTATCAACGATAAGTTGATTTCTTTCTCTAATTATTGAGGTGCACGCAACTCGTAACATTGCGCATCCTTGTTGGACGTAGTTGCGAACATGTTAGAATTAAACGAACACTGCCAGTTCGAGGCACCGGTCATTAACAAATACTCGCTGAGTTTTAAACGAACCGGCGTTGTTACCTGATGGTAGGATAGCTTTTCTTAAGAGCAGCGCAGGTTTGTTTGGTAGCCGTTAAGTGCTACGGAAGAATGTTGTTCTTGGCCCTGACCAATTGTGGTCAAGAAATTCTTTAAGTAATAATTCTTGAAAAACTAAGCCAAACCTTGTCCGGAAACTGCTGCGAATGAGAAGGCTACAATGAAGGCGTAACTCAAAGTGAAACTGAGGGTTTACCTGGCGCTGTGCATGAGGGAAACACGAAAGCTCACATAATCGAAGGATGCGAAATATTTGGTAACTTTTCACTGGAATAGTAACGTTCTCCCCAAAAAACGTTTTCTGATGGCAGCCAGAAAAGAGAATTTGAATCGTCAGCGGCGCAAGGAACGAAGCTAGGATTGCTGATGAATTAAACGACGTCGACCCGCTCCATACTTCGAATAATGCGCAGCTTTCGTTCTCTCTAATCTGACAATCAGGCATTGCTCGGTAAAGAGGCAAAAAAACAAGAAGAATTTATTCGTTGATAACTATACATCAGTGAATATATAGAAAGTCCCAGTGCACGATGACTGTACGGGGACCTCCTTGTCTTCCTTGTCTTTCCCATTAAACACCTCCTCTCTCTTAATCACTGAGACCTTGCCGCAGCCTCGCGCGCTACTTCTTGAAACCAGTAGCTTAAACCGATGGTCTACCTTGTGTGCATGTGAATCTGCAAGAACATTTTCAGCGGGGCGAATGCTCGCTGCGCAATTAGCAACTTGAGAAAGGCGTTCCATAGCGTGTAACGCTAATAAAAACTGCGGATCGCCATGCGTAAAGGACAAGCGGGCACACCATGCAGCCCAGCTTAGATCTAGCTAAGCTGACAAGCCAACAAGCGTCGTAAATTCTTACAGTAGAGCATTCAAAGCGCTGACCGATAGCGCCAACTATAAATGACTTAGTACGTTGATCATTAGGTGAAGTGGTTTTCAGAAGAGGGGTTTGAAAACATTCAATGACGAAAACAAGTTTTAAAATGTGCATTTCACGACTCGAAGTCATAGTTCGAGTCAGTGACGCGGATAGAGGTCTGAAAAATAGAAATAGAAATAAAAAGTAGAAATAGAAACCAGAAAAATACGTTTTTACAAGAGACTTATAACATCCTTGAAAAGAAACCTTGATAAGATGATATTCCCTGATAGAGCCAGCGTATGGATTCGCCGTTATTAAAAAAAATAAACTTGGAAATTTGAGGCCTTTTTACTAACAGCAGACGTAGGCCCGAAAATACCAAGACACGTATCGAGGCAAGCTAATAATAGAAAATAAATGTTGAAGGTATATTGCTCGTGATAATGTAAAAACTTTTCGACCCAGATTTTGAACTGCAGCGTATGGTTCTTCAAGGTGCAGAATGTATAAAATTTTCTTTTTACGCAATACGGGGAATGCAAAACTTTATATGCCACCCCGGTGGCTGAGTATTACGGCGTACGGCTGCTGACCCGAAAGACGGGAGCTCGACCCTGGCTGCAGCGGTCTAATTTCGATAGAGGCGAAATTCTAGAGGTGCATGTATTGTGCGATTTCAGTGCACGCCAGAGAACCTCAGGTGGTCGACATTTCCTGAGCCCTCCACTGCGGCGTCCCCCACAGCTTCAGTCGCTTCTGGACGTTAAATACCCATAAACAATAAACAAAACCAAGACTTTATACAAGAATTATTTATTAAGTAGATGAAACGAAAATGTGCCTCGTGTATGCATTATCGTGAATTCAAACAAAACGAAGTATCCTAATTAGGAATAAAGAGGGTTGCTCAGTTTAGCAAGCCGGAGACAACTGCGATCAAAATTCCCAAATAAACTTTAAGAGCATCACATTCTCGTTCAGTATGTATGTTACCGTTCTTGAGGGCTGTTTGACTAAAACATGCAGAATAATAAAGAAGAAAACTGCTTGCTTCCAGCCGTGGCTTAGCAACGCAAGAGCTTTTCGCGCAGTGAATAACGAGATTTCAGATCTTTTCTTAAGAAGTTAATTTGCATACACTTGTGCAAGCACGTCAAACTAGATTTCATTTCGACGGCGCGTTTCACTGCTCAAGAAGAAGGCATTAAATTAAAGACCGTCTCAGGAAACGTGCATTCATCACGCATTAGAGATACGTTGGCGAAGGCCAGCAGTTTTATTAGCTGGGCATCAGTGTTTGTTAGTGTCGGGCGAATTGCTGAGAGCACATGAATTCGACAGCCCAGTGCCTCTGTGTATTGTATTTGATTGTAGCATCGGAGTAAGCATGTTCTTTCATCATTTTATTAGTGTAGTTTAATTTAATCAAAGAAACGAAGGTGAGACTGCTGCTCGGTTAGAGGCAACTTATTTAATCTTTGCCTTATCGGCGTCGATTACACCCAGTTAGTTCGCGTTTCGAGAACTTACGAGAGCTTAGGATAGAGAATATCACAGTTACTAACAGTCTCAAATCTTGGCGGACACACCAAGAGTGCCGCGAGGAAAGGGTTGAGAAGAGAGTGAAAGCGGAGAGAAAGAGATGCCGCAGTGGAGGGCTCCGGAATAATTTAAACGACCTCGGGACATTCAACATGCACTCACATCGCAAAGCACAAGAATGCCTTTCGCGTTTCGCCTTCTTAAAAATGTGGCCGCCGCAACGGGAACTGAACCCGGGTCCTTCGACTCAGTGGGCGAGCATTAGCCACGTTTTTTTATCTAGACGTGCAAAAGTTGGGGCCTCTTGAAGCGTCTCCAGTACAGCAACACTAGTTACTTAATTGCCATGTACACGGTCGTGCACTGCTTTCCACATGTCCAACTTTTGGCGCGGCTTCGTAAGGCCAGCATTAGCACAAACACATGTTTCCTTTTTCTGTACTGTTATATATATCGAATAATTGTGGAAGAGGGTTTCATTCAACTACTTCTGTCGCTTACGGCTCTAAAAGATAAAGAAGACGACATGCATCGGCTTAAAATATTTTATGCATGCCTTTAATCTTGAAAAAGTCAAAACAACACCTAATGCAAGGAGGAAAGATTTTATGCCTGAGCTATGCTGTGTAAGAAGTGAAACTTGCAAGAGGCGTGGAAACAGTTGGGTTCTCTTCCTCTCACAATTTTTTATATCACAGTACCGTTGAGGTGTCCGCCGACTCTCAGAAGGCTACCAGTCTTTTCGTTGAACCGCGTAAAAACCCTCCGACTGATGCATCCGGGTTGTGCGAGAGGTGTTTCGAACTATTTGTCGGATTCCCCGCGCTGACCTAGTGAATAGGGCGCTCAGGTACTGAGCCGGAGTAGCCGGGTTCGAACTAGACCACAGCGGCGGCGTTGCGATAGAGGCGAAACGCATAGGCGCTAGTCTGCTGTGCGATGGCAGTGCGCGTTAAAGATTCCCGATTGGTCAAAATTATTCAAGAGCTATAAACTTGGGCACCTCTTGCTCTGTTTCTTCTTCCTCTCCTACCTTCCTTCCCCCACGTGACCCGCCGCACTGGCTCAGTAGCTAGGGCACTCGGTTGCTGAGCCGGAGTACCGAGGTTCACACCAGAGCTCGGCAACCGGGTTTCGATGGAGGCGAAACGCAAAAGAAGCTTTGTGATGTCAGTGGACTTTAAAGATCACCAGGTTGCCGAAATTATTATCGAGTCCTCCAGTACCACACCTCTTTCTTTCTTCTTTCACTCACACCTTCCTACATTCCTTCAGTGTGCAGTTAAGGTGTCCGCCGAGAAGTGAGATTGTTAGTACGCTATGTACTTTCCTCAGAAAGCACTTGCGCCTTTAATTGTTTGTCGGCGTCTCACAACCGGGTGTTCCCAGTGGCTCTAGTCCGTTCCACCCCATGGCAACAAAGTTACACTAGGTGTAAGGCACAGACTGGCTGCAACGATACCAACGTGCAAGGTGTAGTCAGCTGATCGTGTTAAAGAGCAACGCGTGGTCGCGTCATCATGGATCAGCAGGCGCCCCTCCCCGAAGAAGACAAAGGTAGCCTGAGGCAGTTCCGGTGGTTGGTAAAGGTGATTTTGTCGACATTGGGGAACGTCACAAATGCCGCTATCTGTAAAAATGGCCGAAGAAAGTTGAGCTGCCCATAGCAACCTTTTTCAGATACTTCGTGCTTTCTTTGCTTATAGGATTGGCACGCTATACGCAGCACGACTGCGGAACATTAATCTTCGTTTCATTTCTGAAACCAGTCAGAACGATTTCCAAACCAGTAGTGCCAAATTTCAATAATCATCTACATTCAGCTAAGATTCTATAATCTTGAAGTAATAAATGTTATAAGCTTTCAAAATTAGCGACGTCCTGAGAAATTGGAATTGAGCGCATAAAATGATTGTATACATTTATCTACGCTTAATATATGAAGTTCCTTTTTTGGAGTCGTAGAACAGCAAAGCGAAAGACGTTATTGGTAACTTTGAAGCGATAATCATCTTTGCAGATTTCCCTCTTTTCAGATGCGTTTATCCACCCACGGCTCAAGGTGCTAATGTCATCAAGCATAGTTACCAAGCTCAGAGGCCACGTCGTACTCGAAGGTTGAGCACCCCGACGCCAAGAAAATGCCCTCGGCTGGTAATGCATTTCTCAAATTATGATCCCATGAAAATTTCACCAGTTCGCGCTGAAAGTTTCCGAAGGGCGCAAGGCACTCTGCAAAGTGAATCTCTTTTTCCTGGCATTGCTGGCGGATCTATTAAAAATGGAATTTGAGGAAATGTTAGGCACATAACTGTATCACATTTAGAAGTACGCCTCATGCACGCTGTGAGGGAAGACAGGAGGGTGGGAGTGAAAGATAAAAGAAAGTGGTGCCCTATGGAGGGCTCCGCAACTATTTCAGCCACCTCAGGAACAGGCGTCGAACAGCACATGGGCGCCTTTTTTGTTTCGCTTCCATCGAAACTTGGCCGCTGTGGTCGGGTTCGAACTCGGCGACCCTGGCTCTGTAGCCCAGCGCCTAAGCACTGAGCCACCCTGGCGGTATGGCTATAGGAGTATCGGTGTAGTTCGGTAATGGACACAGAACGCCACCACAAAACGTCAACCATTGTCGAAAAACCTTTACTCTAGCAAGAAATATAAACATTCGGTAGCATAAATCAGCTACAAATGTACAGATGAGCAGTCCGAAAATCCAATTTGCGAAAATATGTAGAAAATGATACAGTAGGGTGTTTGCCCTTATATAACGCAAGCACAAATCCGAATACAGCAAAGTGTTCAAAGCCCCGCCGCGGTGGCTCAGTGGTTAGGGCGCTCGACTACTGATCCGGAGTTCCCGGGTTCGAAGCCGACCGCGGCGGCTGCGTTTTTATGGAGGAAAAACGCTAAGGTGCCCGTGTGCTGTGCGATTTCAGTGCACGTTAAAGATCCCCAGGTGGTCGAAATTATTCCGGAGCCCTCCACTACGGACCTATTTGTTCCTCTCTTCTTTCACTCCCTCCTTTATCCCTTGCCTTACGGCGCGGTTCAGGTGTCCAACGGTATATGAGACAGATACTGCGCCATTTCCTTTCCACCAAAAACCAATTATTATTATTAAAGTGTTCAAAGTGGGCCTTTTGCGTGTACCAGGCATCTTACCCCAAATCAATTTGCTTATCACCGAGGTACACTTATCATTCACCGAATGGTAAAAATCTTATCTTCCTGCTTCCTAAAGGGCATCATCCCAACCATCGGAAAGTTTAAACAGTTTTTAGAAGTGCTTACAATGGAACGTCGAGGTGCAAGTAGGTTGGAAGAGTGCACTGAGAACACCGTTTTGCAACTACAGCGTGCTTAGTGAGAGGTGCAGTTTGTGCTGAGGCTCAAGTGTGAGTTTTGAAGGCAGCACCGTGCCGGAATATTCAAAGAACGGCATGAACATTTATTCTCAACCCCACTACGAAGACTTAGTTGTAAATTTGAAGCATGCCCAATTAACCGCACCGTGCTGTGAAGCTCTTGTGGCTATGAGCAACCTGCTAAAGTACACATCACTATCAAGGAAGCGACGTCGAGCGTCCATAAATTCAGTAATGTCGGCTTTAATTCCTCTTGCTATGTATCTGTGATACAGCTCTGAAAATTTAGCCCTCCTCTTTTCATGATAGCACGGATAAAAATTTAAGCACAAATAAAAACAAAACGCCTTCATTCCATGGTTTAATCCGCAACGTTGATAACAGAAATATGAAGATAAAAAGAAGCTGATTTTTATAGCTTTAAAATCCTGACCTGTGACGTCACATGAATGTATGCTTTAGCGGAATTAACACAACAGCATGAACCGGTTG
Source organism: Amblyomma americanum (assembly GCF_052857255.1). NCBI lineage: Eukaryota > Metazoa > Arthropoda > Arachnida > Ixodida > Ixodidae > Amblyomma > Amblyomma americanum. The sequence goes on along the minus strand of NC_135503.1, from coordinate 60,228,876 downwards.
TCCTAACATCGCTGACAAATTTAAGCAGAGCCTGCTTAGATGCTTAGTGGTGCTAGCATAGCTCTTGTGAGGCCATATTTGCCCTCACTGAGAGCGACGAGATATTGGATTTCGGCTGATTCCCATTGCGCAGCGCATAAAATAGGATCATATTTAAATGATAAGATAGAATAGGCTGAGGCGTCTTCCAGCCGATTTGTACGCTGAGTTAGCACAAGGTATTTAATATGCGAAATGTGCAATTCATTAATTTTCGCAGTGTGCTTGGTGGATTAACTGCAGTAGGAATGGCCTTCAAATGCGCAAGTGCATGACGTTATACGAAAGGTTCAATGCCTTTCAAATGAAGGGGCAGTTTTTCTGGTCCCTCACGGTTCGGCTTTGTACGGCGCGTTCAAAAGAATACACCGGATCTGAATGTTTCCTTTATTTGATAATTTCTGTCCTTTCGTTCTCGTCTAGTTTGCTTTTGTTGCGATATTGTTTAATTGGAGGTAGTGTTGTTATATTATCGGATCTTTTTAATTATCGCCTAGAAAGCAAATGCCTCACGCCGAGAAATAACGTTGTACAGTAGCAAGAGTTGCAACGCTCAGTGAGTGCAAGATCACTGTATTACAATAAACTTTTCCGACTAATTGGAAAGAACGGGTAAAACGTCATATACCCGAATTTTCTTCTGGACGTTTTATATTTTGGAAATCTATTTTGGAAATACATCATATTTAAGCACCTTTCACTCTACACCAGCGCTACAACCTATTCATCCTTTCGAACATGTGGGTTATAAACTAAGAATCGAGGAAGTAAATGTAGCCCAGTCGAGATTTATAGAGCGCTTTGCTAATACTTCTGGAATATAAGACTTCTCTTGTCGTACGCTTTCGCAGCAGGCATCGATAAGCCTTAAAACGTATACAAAGCACTTATAATGTATTCCAGCCATGTTTGCATTCACGCATAGTGCTTCGCAGCAAGCGCCACCGTGATCTCGATGAGTTCACTTGATGCCTCCTCGTGCTGCATTGGCGTGGCGTTTTTTCCTCGCCGCCACAGCTGGCGATTGGTTTAGTCATTCCGCCGAGCACGGCGACACTGCGCAGGGCGGTGCCTCGGTGCAGCGACAACTGCCAGCGGTTGCCCACATCAGAGCCATGCTTTACCTTCTAGAAAGTGTCAAACCATGTACTTACACCAACGAAATGAAAGTGCGCATATCCTTCACGCGAGGCAATCAACCTACCCCCATGTCAACATAAAAAATTGACACCAAATCGGACAACACACTGCAAGAAAGACTGGACAGGCTGTGTTGTCCGATCTGTCGTCAATTTTTTTCTTTTTTATATCCAGCATCTAGCCCCCCAACATGTTATAGTCACCCCCATGTGCGCGCCGAAAAGTGTCCTGCATGTAACCTGTAATGGCACGGCGGCGCCACTAGAGCGCCAACACCTGCGCCGAGCATGTTGAAGAAGCCGACGTTGCCGGCTTTGTTTCGAAGCGGTCATCCAGCAGGTGGTTTAGCAATGAGCTTTTCTAAGGTCGTAATGATCGTTTTTTTACGGTTTTAATGCCAAAGCGGATCTCCTTACTGTCCTCATGAACCGATATTTCTTCAAAGACGCAGCCTTTTTAATAGCGCTCATGTATAATGCGAGAAAAAACTAAGCGGCAAGAGCCTCACGGCACCTCTTCTTCCTTTATTCTTTCACTCCCTCTTTATCCCTTCCCTTACGGCACGGTTCAGGTGTCCAACGATATATGAGACAGATTCTGCGCCATTTCCATTCCCCAAAAAACCAATTATTATTATTATTATTAGCCGCCTATTGCAACAAAATATGTGTGTGTGTGCGACGTTGAACTTAAACGCCTAAAGCGAGTTCTTTATTTACGTCTGCTAATGTGCATGATTTGTAGCCTCGATCGACCAATCCGTGAGGTGCTGGCCCGAGAAACACTGATTCGAACAAGGTTGAAAGGACCTCACTTGCCTCTTCTGGTCCGTTTTGCTGCCGCTTACGCAGTCTCCTCGTAATTTAACCCTCTAGTTTCTCATCATACGTGGTATTTGAGTTTGTTACTCGGAGCTCTTGAGAACGCCCTGAAGGTCAGAGGCACGCTGCAGAAGCTGCCGCTATAATTGTCTTGATTGCATCAGTGCTTGGAAGGAGCGTTCTGCGTTAAGGATCCCCAGCGGGCGCCTTATACCCACGTGGAGACAGCGTGCATGAATACAACGGGTAAGCGAGTGCTAGAAGGTAAAGCGTTCAGACAGCTCTTTGATGATATGAGGCGATTGCTTTAGCTACCCTACATGGCACCGCCCACGTGAGGAACTCTAGATACTTACCTCTTTTGACACTGCCATGCGCAGAATCTTCGTGCTTCATTTTTTTCTCCTTAACCTTCCTTCTTTGAGACTTTATGCTTGGCTTGTGATCAAATCTAAGTAGCCTCTGACCAGTCGCTACACGCTTGTCTTTCAATGACTTCAGCCTACGTTTAGGCGAAAATGCACATAAATGAAAGCCACTATAAATACATGATGCAAGACGGTAAACATCACTTACCACAGCGATTCAACGTCTGTATTATAGCGTGATGCCCAGATAATAGCATCTCTTTCTGGCATCAGTCGCTGAATCGTTATGGTGCTGGGCTGCTGACCCGAATGACACCGGGCGGATCACGATCGCGACAGTCGCATTTCGAAGTAGGCGAAAGGCTAGAAGCCCGTGTACTGTGCGATGTCTGTGCACGTTAAAGAACCCCCGCTGGTCGAAATTGCAGGGACTGTTCCAATACGGCGTTCCACTATAGCCTTAGTCACTTTGGGACTTTAAACTCTATGAACGAACCAAACATCCACCCTGTTTCTAGTCAGAAACAATGCATTTTGCAGTGACAGCTACACTACGCCAGCCACTTCGCGAGGTCAGCGCGGCTGCGCGCTGATCCATGGCACCACCGCTTCGCCAGTTGTGCGCATGCGCGGAGTGACGTCAGAGCACGAAGCACCTACATTACGGTAGCATTTCAAGCCTTCAGCGTGGCGGCCCCATGGCCACCGTGGCAGCTGCCCGGCGACGCGGCGCGCCGGCGAAACCGAGTGGGGGAGGAGTGGAGAGGGGGACAGAGTGAATCCACGTCCAGGGACGAAGATGGTGAAAGAACGCCCAGCGAAACGGAGCGGCGAAAGACTGGCTTTGCAATTCGACTGAGCGAGTTTTATCGGCCACCTGTTGCTATCGCGTCACTCCAGATTTAACCAGAGCAAGAACACCGCCAATTTTTAAAAGGGCGCGTGACGCCGAAAATTTCTGGTAATGGCAATTTCGGAATTTAAAAAATTGTTATCGCTATCCCTAATGGTCGACTAGAAATTTTCGACTGCAGCTAAGTGCCTAACTAACGTAAGTTAACCAGCTTGCTCCTGAAAAAAAAGTCAAATCAGATTCATTTTCCAGCAACTAGGTGGTCACCTGGGCTAAAAGCTATACTAACAGCTTGGCAAAGACTTTTTTCTTTTCTTTCTTTCTTTTTATTTTGACAGAACTGGTTACAATACAAGACCGAATAACACACATTGGTATAAAGCACTGCCGAGGTAGACGAGGCAAAAGGCGTTTAATGCACGCCTGACGAGGCCTCGTCTCCGGAATATTGCATCAGGACAGACGAGTGGCCGGTCGCGCCAACAACAAGAAAGAATAAGGAGGCAGCAAAACTGTGCAGTTACAAAACAATCAGAAAGATTCGGTACAAGACGCCATTATTAGAAACATCAATCACTAAGCAGGTAGAATACAATGCAAAGGCAATACTCAAGATACAATGGAATACCGTACATAAAAAAAAAACACTTAAGAAAAAATCAAACAAATTAAAACAGCATATATCAAAACAGCGCAGTTATGCTTTATCTAGTAAAAAAGTTTTAACTTGTCTCTTAAAACTATTTACTGAGTTGGAGTTACCGACTATTTGAACAATTTCCTGAAACATGTTTAAAAGTGCAGGGATTTGAAAGTCAACCTACTGCTTCCCGTAGGATGTTCTGATCAGGTTTGAAGTAAACAATACATTTCTCAACTCGTAGCCACAGTGAGCACGTTCATATGTTGCGAAAAAGCCTGGTTGATCACGTTTAATTTCGTTGTATATTCTGAGTGCTAGTACTTGGCGAAATACGTTAGTAAATGTAAGAATCTTGTTTTCATAGAAAAAACCTTGAGTATGTTCACGTGCTGATAAGTTTTCAATAAATCGAATCGCTTTCTTCTGCATGATATGAAGCCGTTCAAGATTGCCCTTTGAAGTCGTGCCCCAAACCAGTACGCAGCAGTGTAGTCGTGAGTAGATCATTGCATAGTACAACTGTCGCTTGAACCACGTGGGTAAAATGTACCTGAATTTGTTTAGGATACCTAAGGTTTTCGATATATTGGTGCAGATGCCATCGATGTGTGGTGTCCAGTTAAGGTTTTCGTGAAAGATCACGCCTAGAAATTTCTGTTTGCTTACTTGCGTTATCACTTTTTTCTGAAATTCTAGCTTTAGATAACAATCTGCTGCCTTATTTTTGGGTCGAAATATCATGTAGTTTGTTTTTTCTGTGTTCAGGACTAGCTGATTATGATACAACCAGATAGACAATTGTTCAAGCCATGCATTTGCTTCTGTTAATATGCTGGTTAAGTCGGTTCCTTGAAAAAAGATATTTGCGTCATCAGCGTATAAGATAATATCAGGAGTTCGAGGAATACATACAATGTCATTAATATAGAGAAGAAATAGAAGGGGACCTAAGATAGATCCCTGCGGGACATCATACTGTATCAGTTTAGACGTTGATGTGAAGCTATTGATTTTTACAAACTGGTAACGGTTATGTAAGTAACTTTTAATTAAGTGGAGCGTGATTCCACGAATGCCATAGTTACAAAGTTCATTATATAATATATCATGTTTAATCGAGTCAAAAGCTTTCCTAAAATCTAAAAATATGCCTACGGTATACATCTTATTCTCAATATTAGTTATTTTTTCTTTGATGTTCAGCAAGGCAGATTGAACTGTTTTTCCTTTCTGAAAACCATACTGTTGTTTTACTATTATGTCTTTCTTTGATAAGAATTTGTAAAGTCTATTATTTATAACATACTCAGGTATCTTTGAAAAAAAAGGTAATACAGATATAGGTCTGTAGTTCCCGAGAACATCCTTAGGTCCACCCTTATGTATTGCACAGACGCGGGCAATTTTCATACTGTCTGGGAATATACCATGCCGCATTATGTTGTTGCAAATATGGGAGAGGGGGACGCAAAGAATATCAGATACCGCTTTCACTGGTCGGACAGCAATGTCATCATAACCACAAGCAGAAGAGTCTTTCATATTTTTTATCACTCCTTCAATTTCATCTGGTGTGGTTGGCGTCAAAAAAATTGAATCTATTTCAGTATTACTTAGATTTAGGTATGAACTGACCGAGCTGCTGCGAGATGCACCAGCCGTAAGAAAATGATTGTTAAATAGGTTTGCTAGTGACTCACCGGCGTGGCTTGTGCCATCTACGACTAACTCATGGGGTATAGTGTCACTTCTCTGCGAAAGAATTGAATTAAACAAGGTCCATGCCTTTTGAGGGCAGTTGTACACTGCCGTAAACTTGTTCATGTAATACGCTGTGCGAGCTTTCTTTAGTTCACCACTTAACTTATTTCGCAGTTTTTTATATTCTGACAGTTTATTTATATCTTTAGTCTTAATAAACGTGTTGAACAAGTCATTTCGGGCATTTATCTTGTTTAATAAATCGTTTGTGATCCAAGGCTTTCTTGCACGCTTAGGTTTTTTCAGAATTCTTGCAGGGAAAGCATCATAATATTGTTGAGTTACCGCAGTTAGAAAGCAGTTGTATGCATCATTAGGATGTGCAACATTTAAAACATTTTCCCAAGTTAAACTGCTTAAAAGATCACGAAAACGTGTTATTCCAGCTGTACTGACATGTCTACGAGGCGGAGCTTTTTGGTGTGACTGAGGTTGTGATGTGACCGGCAGGAAGCAAAATATTGGCATGTGGTCACTGATGCCTGTTGTCAGAACTCCAGAGCGCACACCATTGTCATGACAACTTGTCAAACACAAATCAATTAATGTCTGGCTATCTGCAGTCACACGAGTAGGTATGCTAATAACATTTATTAGACCGGTCGAATGTATTAAATCCTGAAACTTACTGGAACACAAATCAGAGGAAAGCAAATTAATATTAAAATCTCCCAAAATGACTACTGGGCACTTAAAGGATAACAAATGCTCACTAAGGTCTTCGAAAAAATCTAAGAATGCAACCAAGGATCCTGAAGGTGGCCGGTATACAACCGTCACAGCAAACGCTTGACACTTGACTGCAAGGGATTCATAGTTGTCCGTAATAGCAGAGTACTCTTGGATGATACTGTACATATGGCGTTTACTGATGTAGAGCGCCACGCCTCCACCGCGTCGGTTACATCGACCAAGCGATTCATAATTATAGTTATCAAGCTTCACTGCATGCTTTTGATCACTGAACCAAGTTTCCGAAAATGCAAGTACGGTAAATTCATGATTTAACGTTGCCAGGTACGCACAAACGTCAGGATACTTGTCTCGCAAGCTTCTCGCGTTAAGGTGAAAAAACGATGCTGTTTTTTTCAGTGCTTGTGTTTCCTTGACTATGTTGGCGAAAGTGATAGCGCTATGATAACCGCAGTTTGGGGTGTAAGCAGCCATGAAAAAGAAAAAACAGAATCAGAGCGCACGCGCTCTGCTACACCATTTTCGCCAGGTCATCTTCAGTTCTGATCTGGATAGCGCTGTCGCCTTCTTTCTTGCGCACAAGGATTCTGCCATTCTTTTGCCAGACAAACTTATAGGAACGCTCGAGTGCCTTCGATTTTGTCACCCACAGCAATTTCTTGTTCAGAGGAGTTAGATTGTCAAGGAAACGAACACCGGGAACCTTAGTTACCAGATGTGTCTTTTGCTCGGTCCACTGCTCCTTGGTTGTACGCGAAGAAAAGCGTACCATGATTGCGGGAGTGTTTTCCTCCCTTGCAGGTAGCCTATGTATTGCTTCTACATCTTTCGTGGTTAGCTCTGGGATGTTGAGCTTGCGTGCGACGTTATTTAGTTTCACGAGCAAGTTTTCGCCCTCACTTTTTTCAATACCGTGAACCTCCAAGTTTTGGCGGCGGCTGTATTGGTCAAGGTCATTAAGTTCCCTCCTCAGTTTCTTAACTTCTTCGATCGATGTTTCCGTTTCTACTTTCTGCATTCTCTCTTTCAACTCGGAGATTTCCTGTCCCTGGGTAGTCACCAGTGTAAGTAGGGTATCATACTTAGAGGACAAAAACTCTACTGTTTTTTCAATGTTTTCACAGTTTCTTTCACAGACAACAGGTCCTCTATTTTGTCAATAAGTGGTAGGAGCAAGGCAATCCGTTTGTTCATAATAGTCAGCTTAGCTCCCACATCAGCACCTTGCTCAGGCTTCGTTTTCCCGGAGCTCTCACTCCGGAGTTTAGAGGCTTTACAAGTAGGACACAGCCATGTTTTGTCAATCTCTGGTTTGGATTTTACCGCTGCCTCTCCCACTCCCGAGCAATTTCCAGCATGATAGGAGAATCCACACTCCGAACAAGTCAGGACAAGGGAGTCATCCGTGATTGCTTCCTGGCATGCTAAGCAAATATCTTTCTCCATTTAAATAGTAAGGCAAAAGCACAAACAGCAGCAGCGGGAGCAGCAGTATGAAATATCTCAAGCACACAAAAAGAAATTTTTCGATACTAACCTGCAAAGCAGGGGATGAGAAGTTAGCTGTGCGTCGACCAGCCACTGCCTACCGCTGCTGCTGCGTGCAATAATGCCAGGCTTGACGGGGTGTCTCTTCTTATAGCGGCAGTGTGGTGACGTAGTCGCTGATTGTCCGGTAGACTGATGTGCTATTTGGCACGGCGGGGGTTCTTCCACGTGATGCTTGATTCAGGCTGTTGATCAGATTCAGATCTGCAAAGCAGGGGATGAGAAGTTAGCTGTGCGTCGACCAGCCACTGCCTACCGCTGCTGCTGCGTGCAATAATCCTGGACAACATCACCTGGACACTGGCTTAACAACGCCGTAAAAAGCATCCCGATATCTCAAGATGTTGTTTTTTTTTATATTCTGATTTTTTTGCGTTCGAACAACAGCTATATTAGGAACAGAGAGAATTTTCATTTCTGTCCATGTGTTATTACAAACTGTGCACAGTGTTAAATTTTGTGCTGAGATAAGTGATGAAACACGGTCCAGGCGTCTCTGTTGCGTCCTGTATAATCAGACATGCTCTGAATGAATATTTTGGCCTTCCTTGCTGGTCAATTGTGTATGTACACAGAGAACATTTCACTGAGCTTTTCGCCGCAGAACTTTGCAATTTTTCGCATCAACGCGAAACTTCTACCTTACTAAAGCTCAATTTTGGCTGTTTTATTACAAGCAGAAGATAGCATTATGAAACTGCATTTTGATGTTGTTTCGTCTGGATTTCTTTTTTGAACATTGTGTGGTTTCTCGAATGATTCTTATATTCCGCATTATTCATCTGCTAATAACTCATTTTATAAAGATTTTTTCTGGACTGTTTTAAAAGTACTGATTTGCTCTCATTGCGGTTAAGCGTTGAAATATACTTTCTAGTTGACCGTTTACTATCCAGATGGCTAACGCTCCATATATTTTGTACCTATTCACTCGTATTTTTAGAATGGAGGTTAGTTTTCACTGGATTCTCTTTCCGTTTGATCATTAGTTAGAAGCTTAAGGTTACCTCCCATCTTGGTAGACGCAGAATTGTAGGCACCCTGTCCGCTTCCTGATTTATACTATAAGAGAAAAGTTGGTCTGTGTTCAGTGGTCTCGAAAAGACTGCTTTTTAACTTCGGCTTTCGCTTGGCGATTACCTTCCGTTGCATTGTTGGTCGGCGCACGCAAACACCCTATAGGATATCGCTCTAACTTGTGTAGGTTGCCGGCAATCTCAAGTTTAGTATGTTTGGCGAAACACAACCTTAGTTGCTTGCGCTGCAAAAAATCTTGTATAGCTAACTATTCTCAATGTTGTGTCTTGTTACCTTCTGGTGGCGATTTTGTTCTACAGCGCTTTTAGATAAATTTACCCTTACACTTTTTATCACATAATTATGATGCTGATGATAAAACGGTGCCTGCGCAAACACTGATAGGTTGTACCTTTACATTTCATCGAAACTTACTGTCTTGGAAAATTTTGCTGCATTCGGGATAAAAATAATACTCTGCGCTCATAAAGCGCAGTTCCTTTAGCGCTTGCCCACTAATTCACAGAAGAAGGTCACCTTTGCGTGCGCAATCAGCACAACTTGCCGACTAATAAACAAGCGAGAGAAGCTAATTGAGCGTGACGTTACACATGTTATTCGCTTGGACTTTGTGCTTGTTTCTGATGAGATAACTCGGGCGGAAGGATGCATAAGAGCGCTTCTTATTTTCGTTCCCACAGTTTCATTAATTCTTTCTTCTCCCATTAATTTAGTGCCGTCCGGAACAACAGCCAGGGGATTCATGCGGTCCTCCACAAGGCTGCAGATGCGGCTTCTATTATCCAAGTTCTTCAGTGCGGCATCTTCACTGCATCTTTGTTCCGTCGGGATAGCATTGACGAAAATATGCATCGAAATAATCAGGAATAAAAAAGTGTGAAAATATTGAGGAGCAACAGATCATGCCGGTCATAAGTAGTGGAAGCACACTAAATGTATTCGTATATTCTGACAACAGCGAAAGGATTTCAAACATTAAACTTTTTTCTTTACAGCTCTGAAGCCTATAGTGCGCCATTATGTTCCAGCTTCATAAAGAATCTAAAGAAAACGCTTCAACCTCAATTTTATGACAAATACTTAGGCTGAAGGAACCACACAGTGTGCCTAGCAAAAAACAACAACAACAAATAAAACGTGTTAGCCGCAGGCGCTTTTACACTTTGCCAATGAATACAAATGAATACAAAAAAGACGGACTCCGCGACGTGAGCCGTCGCGAAATGTGCCGCTGCGAGCAGCTCGGTAAGTATTTCCTATGCGCTTCAAAAGCTCATGATTTCGCACCCTTGCAGCCCAAGTGAAAGCAGAGACGTGGCGGCCACCCAGCGCTCTCTGCGAGAGGGACAAAAGCGTATTCTTCACCAGCGACAGAGAGATGAAACACTTTGGAAAGAGTTGAATCGCACTTTGTGTATCACACTGTTTCATTGTGAGGTTGCCTTAGCCAAAGAATTTGCGTCTTAGGGCATTAGCTGTAACCCTGACTCCACACTAAGCACATCAAGGCCCTGGACACGACCATCCTCAATGCCTCAGGACTCAAAGTCTTATGAACCCTGGACCCAAATCTTCTCAAGATCCGCTACTTCCTAATCCTCCAGGCTTAATCCTAATTTTCTCAACGATACCTCCTGGGAGGTTAACCAACAAATATTCCTCGAGTTCTTAGAGGACACAGAGAAGTATTCGCTGAAGCCTTCAGGTCCGAGCCTCCTCAAAACCCCACGCTAAATGATCATCAAGACAAGAGGCCTCAATTTCCTCAATGAGCTGTGCCTCAACAACCTCGAATCCTCAGCCATTGAACTCTGCAAAGCCGGATGTCTCAACGGCCTTAGGATAATGATATTCACTGCTTCCACCTCCTGATCATTAATCTCCTTGATACCCTGGTCTTCAATCTCTTCAAGACACTAGGCCAAATCTTCCTCAAGGCACCAAGCCTCAATATAGAAAAGCACTGATGATACACCCCCTTAAGACCGGAGGCACGGCGATCGGCTTCAAACTCCTCACATGGTCTGGAAGCATACCCTTCAAAGCACAGGGCCTCACGCTCCACTTGACCTTCAAGAACATCTGCACAGCACAAGTTTCCCCTGGTGGTAGATACGCCTAATTTTATTATTATTGGCGATAATTGCATAAGTATTTTCTCATGAAATTTAGTTGCCTTCTCATGCATAATATTGCAGCAGTGTGCACGAGTCTTTTTCAGTTGTGCAAGTTACTGTGCCGATTAAATAAGAGTGGCGATTGAATAAGAGTCTACGAGATTAAAGTCCAAGATATATGCGAAGCATTCGCAGGTGGGAATAGCACAAGAACTACAAAGACCTTTTCATAGGAGTCTTCAGAACAAGAGGAATAGAATAAAACATACGCCATAAAGCAAGCCAGTTCTCAAGTGCCCTAAAATGTACCATGCGGAGATAATAGAAATACATTCGTATTCATTCAATGCGAGTGCCCAGCAGATTGCAAAGCGCGAAATGCGGAAATTGCTTGCAAGTGAGGAGGCCAACTTGACTTTTTTTCATGCATCTTGCGACCTTTATGCAGCATGTTGTCGCTGGTCTCCTCTACACTCTATCAAAGTACAGACGAAAAGAAGTTGAGGAGCTCTTCATCTTCATAGCCACAAGAGTTAATGAAAATCGATTTACTCTTATTCTGCTAGCAAATCACACCATGCGATTCAGTCATTCGGCCGACGCTTCACGCTGTTTAAAGACGTCCGAGGAATCGCAATGCAGCAGGTCCTCGCTTCAGCGGTGATGAAGTTCATAGAAATAAAAGGATAAAAATAGGAGCGAAAACATCCTGAATAAAGTAATCAAAGAAATAAGGTGCACGAAAAGAAACAAGAAAAACAAAATGATAATAAACACGCCACAATTTTCTGGCTTTGGTTGCTAGCAATTGCCTTTGCTGCAATGGCATCTGGCAGCAATAGAAATTGGCCGGTCGCGAAAGAGCCAATGATGGGTGGCTTCCCACGTACGCTTAAAAGGTGTAGCTTTGTCGCCGAAAAGCAGTGACCTATTCCAGGTGCGTAAACTGACGGGAAATAAAAAAATTGGTAATAGATTCTTATTGCGTACGGCCCCATTAACCGAACTTCATCGGCTTCCTGGCATTACGGGCTTCGCAGTGATATCATAATCGACCGTGAAGCATAACAAGCGCCCCATAAAGAGAATAAAGGTGTCTGTTCCTTACACGTGTACTAAATCACTTCCAGATGACACATACAGAAAACAAATCATGCATATTCTCTATACCCTGGGTGAATCCCTGATTGCGTTCGAGTTTTTAGCAGTGCTGTCTTTATGCAGATCTATATTGAAATTCAATCACTTGCACTGTCCACAGTCGCATGAAGACGCGCTTTTCGGAGCCATGTTCAACTTAAGCAAAACTACTGTTTACATGTGTTACCTATGGTAAAGGAAAGTTCCCAACTTCATCACAGGTGCGACCATTAGTTTTTCGCACAAACATATGGGGTAAGGTTCTCTATTCATAAACGCCACATACGACTTGTAAAAAAAAAACAGGAGATTTTCTTATAGCCGTGATTTATTTTCCGGCCTCTCGCCCATTTATCTAGCACCTTGCTCCGCACGGCGAACAAAAATAAATTGTCGATGCTGCCCTACACCTTGATGAGCAAAGCTTCATGTGTGAGTACAAACGAGCAAAATTAAGATGTCTTGCAACGTTGGTGGGACATATTTCCTGTTCGGATGTTTCGAAGGGGCGATAGCAGTGGCTTCTTATTTACGTTTGGGTACCCTTTCAGCAATTGCGCAAAGTGTAACGCATAAGCTCGTAGGGCGGGATTAGGCAATAAAAAGACGACAGTTACAAATACAACCTCACAGGAGCAACAACGGACAAGCAGCTGCAATGCTTAAAGCAGCAAAAATGCTACCATAAGAAGCACACACCTGGCAGCAGAAAAGAGCCGTAGAATATAGTAATGATTAGACCAACGAAGCAAATACAAACATATTAATGTCGTGAGGTCTTCAATTCTTTGCTAGGTAGCAGGAGCACAGCCGTATGCGACACTTCGCGCAGCATCAGGGCGTGGAGGCCATATATTTAAAAAATGGCAGTCGCTTAACTTGGCTAACCCTGGAATTCAGCGAAAAGCAAGAATGCCTGCTAAGCGTCTGAGGCTCGTCCGTGGCTGCTCCGATACACACTCACGACAACCGTTCTATATATATACCCACACAACCACGTGGCTGTGGCGTGGTACCCAAGTGAAAATAAGAAGCCACTGCTATCGCCCTTTCGAAACATCCGAGCAGGAAATATGTCCCAGCAACGTTGCAAGACATCTTAATTTTGCTCGTTTGTTCTCACACATGAAGCTTTGTTCATCAAGGTGTATGGCAGCATCAAGCATTTGTTTTTGTACGCCGTGCGGATCAAAGGTGCTAGACAAATGGGCGAGAGGCCGGATAATATATCACGGCTGTAAGAAAATCTCATGTTTTCTTTTTTTACAAGACGTATGTGGCGTTTATGAATAGAGAACCTTACCCCATATGTTTGAGTGAAAAGCTAACGGTCGCCCCCCATCGGATGTCATCACGTGGCTTCACATCACCTTATCGGATGTTCTTAAGGTCAAAGATGAAAGGTAAGTAAATGCCTTGGGTAAAGGTTAGGGGTCAAGGGTTCGACACCATAACTGCACCACATAGGGTCATACACAGCTAACATGGTTAGGCTGAAGGTCGTTCAAGGTCATTCTCCGGCATACGCGACGGACGCTTTCCCTAGAGTACTGAAGCCTTTTGCTTGAAACAAGAGATATTCAGAAGTGCATTGTGATGTGCAGCGTCAGTGTGCCTTAAAGAAACCCCGGTGGTTAAAAATAACCCTGAACCTTGCAGTGCAGCATGATTCATAGATGAAGGTACAGCTTCATGAAGAATAAACGTATTTATTTTTATTATTACCTGGGCGCAGAAAAAACTCTACCATGTCTCTTATTTACCGCTAGGTCTCCGCGAAATCTGAGCATATCCGTGAAAACTTGCCTAAGCAAACTGAGCGGCCATTGCGTTCACACAGACGCAACAGGGCTCCACCAGCTCTTTGCCACAACACAACTGCAGAACCCTTACATTTGGTTACAATGTTCAAATCAGCAACGAATAGCGATTGTGAATTTTAGAGCCACTTTACTTTCAGTCTTCGCCAAAAGCAGCAGCAGTATGCTGTCGCCTGAGGGCGAGTGACAAGCACATTTTTATTATTATTTATTAATACTGCAGAGTCGCTTTGACTCCAAGCTGGGGTGAGCGCAAAATTTCGCCATTAAATACCATTCAATACTCAAGCATACACAGACACATGATACGATCGGTCGCATATTACAGTATACACATGCATATCAAACGTCTGTATTTTTGCCTGAAGGGATGCAGTCGATCTGACTGCAATCTGCATTACGTCTTCACATCTCTGTACGTCCTCAACAACCCTCATCCAAGCAGCACAGGTAATCGTCCCAACATTGCAAAAGGACGGTTCCATCTTGGTCTTTTGTAGGGCCGGCTTTTGCCAATACGATTTCAATATTGGGCCAATTACCTGGGCTGCTTGGACAGCTTCCTTGATTTTAGACATGTTCATAAAGCCAGCACAAAACCGAATATTCTAATGGGCGTAATTATTTTGTGAGGTCCACCCGCCGGCTACCCACCGTTTTCTTGAAATGGCTATATAGTTATCTACCGGCATGCTGCTCTGATATCCGACATACATGCCTTGGGAAAGGAGCCGGCGCCTTCAGATCCCGCCACTCAGAGCTTCAAATGCACTCCCTTATTACAAATCTACTCCACTATGGAGAATTCCCCAAATATAGAAACAACTTCGTTCTTGAATCTTGTCTTATCATATCTTAGACGTCCCGATTAGCGCTGCTGGCAGAGCGACTGCTCGGTTCGTAGCTCGGACTACGACGAATTTTCTTTATCTTGCGGTGGAAACTGTAGACGTTTCCTTTGTAGCCATATGGCTGCACTTGGGTGGATGCTAATGAGCAATTACTCCTTTATTACAAACCTAATCTAGCTCGGCGAATTCCCCTAAACATTTGACCAAAGCAAAATATTTTTCAGCAGGTAAAGTTAGGTTTACGAAATTTTAAAAGACTTTTTCTTTTTAAGTTCCGCGCTTTATCGTTCGCTTTTTGCAGGCCAGCCAGGAAGGACACGTTTGCAGTGGGGAGGAGGTACACACTACAACAATCACAAAACTGAAAACGATAATAGACAAAATAGCTCAGTGGACACCCTACTGACACGGGAAAAAACCTCCCGTAGACAATTTTTGTAAATTTTATTAAGCATAAGGTTACCTTTGATGAACACGACTTATTAATTCTTTAACTCAGCTTCGAATCTGCAAGATGTAAAAATACAGAGATCGAAATCCTCATAAAAAGTCAAGCACCTTATATAAGGATTTATGATCGTCTGCAAGCAATACTAGACGTATTTGTGGTTTATTCCGTCTCTAATCTGACCCTTACTGTAAGACCTTGGCGGTACAAACAGTCAACATACAAACAGCACAAAAAAGAAAAACACACTATTCCCTCACAGCACAGAAATTGCAGATGCCCTCCGAATCAAGCGCTCGCGCTACGTACTGCTCAACCTTTGCATTCGAATTTTTTTGGAATTTTTTCTCGTTACTTAAAGACTTTTGCCAAACATCAAGACAGTGTGTAAATATCTTTGCAAGATGTCATATCACCTTTGCACACGAGGTAGTCTTAACTGTGTCGACTCTACACTGTGCAAACGGAAGAATATAGTTTAAGAAGGATTGGTGTGTGCGGACCGGCTTCATCTGCTGCGATGCATAAGTAGTTGCTAGGCATCTTCAGTCGACACATTCTGCGTTAAACATTATAGTTAAAAGATGTTATATCAGTTTCCCAGCAATGAGATATAAGAGGTGTTAATAATCAAGTCGCACTTACTTGTTTGTGGCAACACAATGAGCTTTCTTGAAAGAAAGTGTTCACTCCCTGGCGGACCGCTTGATGAATTCTGATGGATGGAAGATAGCATGAATAGGTTACCTTGAAGTTATACAATTGTGTTGCATTCGGTTATACAAATATCTAATGGGTTATACAAATAACAAGGTACGCTCTGCATAAAGAATGCAGTGATGCGTCTTGTGAAAGTAGCTTTCATGGGCCCATGTGATTTCGCGTTAGTTGCCACCTCGCAAGTTATGAAGGGTATACTATAAATGGGCTGGTTAAATGCGCAGAATATAACCAACCCCTAAATATAGCTTTCATAGATTACAAGAAAGCATTTCCCTCAGCAGTCATGCAGGTCTTCGGGAACCAGCATCTATATAAGCCTGATGTAAAATTACCATAGGATCTTTATAACGGCTGGGCCTCCGCTGTGGCTGAGTGGTTATGGCGCTCGGCTGCTGGCACGAAAGACGCGGGTTCGATCCCGGCCGCGGTGGTCGAATTTCGATGGAGGCGAAATTCTAGAGGCCCGTGTGCTGTGCGATGTCAGTGCACGTTGAAGAACCCCAGGCAGTCGAAATTTCCGGAGCCCTCCACTACGGCGTCCCTCATAGCCTGAGTCGCTTTGAGACGTTAAACCCCCATTAACCAAACCAAACCAAACCTTTATAACGGCTGCAATGCTACAATAGTCCTCCATAATGTTCGCAAAAAAATTCAAATAAGGAAGGGTGTCAGACAGGAAGACGCAATCTCGCCAATTTTCCTCACCGCCTGTTTACTGTTTCGAGGTGGTATTAAGAGTCATGGATTAGGAATGTTTAGGGATAAGAATTATTGGCAAATGCATTAGTAATGTGTGATTCGCTGACGGCGTTGTTTTGCTATGTCACTAATGAGATTAATTGACAAGATTGTTCAGTAACTTAGGCAGGCAGAACAGAAATGTTGGCCCAGAAATTTATGTGTAGAAGACAGCAGTTTGTTCAAGAGACTAGAAAGAAAACAGCACTTTACAAATGGCAGCGAGGTGTTGTAATAGGTAAGGAAAAGCGTCTACTTAGGGCAAAAAGTGACCACAGATTCGGATCTCGAGAGGAAAATAATTTGAAGAGTTGAGGGCAGTTTTCACTTTCTCTAAGATCATCAATGACAGTTTACCAATGTGTCTCAAGAGAAGAGCATGTTGCAGCTATGGAAAGGAAAGCGATGGGTGTAAAGTGAATAGAAAAGAACTGGATAGAATGGGTCACGGAACAAACGCGGGTTGATTACATCTAAGCCGAAATCAAGATGGAGAAATGGGCTCGGGCAGGTCATGTAATACGAAGGGAATATAACCGACAGTTGTTAACGGGAACAGACTGGATTCCAACAGAAGGCAAGTGTAGCAGAGTGTGGCAGAATGTTGTGTCGGCGGATGTGGTTAAGAAGTTTCTGGGGATTGGGTGGCCGTAGCTACACAAGACGGGGTTAATTGGAGATTTTTGAGCTGCCTTTGCCCTGCATTGAGCATAATCACGCTGCTGATGATGGTGGACATCTCTAAGCTATTCAACAAGCAAAAATGAAAACACTTTTCTTCTCTTTTGAATGAACTAGTGACTTCTTAAACCATACAATGCCCTGTTGAGATGAGAGCTGCGCCACCGGACAGAGAGTGAAGCCAGTGCTTTCTTATGCGGCAGTTGTGTTCCAGAATTTGACACCTCAGTTTACCAGTCACGCCTGTTTAAAGTGACCGACAAAATGTTTTACTCCTTAATTTAGCTTAGACTGCTGAAACCAACTAAGTACAGGTTTCTCAAGTAAAAATATGATCGCAAGTTGGTTTTGAACGTGGAGGGTGACATACTATAATATCGATATGTGAAACTGCATACACTGAGAATTCACTGCATGAAAAATAGGATTGAGAACTCGAAAATTTACTTGGAATCTTTCACAACGACTGCTTGATCCCGTTAATACGCTTGCAGCTAGTTATATGTTTCTCTGTTAGCGCTACCCGTGACCGAGCAGTTCTTTTCAGCGAATAAGCCGATCATTAGAGCAATGATCAACATGACTATAAGGAATTTTGTAAATACGACACTAGTTTTAAACGAGAAACGTTTTGCGAAAAATAGTCTGAGTAAGGGTAGCCTTTATTATGGAGGATGTGCATAGCAATATAATTTTTTATCTGTGGAAGACACGGTTTACCCTTTTCGTTTGATTTACATATATTTAATATTCTTCTCGCCCGTCGTCTCTTCCTAACGGCGCCACTTTGGCAGGGATTAGTCGCTCTAACAAGCAGAATGAGTCATGGAAATGCTTGCATTATGAAGAAGTTACCACCAATGCATATGCCTCTTCTTTCCGCTTCTTGCAATATAGCTGAATGCACATGGCAACATGTCGCGAATAAATATGCGTGCGTTAAAAGGCAGCAACATCACTTTCAATTTTCTCCTCAGATAGAATTGGAAGCCTTTTCTCAATAAATTTCCTGCCAGGAACGACACACAAAGTTAACATTTATGTACAGAATGGAATACTTAGCCGCGGAGCTAGATACCGGCTTGTAAAGAGTGCAGTATTTCTATGTATTTGATTATGAATGGAACATACGTAAATATTTTGTCTTGCGTGACCCATTGCTGTTTGTAGGGGACCAGGCCTAGTCATGCTGCGAAACGCGGCTTTTTGCCTCGTCCCACTATGACTTACGGAAACAAATAAAAATCTATCTAACTAGTTGTGTGATATCTATTGCTCTGATACTATGTGTTGTACTATAGCAGATGCCTTGTAGGAAGATTTTAATGTTTACTTTTATCCAAACTTATTTATTGTTATCACAAAATTCTTTTTATCAATGTTATCCGGATACCAACAGCGCCAAGTTTTACATGGCATTAAAGTGTGTGTGTGGGGGGGGGGGGGGGGGAGGGGGAGTTATTACAGAGAACATTTCAGGTGAAGATTTGCATATGCATACATGAAGATTGAAAACAAAAGGTGACTTTTATTTGTGAAGACATTAAAATAAACTTCAAACAAGGAATGGCAAAAATTGATAAGGTAAACAAGGCTTAAACTAATATAAACAAACAAAAACTATACGGATAGAATAACCTTCTACACTTCAGCGCTCACACATGATTTCTTTGAAGTCCGCATGTAATGGGTGTTATCGGTACGTAGATGACGCCACTGTTATGAGCGTGTATAGTGTTGCCTGCAAGTGGTAGCCAGGCAGAAAAATTATAGGTGTATTTGTGTTGATGATGCCTTAGCCAAACAATACACCCTTGGAAACGCGAAATAAATGCAAAAGCTTGATGATAACGTCTCTGTAGAGTGGTCCGGATGAAGAGTGCCGAAATACTGACATTATTATTGTTAACGCTCTTCTGTGCACATTAAAGACAGGTGAGAGGTATGATGCAAACGTTACGACCCTGACAGGCAGCAATTTGTTCGATGACAATGAAGTTCACTGAAATAGACCATGTGCGTTCTATCAACGATAAATTGCTTTCTTGCTTTAATTATTGAGGTGCAGGCAAAGCCTAACATTGCACATCCTTGTTGGACGTAGTTGCGAACATGTTAGAACTAAACGAACACTGCCAGTTCGAGGCACCGGTCGTTAACAAATACTCGTTGAGTTTCAAACGAACCGGTGTTGTTACCTGATGGTAGGATAGCTTTCCTTAGGAGCAGCACAGGTTTGTTTGCTAGCCGTTAAGTGCCACGGAAGAATTTTGTTCTTGGCCCTGACCAATTGTGGTCAAGAAATTCTTTAAGTAATAATTCTTAAAAAACTAAGCCAAACCTTGTCCGGAAACTGCTGCGAATCAGAAGGCTACAATGAGGGCGTAACTCAATGTGAAACTGAGGGTTTACCTGGCGCCGTGCATTAGGGAAACACGAAAGCTCACATAATCGAAGGATGCGAAATATTTGGTAACTTTTCACTGGAATAGTAACCTACTCCCCAAAAAACGTTATCTGATGGCAGCCAGAAAAGACAATTTGAATCGTCAGCGGCGCAAGGAACGAAGCTAAGATTGCTGATGACTTAAACGACGTCGACCCGCTTCATACTTTGAATAATGCGCAGCTTTCGTTCTCTCTAATCTGACAATCAGGCATTTCTCGGTAAAGAGGCAAAAAAACAAGAAGAATTTATTCGTTGATAACTATACATCAGTGAATATATATGAAGTCCCAGTGCACAATGACTGTACGGAGACCTCCTTGTCTTCCTTGTCTTTCCCATTAAACACCTCTCTCTCTCTCTCTTAATCACTGGGACCTTGCCGCAGCCTCCCGCGCTACTTCTTGAAACTGGTCGCTTAAAGCGGTGGTCTACCTGCTGTGCATGTGAATCTGCAAGAACATTTTCAGCGGGGCTAATGCTCGCTGCGCAATTAGCAACTTGAGAAAGGCGTTCCATAGCGTGTAACGCTAATCAAAACTGCGGATCGCCATGCGTAAAGGACAAGCGGGCACACCATGCAGCCCTGCTTAGATCTAGCTAAGCTCATAAGCCAACAAGCGTCGTAAATTCTTACAGTTGCGCATTCAAAAGCGCTGACCGATAGCGCCAACTATAAATGACTTAGTGCGTTGATCATGAGGTGAGGTGATTTTCAGAAGTAGGCTTGAAAAAAATTCAATGACGAAAACAAGTTTAAAAATGTGCATTTCAGGACTCGACGTCATAGTTCGAGTCAGTGACGCGGATAGAGGTCTGAAAAATAGAAATAGAAACAAAAAGTATAAAATGTAAACCATAAATTACGTTTTTACAAGGGACTTATAACCTCCTTGAAAAGAAACCCTGATAAGATGATATTCCTTGATCAAGCCAGCGTATAGATTCGCCGTTGTTAAAAAAATGAAATTTCGAGGCCTTTTTACTAACAGAAGACGTAGGCCCGAAAATACCATGACACTTATCGTGGCAAGCTAATAATAAAAAATAAATGTTGAAGGTATATTGCTCGTGATAATGTAAAAGCATTTCGACCCAGTTTTTTGAACTGCAGCGTATGGTTCTTCAAGGTGCAGAATGTATAAAATTTTCTTTTTACGCAGTACGGGGAATTCAAAACTTTATATGCCACCCCGGTGGCTGAGTATTACGGCGCACGGCTGCTGACCCGAAAGACGCGAGTTCGATCCCTTCCGCAGCGGTCTAATTTCGATGGAGGCGAAATTCTAGAGGTGCGTGTATTGTGCGATTTCAGTGTACGCCAAAGAACCTCAAGTGGTCGACATTTCCGGAGCCCTCCACTACGGCGTCCCTCATAGCCTCAGTCGCTTCTGGACATTAAATACCCATAAACGATAAACAAAACCAAGACTTTATCCAAGAATTATTTATTAAGTGGATGAAATGAAAATGCGCCTCGTGTATGCATTATCGTGAATGCAAACAAAACGAAGTATCCTAAATAGGAATAAAGACGGTTGCTCAGTTTAGCAAGCCGGCGACAACTGCCATCAAAATTCCCAAATACACTTTAAGAGCATCACATTCGCTTTCAGTATGTATGTTACCGCTCTTGAGGGTTGTTTGACTAAAACATGCAGAATAATAAAGAAGAAAACTGCTTGATTCCGGCCGTGGCTTAGCAACGACAGAGCTTTTTGTGCAGTGTATAACGAGATTTCAAATCTTTTCTTAAGAAGTTAATTTGCATACATCTGTTACAAGCATGTCAAACTAGATTTCATTTCGACGGCGCGTTTCGCTGCTCAAGAAGAAGGCATTAAATCAAAGACCATCTCAGCAAACGTGCATTCATCACGCATTAAAGATACGCTGGCGCATGCCAGCAGTTTTATTAGCTGGGCATCAGTGTTTGTTACTGTCGGGCGAATTGCAGAGATCACATGAATTCGACAACCCAGTGCCTGTGTGTATTGTACTTGATTGTAGCATCGGAGTAAGCATGTTTTTTTATCATTTTATTAGTGTAGTTTAATTTAATCAAAGAAACGAAGGTCAGACTGCTGCTCGGTTAGAGGCAACTTATTTAATCTTTGCCTTATCGGCGTCGATTACACTAAGTTAGTTCGCGTTTCGAGATCTTACGAGAACTTAGGATAGGAAATAGCACAGTTACTAACAGTCTCAAATCTTGGCGGACATACCAAGAGTGCCGCGAGGGAAGGTTTGAGAAGAGAGTGAAAGCGGAGAGAAAGAGATGCCGCAGTGGAGGGCTCCGGAATAATTTAAACGACCTCGGGACATTCAACATGCACTCCCATCGCACAGCCCAAGAATGCCTTTTGCGTTTCGCCTTCTTAAAAATGTGGCCGCCGCAACGGGAACTGAACCCGGGTCCTTCGACTCAGTGGGCGAGCATTAGCCACGTTTCTTTATCTAGACGTGCAAAAGTTGGGGCCTCGTGAAGCGTCTCCCATACGGCAACACTAGTTACTTAATTGCCATGTACACGGTCGTGCACTGCTTTCCACATGTCTAACTTTTGGTGTGGCTTCGTAAGGCCAGCATTAGCACAAACACATGTTTCTATTTTCTGTACTGTTATATATATCGAATAATTGTGGAAGAGGGTTTCATTCAACTACTTCTGTCGCTTACGGCTCTAAAAGATAAAGAAGACGACATGCATCGGCTTAAAATATTTTATGCATGCCTTTAATCTTGAAAAAGTCAAAACAACACCTAATGCAAGGAGGAAAGTTTTTATGCCTGAGCTATGCTGTGTAAGTAGTGAAACTTGCAAGAGGCGTGAAAACAGTTGGCTTCTCTTCCTCTCACATAATTTTTTATATCACAGTGCGGTTGAGGTGTCCGCCGACTCTCAGAAGGCTACCAGTCTTTTCGTTAAACCACGTAAAAACCTTTCGACTGATGCATCCGGGTTGTGCGAGAGGTGTTTCGAACTGTTTGTCGGATCCCCCGCGCTGTCCTAGTGATTAGGGCGCTCAGGTACTGAGCCGGAGTAGCCGGGTTCGAACTAGACCACAGCGGCTGCGTTTCGATGAAGGCGGAACGCATAAGCGCTAGTGTGCTGTGCGATGTCAGTGCGTGTTAAGGATTCCCTATTGGTCGAAATTATTCAAGAGCTCTAAACTTGGGCACCTCTTGCTCTGTTTCTTCTTCGTCTCCTACCTTCCTTCCCCCACGTGACCCGCCGCACTGGCTCAGTGGCTTGGGCACTTGGTTGCTGAGCCGGAATACCTAGGTTCACACCAGAGCTCGGCAACCGGGTTTCGATGGAGGCGGAACGCAGAAGCAGCTTTGTGAAGTCAGCGGACGTTAAAGATCGCCAGGCTGCCGAAATTATTATGGAGCCCTCCAGTACCGCACCTCTTTTTTTCTTCTTTCAACCACACCTTCCTACATTCCTTCATTGTGCAGTTAAGGTGTCCGCCGAGAAGTTAGATTGTTAGTACGCTATGTACTTTCCTCAGAAAGCACTGGCGCCTTTAATTGTTTGTCGCCGTCTCCCAACCGGGTGTTGCCAGTGGCTCTAGTCCGTTCCACCCCATGGCAACAAAGTTACACTAGGTGTAAGGCACAGACTGGCTGCAACGATACCAACGTGCAAGGGGTAGTCAGCTGATTGTGTTAAAGAGCAACGTGTGGTCGCGTCATCATGGATCAGCAGGCGCCCCTCCCCGAAGAAGACAAAGGTAGCCTGAGGCAGTTCCGGCGGTTGGTAAAGGTGATTTTGTCGACATTGGGGAACGTCACAAATGCCGCTATCTGTAAAAATGGCCGAAAAAAGTGGCGCTGCCCACAGCAACCTTTTTCAGATACTTCGTGCTTTCTTTGCTTATAGAATTGGCACGCTATACGCAGCACGACCGCGAAACATTAATCTTCGTTTCATATCAGAACGATTTTCAAACAAGTAGTGCCAAATTTCAATAATATTCTACATTCAGCTAAGATTCTATAATCTTGAAGTAATAAATGTTATAAGCTTTCAAAATTAGCGACGTCCTGAGAAATTGGAATTGAGCGCATAAAATGATTCTATACATTTCGTTACGCTTAATTTATGAAGTTCCTCTTTTGGAGTCGTAGAACAGCAAAGCGAAAGACGTTATTGGTAACTTTGAAGCGATAATCATCTTTGCAGATTTCCCTCTTTTCAGATGTGTTTATCCACCCACGGCTCAAGGTGCTAATGTCATCAAGCATAGTTATCAAGCTCAGAGGCCACGTCGTGTTCGAGGGTCGAGCACCCCAATACCAAGAAATTGCCCTCGGCTGGTAATGCATTTCTCAAATTATGATCCCATGAAAATTTCACCAATTCGCGCTGAAAGTTTCCGAAGGGCGCAAGGCACTCTGCAAAGTGAATCTCTTTTCCCTGGCATTGCTGGCGGATCTATTAAAAATGGAATTTGAGGAAATGTTAGGCACATAACTGTATCACATTTAGATGTACGCCTCATGCATGCTGTGAGGGAAGACAGGAGGGTGGGAGTGAAAGATAAAAAAGTGGTGCCGTAAGGAGGGCTCCGCAACAATTTCAGCCACCTCAGGAACAGGCGTCGAACAGCACATGGGCGCCTTTTTTGTTTCGCTTCCATTGAAACTTGGCCGCTGTGGTCGGGTTCGATCTGGGCTACCCTGGCTCTGTAGCCCAGCGCCTAAGCACTGAGTCACCCCGGCGGTATGGCTATAAGAGTATCGGTGTAGTTCGGTAATGGACACCGAACGCAACAACAAAACGTCAACCATTGTCGAAAAACCTTTACTCTAGCAAGAAATATAAATATTCGGTAGCATAAATGAGTTACAAATGTACAGATGAGCAGTCCGGAAATCCTATTTGCGAAAGTATGTAGAAATTGCAACAGTAGGGTGTTTGCCCTTATATAACGCAAGAAAAAATCCGAATACAGCAAAGTGTTCAAACTGGGCCTTTCCCATCTACCAGGCATCTTACCCCAAATCAATTTGCTTATCACCGAGCTACACTTATCATCCACCGAGTAGTAAAAGTCTTATCTTCCTTCTTCCTAAAGGGCATCATCCCAACCATAGGAAAGTTTAAACCGTTTCTAGAAGTGCTTACTATGGAACGTCGAGGTGCAAGTAGCTTGGAAGAATGCACTGAGAACACCATTTTGCAACTGCAGCATGCTTAGTGAGAGGTGCAATTTGTGCTGAGGTTCAAGTGTGAGCTTTGAAGGCAGCACGATGCCGCATTATTCAAAGAACGGCATGAATATTTATTCTCAAGCCCACTGCGAAGACTTAGTTGTAAGTTTCAAAGCATGCGCAATTAACCGCACCGTGCTGCGAAGCTCTTGTGGTTATGAGCAACCTGCTAAAGTACACATCACTTTCAAGGAAGCGACGCCGAACGTCCATAAATTCAGTAATGTCGGCTCTAATGCCACATACTATGTATCTGTGATACAGATCTGAAAATTTAGCCCTCCTCAAACCTCTGTCCCTGATAGCACGCATAAAAGTTATAGCACACATAAGAACAAAACGCCTTCATTCCATGGTTTAATCCGCAACATTGATAACAGAAATGTGAAGATAAAACGTAGCTGCTTTTTATAGCTGTAAAATCTTGACCTTTGACGTCACATGAAAGTATGCTTTAGCGGCATTTACACAACAGTATGAACCGATTGTCCTAACATCTTTGACAAATTTAAGCAGAGCCTGCTTAGATGCTTAGTGGTGTTAGCATAGCTCTTGTGAGATCATATTTGCCCTCACTGAGTTCGACGAGATATTGGATTTCGGCTGGTTCCCACTGCGCAGCGCATAAAATAGGATCATATTTTAATGATAAGACAGAATAGGTTGAGGCGTCTTCGAGCCGCTTTGTACGCTGAGTTAGCGCAAGGTATTTATTATGCGAAACGTGCAATTCATAAGTTTTCGTAGTGTACTTAGTGGACTGACAGCAGTAGGAATCGCCTACAAATGCGCGAGTGCATGACGTTATACGAGGGGGTCAATGCCTTTCAAACGAAGGGGCAGTTTTTCTGGTCCCTCACAGTTCGGCTTTTTACGGCGCGTACAAAAGAAAACACCGGATCTGAATGTTTCCTTTATTTGATAATTTCTGTCCTTTCCTTCTCGTCTAGTTTGCTGTTATTGCGATATTGTTTAATTGGAGGTATTTTTGTTATATTATTGGATCTTTATAATTATCGCCTAGAAAGCAAATGCCTCACACCGAGAAATAACGTTGTGCAGTAGCATGAACTGCAACGCTCAGTGAGTGCTAGATCACTGTATAACAATACACTTTTCGGACTAATTGGAAAGAACGGGTAAAACGTCATATACCCGAATTTTCTTCTGGAGGCTTTCTATTTTGGAAATTCATTTAACCGCCACATTTTCAACTCTTTTTACCCGCACAATTCTGTCCGTCCGTCTGTCCATTCACACCGTGTGGAAGGGAGTAGGTGTGAGTGGAATGCGAACCCTACGTCTTTTAAGTGCCAATGTGGGAAGTGTCAAAGCGACGCGCTGAGGCCTTTAGCGCCGACGCTGGCAGACGGTGCTGCTGCAGTGAAGGAAAAAACCGAGAAGTGCACGCATGTGTCGCCTGGCTCCGAGCTCCGACTTGTCCACTGTAACTGCCTCATGCAGACAGAAGGGAGCTGAAATAGGCGTGTCGTGGCAACTGTCGTCGCAAAAGCAACGACGCCGACTATTGCAGCAGCTGCTATACGCAATGCAATACCCCCTATTCCTCCCCCCCAATCAGCCGGCATGCAGGTCATACAAGCATGTGCAGAGGGTATTTGGGCAATATAATAACTTACAATTAGCGTGACATGAACGACATGAGCGTCACTGAGCAGAGCAGGAGTTTGAAAGCAAAGGTCTGTATTAAAGAAATCACACGAGGATAAATTTCATTCACTCGTGAATGCCCAATATCTCATCTGATGACCAAACAAGAACTTATTGAAGAATGTCAACGCCTTACTCATTTGGAATATACAGAATGTCTTTAATTTCGGTGACTTTAGAGTGACAGCGTTGATGCGTTACTTTCAATCACGTATTGGTAGATTCCCTCGCACATGCGGCTGTTAGCGCTCGCATGTGCTTGGTTAATGTCCGCGTTGATTCTCTTTGTGCGTAACAGCCATTGCGTGTCTGGATAGCTCCTGGCGTGAACAAAATGGTGTGTAAATATACTTTTGCCAACGCTAGCGTCCTCATTTCCTGCATCCTCCTGACTGGCCTCACCTGGAACGCGGGACGCTACTGTAAAGTAAAAGTAATGAATACAAATGCTTGCGCCGAGAAGCCGAGAGCATGCGAGAATACTGAGCAGACGTGTCTTACGCCCTACGTCGTAGCTGCCACGTGGGGGTTAATAAATGACGCGAAAAAGAACAGTGCCTATAGTTTTCTTTAGTGGCAACTTTTCTGCTGTTGTTAATTGTGTAGAGATGAGGAGAAAAGATTCAACGGCACGCCTGCATTTTCGAAGTGTGGTAATACAGGAGCAGTACAGAATAGGCCAAAATTTATTTACCTCAAGCAGGAATTCTGAAATACCATCTTTCTCTTTCCAATTAGTGCCTTCCTAGACAAAGTCCAGGTGATCCATGTGGTCCTCCGGGTTGTGTATGCGGCTCCCTCCCGGGAAGGGAGTATCGTGGATTACTTTCCTGCATCTTCGTTCTATCGGGGTAGCTTTCATCCTTGTGCACAAAAA
The DNA here is from genome assembly GCF_052857255.1 of Amblyomma americanum. Taxonomy (NCBI): domain Eukaryota; kingdom Metazoa; phylum Arthropoda; class Arachnida; order Ixodida; family Ixodidae; genus Amblyomma; species Amblyomma americanum. The sequence continues at coordinate 60,201,240 of NC_135503.1, read as the reverse complement.
AATTTTCAAAATGTGAAATAAAGTGAAGAAACTTGAAGCACCGTAAAGCCCGTTATTAAGCCTCACAAGCAATGCAATACGCATTAACAGATGTGTGAAGAATAAAAGTGTGACATACGAGGAGGAAGCAACAAGCGTGGTTATTGTTCCCAATTGTTCTTTATGGTGGATGACGCCATGCGATATATTACAGAAAATAAGTAAAGATGGGCCAGTGGAGGTGTATAATGCCTACATACGTTGTCCCGGACCTGGAAAGAGCATTCTCATAAAGCTGATCGTCTGTTCCTCAGTGCTTATTATAAACTTTCAAACTAATATACAATCGGGAAAAGAACCATTGTCACTCATATCCCGCAGCCAGCCAAAACATTTCATTAATAGTAGCCGGATAATAGGTAGACTCAGAGTTAAAAGGGTAAATAACTGAGATAATTGGTGTATATTTCAGGTTTGGATGCAGCAGGATCAAAATAACATTACGCAGAGAAAAGGAACACACAGAACGAGGACTAAGCTGCATTAACAGCGCAGTTGTCAGTGCAGCTTAACCCTCGTTCTGTGTTCCTTTCCGCGCACCGTTCTTTTGATTCTGCTGCATCCAAACCTGAAGTAGACTCGGAGGCTAGAATAAATCATCGCACTCTGTACTCGCGAATTTCCGGGCAAATTTCTTGTCTGTGCCAGTGAATGCTATCATGAGTGCAAGTAATTTGCTTAGAAATTTTGTGCTTTGAAATTGGCTGCCATTCTGGGCGGCGTTTTTTAGAGCGTAGTTCTTATGCACCCGTTCGTGTGTTGAGCCCCGTCGCCGTCGGTGTAACCGAGGACGAGGGGAGAAAGGAGAGAATAGGAGAGCGAGGGGAGCGCGGGCACGCTCCCCTCGCGACCGGCCGTGCCGGATGAACGAAAGTGCCGCCGCTCGCTGATAAACGGCGCCAGAGTGGTGCTTGTCCGCGTCGGCACGCCACTACCAGCGTTGTCTTCTTAGCATAAACCGTCTGTATATGAACCAGGCCTTTCTGCAGCAGGTTGAACATATCTACATAAATTTCTTCGACCACAAAGCCATCTTCATGACCAACAAACAGTGTGAGAGGAGTGTTACTTGAAGAAAGAGTGTGCGTGGAAAATAAAGATTGCTTTGTAACTGTACATACATGCACCTGTCTCTCAAATTATGGACCTAAATGTATCGCCAAAACCAAAACGCCTACAGGGCAGAGCTCAAATTTCGCATTAAGGAGTACGTAATCTACCTTAGAATTTTTTTTCGAGTGGAGTCGTTTTATATTTTAATGGAGAGCAAACATTTGCGAGGATTCAAACAAACGTATCGCGATAATTTTGATAACTGAATGTGCCCACGAATAGAAGCAAAATACAGGCTGGCATATCTATAAGGATCACGGTTGACTCTTAGAGTTGACTTCGAAGGCGGACCAACTAGCCCAAATCAGAGTACCACTTGATCGTTTGCTGCTCAGATTTCTTTTGCAATCAATAAATTAATGTGGAGCTAGAGCAAGACAGAGGAATAGCTTTTTTTTCATGATGAGGCCCTGACGCTGCAACAGGGACGTCACAAATTCATCCCGCAAACGTCTGGTATGATTAGCTCACATCACTCACGTAAAAAAAAACAACTAGGCAGGGACACTTAAGTCTGCTTGCGTGTGAGAAGGCGTTAGCCCACCCACTCACTTTGCGAACGCAGTCGCCGTGCGCTGCGGCGTGATGTACCCCGATGCCGCACACCTGGCAATTCTGCCTCTGCATGGCTCTACGTAGTCGCCTCCGTGACGCCGCCGCACCCCTTCTGATCAGCGCGCTGATCCGCCTTAAGGTTATGACGCGGTAGCTAATTGGTTAACGCCCATATATGCAGAATTGCTCTTTCTGTACTTAACATTCACAGATCCCTGGCAGTCCTCATACCACTCCTGGCGCAGTGGGGCAGGGGTTAAGTGGTGCGCCACTGTTCTGGAATGGCAGGAGCTGTCACCGGTGGAATTTGTCGCGCGACCACTCATTAATTTTACAGGTGCCTGTGCATCTTTTATGGGTACTATCGAGTGTCATCCCTTTCCTGGGATGGCAGGCGCTGCAACAGGTGGATTCTCCGATCCAGATTGCTCTGCCGGAGAAACCTCGCAGGACTGATCATTAAGTTAACCGCCACCTGCCAGGTTGCATGTGGACGTGCTCTTTTATAGGTACCATCGGGTGTCACAACACATGCAGACACGCGCAGATTTTCGCTTAATGGGTCAAGTAAGGCTATTGATTTAAAATATTTTCATTCCTAAAACTAGTATGGCTCTTGCATATTCGTGGTAGTCCGGATAATGACCACTTTCTGGCAGCTTGAAGCAAACGCCAGACCATTGCAACATACTCATCATCGTCTCCATCATCGCCGTCTCTAGCTGTCATCGCGAGTTGCATCGCACGAAATTAGCAGTTATTATGGGGTCTCCTCACTCAAAATTGCCGAAAATGGTCGCAGGCAAGCACTTCTGGTTGCTACATGTGCCGCAGCCTTCACTGGCTTTACTTTTTTTAAGTGGCTAGCGTGCAATTTACACTACTTGCTTTTGTGGCTTGAAGAACCAGTGCCATCAACCGTTTCCTTCCTCGATCGGACATGCTAAGTGGATGCGCGAAGATCGCTTCTGTCGCTCCTCCACGCACCAGATTGCTCACCTGCTCTTTGGCCTAAGGAATGCTGTTTTTTTTTGTGAACACAAAAACCGCCGGTATTGTATATTGCAAATCCGACTAGCCTAACCCGAGACATATTTTAACTAAGAGACACGTTAGACAGCTATGACCACCTTTCTATCTTTCTATCGCAAAGTCGTCATAGGCTGCAACGAATATCCTTTCTCTGTCTTGAATCATCCAGCTCGATTGCACATCAACGGCAAAAGCAGTAATGCCGTCGAGTATGGAGAGCGCAGCACGAACGTATAAAATAAGACAGTGAAGGCTCAACCTCAAGCAAGTTATTACCTATTAAAACACATACCGAGATACGCTGGGGTATCCAGTCTGCGTTAATTTTCATTCAACTACACGTCTTGGCCTCACTTGTTGAGACATAGAAATTGATAGTCTGTACGCCGAGACTCCCTCAGGGCATGGGGTAGCAGCTGTTTTATTCTCAAAGGCAATGTCCTCTATTTATTAAGCGGACAAGCTTTAGCCAGAATCACGCTCTCTAGGAAAAAAATTATGGGAGCATTTTGCCAATCTAAAGTGCGGCAAGGTGAAAGCCTCTGGCCTTGCCGACTGCGATTCTATCTTCGCAGGTTCCCATACCAGTCTACCTTGCCACACTTTCGATCCAGACGACATTGTTGGCGATTGCGGTCTGCTTCTCCGGCCTTCTTCTCTTCTCTGGCTTCTAGGTTCTCTGGTGGTGGCGCGCAGGTGGCGCCACCAGCGCGCGCGCCGTTACTATGACGACATCGGGTGTGACGCCGCCCTCTCCCGTCGCTATATCGACGTCCGCGCCATATTTACGCATTTCGCTGTTTTATTTTTTTCGCTACAATTGGGTATAAATAACTAATCACTCTAGAGTAATCGAACTTTGTGTGGGGGTTACATTTTGTCCCCTCTATCGGATGCTGCCATTCGTTTTCTGCTATCCTGATTAGTTGCCGCGTTATTCGTGGAAGACAGCGTTACACCCTTAAAAGTGGGTGGTAGATAAACGTTTGGTGCACAACCAATTCTCGCCACGTGGGCAGAGAACGGGCTTGACTCAAAAGCTCATGAGTCAAAAACCTTAGCACAGCAGTGAGACGATGCATGGCATAAGATGCAAACAGTTTGACTTGAGGGAGGTTAATTTGCACAAAAATCCTATAACACCGATTTACTAAGGGAAGAAAAGTGTTTAACAAAAGTACAATTTTTTCCTCGGGCGCTCCAGCTCTCCTACTACGCCATAGAACGTGGAAGGGGTAGTCTCGAAGAATGGCGTGCGATCTCCGGCTGGCCCGCTGGCTGTGCGGAATGGTTTTTTCCCGGTTTTCATGGAGTAGTGACCAAAAATACATTACTATGGCGCGGACGGGCCGTCAGCGCCAGGCGGACAGGAGAGGAGGAAACTTCTTGAAGGTGCGACGACAAGACGCCGGCTCTTCCGAGGAAATATAGACAGCATTACTGCTAACCCTCCGCACGCAACAAAAAATTGGAGCACGCTTAAGCTTCGCCTTTAAGAGTGGAACGTGACAGCGTTTTGTAGCTCTGCCGAGTTATTACTCCTGTACGCATCAGTGCACAAAGACACTTCATGAAGTCAAAGACCACAACGTATTAACTAAGTCCACTTTTATTCAGTTCGAACCAACGAGTCTTAGTAGTGTACGTTGGAAAATTTGAGGCTGTTGAGGGAATTTTAAACCTGACAAAGCCTGCCAGGAAGATCTGGCTGGTTGCTGGAGTCAAGATTTGGTGACTGTCCCTGTAGATGTTCTAGTGTTTTGTTACAGTATGGCAGTAAAGGAAAAAAAAAGAGCCTTCGTAGCGTCTTCTCGGCGTGCTCGCCTCGCAATCTTAATGTCTCTGGTTCGATTCCCCATATCTTTATGAGATTTTTTCCAGCCCTCCCATCTAAAAGTATAAAGGCAAATAAAGATTATTATTCGTATTATCATTATTTTGAGGCTTTCGTGTTACAACGCCAAAAACGCCGTCAGGAGCTTTTCTGTGACACGAGCTCTTTAATGATGTCGACTTAATACTGTAGGAACTCGCCGATCGCAGCCACACTCCCCATGGTACGCATTGTCTGGGATCTAGGCCAAACGCCTGTTCCTGGAAGCGAGCGTGAACATGCACTCGCTCGAGAACTTCCACGCCGTACAACAGGCAAAATGCGAACACATTTTAACGACGCACTACTGAGACAGCCACTAACAAACTCGCGCCTCCTAGAATACTGCTGACTACACTGAAGAACGTTTAGACCAACCCACTCATCCCTATCCAGAGGGTACGCCACAGCGTGTGGCCAGCTTCGGATGAACTCCTTCAAAAACCTCCTGCACAAGCAAACTTTTTTCCCTCATAATACTTCTCTTCGTCTCCTACTCTGATCCCATGGCAGCGACCATTACCAATACCTCTCGGGAAGCTGCTCTGTGTAGCTATAGGCTAAGCGATCAGACGCGGTTAATCACTTGTACACGCAGGATAACAAGCGATTGGAGCCCAGGACAGAAGCCTCGCTCAGAAGGGCAGGTTCCACGGTCATCCATTCCTTCAAAAAAGAGTTTTCATCACCATGATATCCCCCACCTATTGGTTCCGGGTGCAAAACTATAAAAAGACTGCTGTTTTATTGTAATTCACAAAATACGTATTTCCTTTGGCAAAAGTAAGCGAACAACATGTTTTTGCTTCTCAACCGTATAACGGAGCCTGTACGGCAGCCCTAAACCGGCAGCACAAACCGGCAGCCCTAAACCGGCGACAGGAAGGGCGGCATACTTGCGCTGAAGAGCTTCGTATACGGCGGGAACGTCGAATGTGACGCGGCTGGCAGCGAGGTCTTGACATATGTATAAGCAAGCTGCGGTACTGGCGACGCAAAAACATCGGCGCAGGTCGCTGGGCGTGCAGCTTGCCGCTACTATCACTGGCTGTCAGACACTGAGGTGTCGCAAGGCGTGGAGAAGGAGCTGGAGTAGGCGACTTAAGAGCGCCAGCCGCAGTGAAAAGAGCGAATGTGATCTAACGGCAGCATAGTAACTAGAGGCAAATGAGGAGTAGGGGCGGCAAGATCACACATGGCCCTTAAGGACGGTGCAGACGCCACCGGCTGCGGTGGATGAGACGCGCGGTTGTGTCTGGACGCCTCGTGGAAAAGAGGATCCGCAGTGGTTGGCTCGGCTGTCGCGGTGGGACAGATATGGCTTACGGCGTCAGATGTACAGCAAGCGGCGTGGCGCGATGCAAGCAGATTGTCTTGTGCAACTGGGCAGTGTCGAGTGGGCGTGTGGCTTCCGGCAGGAGGCAGAGTGGGCCGCGCCGGAGGCAGGAAGGAGTTGCCGAGGAACTGTGCGTGGAATACGAAGGGGATCCACGGGTCGAAGAACCAGCCGGAGAGATGGGGTGCTCGATGAGTGGGACCTCAACGTGTAATAGCACAGGAGGACTCATGGGAGTGTGTGAGGAGGCCTGGGCAGGAGCCGCTGCCGAACAGGTGATTGCAACCGTACTTGCGTCCTTTGTCAAAGTATGTGGTGCAATGCTGGCAGCAGGATGGTGGAGTGGAGCGCCGTAAAAACGGAAAAATGCCGCCATCAATCCATCGAACAGGTAGTCGTCCGGTGGTGGAAGGTCAAGCTGGTCAAAGACGTTGGCGGGCAGCTTCCACTTGACGAGGAGGAACCGCCAAATCTGGGACGACACGCCGTTGACGTATAGCTGGGCCTCCACTTTCGCGAACCATGCAATGGGGCGGTGCGGGCGGAATGGCCACAGCTGTACACGGGACGGGTCCCTGGGGCGGGATCGGGCGCCACTCATATTGCGGTAGGTTCATGGCGAGGCAGGAACTCGAAGGTACAGCTTCGGTGCTGCGGTTGCCGGGGCGTCCGGGCTGTCCTTGGTCACCACAATGTGGAGGACGCCCAGGAAGGCGACTGCGGCCACATTTATTGGAGGGCTGCCAGAGTAGAGACAGCAGCGCAATGGCGGCGGCACCGTCCGGCCCTGACCAAGGTCCCGAGCATTCTCTCGAGCGCGTGCTATGGATACTTCGTCCTTTTTGGCATTTCGCCACTGCCAGCCGCGCGGGTCGCTACAACCGCAAGGCGTCAGAACGTGAGAACAAAGGTTCTTTTTTACGCAGATTCAAATCTTAAGGTCTGCCATAGGTACTTCGCTACGCGGCTTAGAAACAAACCACCTTTGCCCGGTTACTTTAGGCAAATACCTTGCGTCCTTTTCCGCATATTTTCTAGTTTGGAAATCTGCGCGGTATATTACCTGTAATGAATGGCCAGGAATATTTTTTTCGGAGTCAAAGTTTGAGCCCCCTCGTGAAATGAAATTTTATTGCAAAAAATTTAAACTTTGTGCAGTTCGAGAAAAAATCTTTTCTGCGGATACTCTAGGAGCTCTTAGCCTCCAATTTCCCTCTTACTCATTCAGGACAACCATTTTGAACAAAGTTAAAATGCCTTCTCGGTGATGGTGGCTGTATGCGCCAAAAAATTAGATAACGCCATAAGATGTATCGTAGGTAGCTTAGCAGAACGCCATATTAAACGGGCTTTTGGGCTAACATGAAGCCAGAACACTCTCCGCCGCCTTTCGCCGTGTTGATATCGCCCACTCTACTTTGGTGGCCGAGTAGCACAGCAAGTATTAGAAGTGTTAAAAGTCTTATCAGCGCGCATGCAGGAGGCACTTAAGCTATGCCTTAAAGGTGTACTAAACAGGAATCTGACCTCGTCTTTTTACGGCGGGAACTTTATCTACACGTTCTGGTCATTCTTAGAAACTTCGAATTATTGTCCTGTTCAGCCTATTGCCGTAATTAAATTGTATTAAACATGCCGGCTCACTCCTTTTTTTTTTAACTCAACGCGGTAGGTAGGAGGAGTCAACCAACGCGTCAGCCAGTCCCGTGGCGGCTTGCCGCTCTGCCACCGGCGGAGTGATACGTAAATCAGAGTCCACGTGTATTTTTATTTCCGTGGGCCTAATTTGCTGCTATATTGTCTGTGACTGAAACTGTTTATTCAGTGAAATAAAAAAACAAATAAAAGCGAAAGCGAAGCCGCCACTGGGCTGGCTGAAAGGCACTCCACGCGTTGGTTCACTTCGATTACCTGCCGCGTTGAGTTAAAAAATAAAGGCGGGAACCGGGACGTTTAATTCGATTTAACAAGGGCAATCGGCCGCACAGGACAATAATTCGAAGTTTCCAAGAATGCCCGGAACGTGTCGATAGAGTTCTTGCGGTAAAAAGACGAGTGCGGATTTCTCTTTAGTGCACCTTTAAGAGCCTTAGTGGGTTAATGCCAACATGTGCAGAATTGATCATTCTCTTCTTAACATTCATAGATCGCGGCGAGTCCTCGTACCACTGCCAGCGCAGTGGCGCAGTTACGCAGCGGTTAAGCGATGTGCCACTGAACTGGCAGGTAGCTCTTTCTACCACAAGCACCGGTAAGGATTGTGCGACTCATGTTGCTCTCCTCAAACAACCACTCGCGACAATCATTAATTTAACTGCCACCAGTGAGAGGAAGTTCTGATCATGCCACAAAGTTACGTGTCCTAGGCGGCGCGATTCCCTCCTTCCATTGGTTACAGCTCGCGCGACGCTCTTACGAACTTACCTCGAACTAACCACACCGTACCCTAGAACCTCTGAGAGGTTGGAGTTAGTTCGGAGCGCAGGACAAGACAAGATGCATGGAAAAAATAAAGCGCACTCAGGACAACGGGCAAGGAAGAACAAGCAACACAAACACAAACAAGTGATTTTTACTTTAAAAAATCATTCATCTCAAAATATTCATTTTTTCTTACGAATCCACCTTTTTTTTCTGAACTAGACGAGAGGGATGGTCAGTACTTTTCTATTGGGAATACATTGTGCAAAATACCCAACCAAGAAAAACAAGTCCTTTGTGGTCTAGCGTTGCATCGATCGAATCTTGATTATGCCCGTCCTCTCCTTGAGCTATGCCATTGAGTCCGTTTTATTCTTCATCTTTAACATTCCCCTCCGGGCTACTGACATTCGTAGAGGATGCAGCTTTTAAGGCGCCGCCTGATTCTAGATTATTCTTTCACCGGTAGTTCAAGTCCTTTTACCGCAGTGCCACTGCCCCCATCGCCATTGGCTTTAAACGAGTGCAAGGATCTCTGCTGATTCTTAAATATCGTCGCCGTGGAAAGCCAGCTCACATATAACTTCCTGTGTACCTGCACTCCCGAATTGTAGCAGTCACCACTGACGAAGCCAAAGTTCTCGAGTATTCGGATCTAGTTGAAGGTACCTTTCGTTAGCTCGTGCCTTAGATCACTGCGACGTTGAGCACTGTCTGACCGTCCTCTTTAGATTGGCGATGCTCAGTTTTAGCGTGCTCCCGTGATATTTCTAGCACTCTGTCTACTCGGCATTTGGGAGGTTATATTTCCGCATAACATGACTGTTATTTTTTCAGCATATTTCTGTACACAAGAGGGAGAGGCAGTGACATTGCTCTTACGGGGCCTAGAGGTTTCGGGGCGGTGAACCGAAACGAATGTTGCTGGCCTGCCCCGCATGGCTGTACATGCAAATGATCGGTTTCTGATCGCAGTCCTTATTAGGGTTTCGATCCTCCTTTACAACACTGATGTGATGGTCAGGGTAGTTAATCCTGCATCTGTGGGATGTTCTCACTGGTGTTGAACTAAGGCCTGCCACTATACGCATGTGTCGTGGACAGCTGATTGCTGCCCGCATTTTGACTTGTGTGATTTCGTCTAACCCTCCGTGACTCACCGTGTTCAAACTCGCTAGCTCTTGCCAGTAATAAATTTTGCTGGAGCACGGGCTATCCAAATCTATCAAAACTGTCTCAAATGGCCAAATCATCTTCTTTTGAGGCAGTGGCTGTCGGCTGTTGTCACTGATTTAAGGCCTCACCCAGAACGGGCGATGCATTTGTACCAACACGCCGTTGTCTCTTTTTTTTCACTGAAGAATTGCATGACATAGGGATTTGAACCATGCTCCTCTTATACACGAAGCAGAGGCTGTACCTCTACGTCATCACTCCTCCTAGCAATAAAATTCCAATAAAGAAGATTCTCAGGAAGGGAAGCATGATCTTTCCGGTGCTTTCTACCGCCTGCTTACGGACGGTATTTAGGAATCTGCGATGCGATAGTTGGAGAAGAGAGTAAAAGAATAGCTGAGTAATCGCTGATTCGCTGATGACTTTGTCTTGCTCAGTCGCTAAGGGGATGAGCTGAAAAGAATGACCGATAACTGCGAGAGGCACAACCGAACGGTGTGTTTAAAGACGATATGCAGAAAACTAAAGCAGTGTTCCACAGTCGCAGAAAACATCCGCATTTTATGACTGGTAGCGAGGAGCTATAAGTGGTAAGGAAATACGTCTCTTATGACATGTAGTGACCGCATATTCGAACTATAGAACGAAACACCTAGAAGAATAGAATTGGGTGAAGCGCATTTGGCAGGCACCCATATACTATGAAGGCTAATCGTCAATATCCTTCAAGAGCAAACTATAGAATAGCTGTATCTTAACGGTACTCACCAACGGGCAGCAAAGTGGATGCTAACAAAAAGGGCACGATTTCAATTCAGGACAACGTAGCGAGCTATGGAAAGTAACGTCAAGAGAGAGGAAGATATATAAGTGTGTCAGGGAACAAACGCAAGTCAGTGATAACCTAGTCGAAATAGAGAAGAAGAAATGGGCTTGGGGAGGACATGTAATGCGAAGGCAAGATAGCTGAATGTCGTTAAGTGTAACGGTCTGGATTCCAAGAGAAGGCAATTGTAGCAGGGGGCGGTTGAAAGGCAGGTGCGCGGATGAGATTAGGAAGTTGACAGGCAGGAGGTGGCCGCCCTGCACGGGAAAGGGTTACTTGAAGAGAGAGGCTTTTGTCCAAATTTGGCACAGTCAGGTTCATGATGATGGTGATGAGTATTCTACAGCATTATTGATTTACCTACATATTTTGCTAGCTGGAATGTCGATGTCGGTGAAGGTAAATATGTTCTTCTGACTGTTAATATATTTTATGCAAAGGCACCAGTCAATGCGCAATATCTATGAAAGGCTTAATTCGAAAATGTTGGCTTCCTCATGAAAACCTCGTAGAGCGACTGAAAGGCGACAGCATGACTAAAAAATGTCAGAAGCCACAAAAGGTCACTGCTGTATGTAGTAAAATTTGCTCCGGGCATACATGTGCTAATGTTCGAATCATGTCAGTTAAATTGGAAATGGCACCTGCAGCTTACAGCAGGCACTTCATCCGCACCTACTAATCACACCGCTGCTCTCTCAGAGATGGTTCTCAGATTGAAAATATGACTTCAGATTGCTCGTTCGATTTTTGTGTGTGCTTATAAATGATCAGCAAAATTGTCTAAAACAGGAAACAAAGTGTTCGCAAAGAGTGAAAAGCGATAGAGTGATTTTTGCGCGAATGCACAATTGTGGTCGCAAAAAATTAGGACTCAATATAGAGCGCCGCTTGTGTCCACCTTATTCAGGGTTTTCTTTATATAACACTGTCCATTACGAACACAGAAATGAATAAAAGCAGTTTTTCATTAAAAAAATGTGAAGAGAAAGTTTTATACTTTTATACTCTTCTTTTTGTCACACATATTGTGTTCATATTTATTATGTTAGCGCCACTGCTATATGGCTTGCTTCATCACTCTTCTTCGTCTTTTTTCATTATTTTCTCCATAGTGACGGCTTCGACGTGCATCTTTACCAAACTTATCCCTGCGGAACAAAGATGCAGAGAAGGCTTTGCACGGTGGACGCTCCAAATTCGGTGCCGCATTTGCAACCATCAGGTGGACCGCAGGAATCGCCTAGATTTTGATCAGGTCGGCACTAAAAGAAGAATAGAAATATTGTGTAACAAGAAGGATGTTAAAACATTTCCCTTACATTTTTGTCCTAACTACTGCTTAGTGACGAAGCGCAAAGTATAACATTACCGGAATGCCCAATTAAATGTTACTGTAGTGCACCTTGGCTGCCTGTTAGTCGGTGAAGTCCGGTGATTATGAGCAGACCTACGGCCGCCATCGATTCAGCGTTGCTGTTAATTGTGCAGTGCGGCCTTGGTTAGTTGGCGCCATATATATGGCTTTATAGGGACTGTAACACAAATAAATTACCTCTCCAGTACAGCCTCTCATTTCTGTCCACAAGAAGAGCTATTTTGACTTTGTGCGGGCGCAGCGGTAACACTAGCAACAAAACAAACAAGGTTGACACGTATGTGTCGAAAACTGTTCAACGACTGCGTAAATGTGAACACGTCATCAGAAGGTAGCAATTTATCAAATTCAGCATAAGATTACGGTGACTCAATTGGAGGAAAACAGAGAAGTGACATTCTATACGCGAACAACATTTTAATTAAGGGAAAGAAATCGCGTGCAAGGTAAGCCGTTCATGTTGTCTGGTTATACATAGCCCAATATTCGCCTGCGGGCTGTGGTGTGGTAATCAATGCTTTTCTGGTTTCTAAATTTTTATGCGACTTGCTTCTCTTTGCTTAAATTAACGAGACATTATTTCCGGGACTGCTGTACGCAGGAAACTTTACGGTTGACAAAGATAAGCATACATGTTACATGGTGTGTGCTGTGCCGTCCCGTAGGAGAGGGAGGAGAAAGGTATATGAAGGACAACGAATGGGGTCGACAGCTAGCTCTGAAATATAGGGTGTTCCATCGAACGATGGTGTTGTTTTAGACATTAACTTCTTGTGTTAAAAGCTTTCTTCTGTCTTGCCGAAGTGGCGGTGAAGATCCGAAAACAGCTAAGACAGGCAGACCAGAATGGAATTCTGGCAAAATCTTATGAATAAACTTTTGTAGGACATCGGGACACATGTGTTTCACGTGGTTGAAATGCCGGGAAACGAAAAATGGTGTTTCTACATCAAATATATTTGGGTGTTCAGTGCTATCAAACAATCAAACAAACCAGTGAATTTGTTTTTATATACCACTAATAAACCTCCTTGGTATTCTGTATGTTTGAAAAGAGCTATCTTGGCGGGATAAACAATTAAAAATTGTTTAGCTTTTGAGCACCTTCCGCGAAGGTCTCGTGAAAATGCGGGAATTTTGACTCAGCTAGGTGAAAGAATAGTTTCGTTAGGAGCAGCAACCACTTCACATCGCATTTGTCAGTCAGCTGTAATGCACTCTGAGGGTAAAGTGTGGAGAGATAATGCAACACAACACAATTTTCAAGAGAAAGAACGCCTTTCATATACCTTGGCTCATGAACTGGTATAGAGGAAGGAGAAACGGCAATGGAAACGTGGAGGTTCTGGAAGGGCTAGTCTGGTGACCTTTGTCCCAAAGAGGTTGCTGTGTAGCTTGAGGGCCACATCTATCGAGTAGCGAAGCGTACGTATGGAGCTGAAGCGATACCCCCAAAAGCTTTATTTACAAGGAGGATACCCGCCGCGGTGGCTCAGTGGTTAGGGCGCTCGACTACTGATCCGGAGTTCCCGGGTTCGAACCCGACCGCGGTGGCTGCGTTTTTATGGAGGAAAAACTCTAAGGCGACCGTGTGCTGTGCGATGTCAGTGCACGTTAAAGATCCCCAGGTGGTCGAAATTATTCCGAAGCCCTCCACTACGGCACCTACTTCTTCCTTTCTTCTTTCACTCCCTCTCTTATCCCTTCCCTTACGGCGCGGTTCAGGTGTCCAACGATATATGAGACAGATACTGCGCCATTTCCTTTCCCCAAAAAACCAATTATTATTATTACAAGGTGGACCCTGAAGCAGACGGATCCGCCGGGTGATGTCTCCCGATAGCGCACCCTCTCACTCGCCGCATTTACACGGGCAACCGACAGCTGAGGCGGACAAGGTTGTCCCGTAGGTCGTGATCGTTGGCTGCAAATTTGCCGGGTCCGAAAAACTTTCCACTCAGGCCGCGCCTGCAAAAAAAAGCCGCTAGCGGAGAGCACCCTTTCTGTTGTCCGAGCAAAAAGTCCTCGTCTCTGGCGCAGGACCAAAGCCGGAAGCATCGTCGCCGCAAAGCTTTCAGAATGCATGACGTGTGCGCAATCGCCCGTGCTTAAGGAGGGATTCAATCTCCCCTGTTATTGCTGCACTGGCGTGCAAATGTTCAAGGTTTCAGAAATCAGTATGTTAAACTAGATATATGAAATGACAAGATAAAACAGACTTTGAACGACCACGTACGAGGGACGGTCAAACTCAAAGATATTGAACAAAAAATTTGGGAATGCTTGGATGTCATTGTGCTGTTTTGTACGGAAACGAAAACGCTAGAAATGAGCTGATTAAACTTCAATGCGGAAGGACGAGACCAGAAGGACAGCCCAGTAAGAGGTGACGATGCAATGTTCAGGAAGATGTAAGGGCGAAGAAGCTAGAGAGGGAATGGGTTATGATAGTTGAAAGGCAGAGCACTCACTATGAAAAGTTATTTCATATAAAATGAGTTCAAACATCTAGAAAAGAAGATGGTTAACCTAGTGGTCACTTCTACAAGATTTAGATTTGATACGCAATATCATGACTTGCTCATCTCACTTGAAAATTGGATGTTGGTTGTTCGGGAAAGGAAATAGCGCACTGACTCTCACATATTTGCGGACACCTGAGCCGCATCATAAGAGAAGGGGTAATGGAAGGACTGAGAGAAGAAAGAAGGAAAGAGGTGCTGCAGTGGAGGGCTCCGGAATTATTTCGACCACCTGGAGATCTTTAACGTCCACTGACTTCGCACAGCACACGGGCGCCTTTGTGTTTCGCCTCCATCGAAACGCTGCAGCCGCGGTCGGGTTTCAACTCGGGTATTCCGGATCAGTAGCCGAGCGCCCTAACCACAGAGCCACTGCGGTGGGTCTGATCTCCCTTCTGTAAGATGTTTTCAGGCAAAAGACATCTGTCTCTCAGGACAGGAAGAAAAGCACTGCAGCGGCCTTCTCTGCCGACTGCGAAATATATCTCACATGCTTTCAGTGATAACTATTTGCATGGCAACGGCCCCAACGGGTTAGAGAATTGACTGAATTAAAGTAGAGCTCACGTAGCTGATTATTTTAACCCAAAATGGTAAATTATAAGCTAAGAAATACGTTTACCAGCAGAGGACAGATGTACTTCGGAGTTAGCCAAGGCTGTCCATAGCCTGAAGGCCCATGTCCTGGGCCACCACGTCCTGGAGCCCCAAGTCCTGGAGCCCCACGCCATGGAGCCCCACGTCCTGGAGCCCCACGCCATGGAGCCTCACGTCCTGGACCACCTAGTCCTGGAGCCCCACGTCCTGGAACCCCACGTCCTGGAAACCCACGTCCTGGAACGCCACGTCCTGGAGTCCCACGTCCCGGAGGACGTTGAGGGTGGTTTGGGAAAACACATCTGAAAAAAAGGATATTTAAATAGTTCACTGTCAAGTGCAAATGAGACAAAAGGCTGCTTGTACTCGTGCTGTATGACTTCGACGCGAGAGGGTTTTCACGACGGTTTGGCCATTTATATGCGATGACACTTGTGCAGTTCCAAAACACTTTGAAATATGTTCACCAAGAACGTTTTTAATAGAATAGCAAGCTAACTTTGCTGAACACTCCATATTTTAGCTCATTTTGTAGTGAGAGCTAAAGGGTTGCTTTCCACTGCAATCTATAAACCCTGAAATCCGGCAATCGACTCCACTTCAATGCCTTAAAAAGCATAAGGCGATTATTGGGTGCTAATATCTGTAAACGGGAGAGTACGTTACTAAAGAAAAAACCTGGGGCCTAGGCTTGATGCTTTTTCGCTGGTTTCCATTTTCTGGCGTGTAGTTCCCTCGTTTGGTGGGAACAGCAGATGGCAAAAAATTGATTCTATCTACTGCACACCCTCTGCTTTCTTATTACCGTGCATTATGGAGATTTGTGCGGAGCTGACACATAGCAGTTGATGGAGTTCGGGATGAAGTTCGGCATTGAAGTATTATGTATCCGTTGGAGAACTCACTGCCAACCAGATTAAAAATTTTCTTCGAATACTCCGATTCGTGTCCCCAAATTGGTACATGATATAGTATTTTTAATCATGCTCCACATTTTCTCGCAAAGCCAGTGCTTCAAAGCAGACAGCCAAGAAAGTTCTTCATGGAAGGTAGTTTTCAGAGATCACGGTAAGTGTGCTCCGCGTAGTAGCAGTCGACGGCACAGCCCGTACCCCGAACCGTCTTTGGCATCCGTGAGAGCCTTCCGTGTTTTTAAACCCCGTTTAGATCTATTCGCAGACGGTAATTTCCAATAAAGAAAGCACTTTGACTTCGAGGGTAGGCTTTGACTGGGCAATATACAGGACGTCCTAGCTAACTTAGCAACCGTATAAAAATATCCTGAAGCAATCTAAGACGACGCGACCAAATTAATTTTGCTGGCTATTGTACGGAGAAAGTCACACTAATATTGTATTCTGCTTATTTGCATAACAAGTTGAGATTAAATGATCAACTTCGAAAGTAGCTAAGTGCGACAAAAATTTCAATGAAAAAGTTGTAGAACGGTGCGCAAAACGTCCGTTTGAACAGTTTTTGCCTTTTTATCTACAAGGTATTAGGTCTTTTCGCTCACTGCAGATGCCCGCCAGATACAAAAAATACCACGTGACATGCCCGCTTGAGCGCTGCGATTGCAGTGCTCTCAGATGTGCCGCCCACAAACGAACAGATCATTTAGCCAGGTCTGCTGCCACCTAAATGGTGACAGGGCAGTGACGCAAGCGGAGGCTGTGTGATTTACGGCAGCGCAAGCAGTAAGTGTTGCGTCTGCTTGTCGCCATCAAGAACCGCTACGAGCATACCGCTGACGTAACTAGCACAGCTAGCGCCTCCGTCGCTGCCCAGTCGCCTCTTACACGGAACATTTGAGAGCACTGTAATCGCGGCACAGGCATGTCGCGTGGTATTTTTGGTGTTTCACGGGTAGTTGCGGCGACGCGAAAAAGCTAATACGCAATAGATTAAACTGCTAAGCCGGACGTTTTGCGGACAGTTCTACAACTTTCAGAATTGAATTTTTCGCCGAACTTCGCTGCTTGTGAATTTCGTTCCAAAACTCGACTAACTGCAATTATGAACAATACAATGACTAGTGTGAATTGCTTCGCACAGTAGTAAGGAATTAGCCTTTTGTCGCGTCGTCTTAAAGTGCCTCTGCATATTTTTAAAGCCTAGCTTAAGTTAGCTGCGATCCTGTGTATAATGATGGTAATCATTGTGAACAGTAGCTAGCGCTTAATGTTCGCGACTTACTTCGATGCCGCCGAGTTAAGAAATATTATGAAAATTAACATTACTGGCTTTAGCAGCGCCGACAGCGCGAAAGTCACAATGATGTTGAACCCAGCAAAATACCTGCAAAAGAGACTATAAGATGACCGCATTTACACCTCGCCTTTAACCCTATTTTTCTGTTGCTTCTCGAATGAAAGATTATGCAACGAGATCTTTATTCACGTGCATATCACATCGGTACTTTTCTTGACCCGCAGAGCTCAGTGCTCCAGAACCGCGAGGGGTTGTACAGAACTTGTCTAGCTTAATACCAACTGGTTACCAAAGTGAGCAAATCATGCGAGACAGATAATTTGTGATCACCTTTGCTTTGCAAAAAGGCGCTGAAACTACATAACCAAGAACCATGCGCTTTTAAAGAACCTCCCACAGAACGCGCAGGTGCATTTGCACGAGCCCTAAACATGGGGCCTTTCACAGTAACAAACTGCTGCGGTTGTTAGTTAAGACCATCAGGACAGTTTCACTTGCTTTTTTCTTGAGCGCGAAATGATAGTCTGTCCAGAATACAACAAGTTTATCCGTGCAGCTTCTAGTTTATACTAGTCTCTGACTTTATCCATGAGGTTATATGATCTGCGCCACCAATTTGATGCCCCCCCCCCCAACAAACAAACAATTTAATCTTTTCTCAATGAAGCTGCAAGTGAAATCCACCCTTCGGAAATTATGGACATGTAGTCTCCCTGCGTTGAATCATGAACGGTATTTTAGACAGAAAACAAAATCTAAATTCTAATCAACCAGCATTTCTCTATTTCACTAAACTGAAATTACGTGAAGAGATAAAAGTTATGCTTACTCAGATATTGCGACGAGAGCAAAGAGAAAGCACATGCATTGCACCTTTGTCTTCATACCAAGAACTACGAAGGAACCAGGCCACGAATAGTGGGTATAATGAGCTTAAACAATCGGTTCCACCATCCATATCCTTTGTACTTATACTTGAAGAATGGATGTTTATTAATCTTTTTTCTAGAATATTGCCATTTTTCTCTTTCCTTTTGATGCTATATTTGACATGTAGACAAAACCATTTCAATAATGACCTTTTTCTGCGAAGTTGCTGTTTTAATTTCGTTTGAAACAGCCTTCACGAAAGCGGCACATCTTTTAATCTTTAAGAGTAATCTTTAAGAGCCCCAAGCGCCATTTTATTATAGCGCCGGTAATCCTAATGCGGGTTTTGCTTCAGATTAGCAAGTACATAATGCTGCGTACGTACATTGATTTTCAACCAAAGTATCTTTTCACTTAATTACAACAACGCTTAACTTAGTTTTGCATAAAAATGTTAAGTTCACATATTCGTAGCTGTGCGCTAGGGAAGTGGGCAATCACGTAAAAAAAGGATAGGAGAAGTTGTGATGCACTGAAGAACAAGCATCTTGGGATCCGAATCCACCATGGATGTTTTTTTTCTTGATATGTCACACCAAATTCCTTCGCTCATATATCGATATTTCACCCCCTCATTATAAGCAGTGTCTAAAGGCACATGATGCTGTCCGCTGCTCCTTGTCTATGCTTGTCTTCGTCACGCGTCTCTTGAAACGACTTTCTGAGTGACTTTAAGTGCACTCGATTTCGTATTTCGGGTGCGTAAGAGTTATGAAAAGTGGAGGAGGCATGCTTTTTGGGGACTGGCGCGGCAGGAAAGGACACGAACGAGGACAAGACGCGCAGAAAAGTGCGAACATTCAACTTCATTGCAATTGTATAAATATGACGAAATTATGCAAGACACCACGCAAGGCAACAATATGCAAATTATGCAAGGCAACAACAATAAAACAGATGCACATAGAAGCTAAGTGCGATAGCTAAATTACGACATCGTGCATGAGCCCTGAGACGTTTCCAAACACTCCTACACATGGCGGCGAACAATAAACTGAACAGAAATATGATCAGCACAGAATAAAATATGTCTCAAGTAAAAAGCATCATGGCGAGGAATGCTTAAAGAACGTGACAAGAAAAACAATACATTTAAGAGAAGTGATTCAAAAAATCATCAGGAGCTTGTCCCCAGTGGAAAAGTCAACGAGTAAAAGACATGAGAGAAAGTAATCTTCATAAAGCAATATTTATCAATCTCTATGAAAAAAGAATAGAAATATGTCGAAAGTCTAAAAACTAAAACAAATCATAATGTGAGAAGAAAAACCTAAAACGCCAATAGTAGAAGGTTGAAGATATATGCGCAAAAAGCCAACGAATGACAGTAAACAAGTAAACACGATTCAAAAAAAGAAATCATTTAGACGACAATAAAAGGCTGAGAAATGGAGAACAGAAAACTATATGAAGTGTGACGAATCCAGCACGTACCATGGCTGGGCAAGGCTAAAGCCATCGCTAGTTATGTGAAACGGCTAAAGTATTTCTTTTATTTAAGGCGACTGCGGCAGCGCTAATGCTTTTTCGAACAGCACGTGCTGTTTCTTCTGCTTCAACTGCCTCGTGTGTGAGCTTGTATCTGAGCTTGTAAATGACTGCAGATTTCCATAGCGCCCTGCGTTTTCAGGGCATGCACTGTAAGGAAAGGTGGCCTTCAATTCGTTCATGCAAGGGCGTATAATGTTCATTCACAAACTCGTTTACGCACCTGACAGGCTGGCATTTGAAGAGGCAGCACGCGTAAGGGAAATTTGTAGACAACACCTTCAGATCAGGCTATGAAGTTGTTCTCGTGATTTGCCGCGCATTTCGATTTGGCTCTCCTTCCAGGACACCAGTCTTGGAATACCGCTTACAACTGTACGGGAGTGGAGCAGGGCACGTCGACGCTCGAGCGTACTACGATTGCTTTTATGTTCTTGGAAACCGCATGGATATAAGGAATTACAGCTGGCTTGTCTTTCTTGCGCTCCACTTTTTCCTTAGCCCTGAGTTGATTTTTTTGTTAAGTACTGAAACGCGCCTTGATTATCTTTCCTCTGGCGCCTTTCTGCTGCCGATAGGAACAAGCGATCGCAGTACGTCGCTGTCTTGAGAAAGGTAACCTGCTTTCGAGTCTTCAGCTCATGGAACGAGGATTTCTTGATATCCTGATTGGTGAGTGAAACAATTTAATGCAGTTTCTTTTTTTACCAACTCATTTTCGAATGGGCTAACACATGCGGGAGATGCGGGGTTCGATCCCCAGTGTCGCCGGGCACCCACCGGTGATACAATGGGTACAAGCTTTCCCGTGCCTGGTGCTCGGCTCCTTTAAGGCGAAATGCTTGGAAAATCGGTCTTTGACCACGCCTTGAGTAATCCAAAATGCCTTGTGCCATGGCGCTCTTTGGCCAGAGATGTCCTTGCGCCATAAAAATTCTTAATCATGATCATCAAATGGGCTAAATCGCCTTTTTTTCTCCCATGGCTCAAAGCAACACAAGGTGCAGTCCTGCATGAACGTCAGATGGAGGTCCAATAACTAAATCCATGCTTTTGTAGAAAGTTGTGTTGGCCATAGCGTTATTAGGATCTTCCTGAAACTTACTCTGTATGTTGTCCAATAGGGCATCACTTTGCTTTCCGAGACCGCAGGGTAAGCGTCCACTTAGCAAAATATATTTATCACTACGGAGCAAATCGCTGTCACTAAATACTACAGCGATGCAAAAGCAGATCAAAGCACCCGCCTTTTGTAGGTAGATGGTGTCGTTATAGCTGAGGAATTCAGTGGTCACATTGAGTAAAGCTGATATACGACCATGTTGGTATGCATTCATTGTAAGGAAAAGCGCAAGTCCCGTCGCTGTGGCGTTGTTCCCCTACAATGAATGCAGTGGTCAGAATAAACTGCAAATGATCTAGAATGACTCATGTGTTATCATCTACGGCGTTTTGAAACTTTACGGTATTTCGTGGTTAATCCACTCTTCAAGACAAAACAGAATTTTATTACGAGCTAAAGTAGAGCCCAAATCTTTCACATCAATAGAAAGGGCCCAGAGTTTTCTACAGACATGTGCGTGAAGAAAATAATTAATGAAGAAGGGTTTCTGGCCAGAAAAAGAATATTCAACCACTAACCTTAAGAGGTTGCTTAGCAACTACTGCTCCACATACTTCTGTCATGTACCAGCTTCTGTTATAATTACACGTTTGCGGCAGTCAGCCTTATGTGTTCAGTCGCCTGCCGTTGTGTGGCGTGCAGTCGAAGTGGAGCTTACGTGGAATGTAACCTGATAGCCTAAACATTGACTGGCCTGTATCGAACACTGCTCTTCATTTGTTCAGCCACAGGTTTCTCCACGGATAGCTGACCATCGAGTTCCGAGGCGGAGCATTAGGTCGCAAATGTAGTTTCGACCACAGACGTAACGAAGTGATAGGTAAGAAATTTCGTGTGCTTGCGTTAATTTTATGTTAAAAAAAACATGGTATTCCGGAAAAACCAGCAGCTGTCCGCTTAACTTCCTAGCACACTAAATGTCCTTTTATTATATAAAGATGTTATTCGCTAGCATGCATCTTTAACTCTTAATATCAGCAGGGGAGCCTCTTTTCGATACGAGAAGTTGTCCTTAAAGAAAGCGCTATGGGAATAGGAAACGCCATCTATTAACACAAAGCGCCAAGCACAAGTGACTCACAGGCACATTTTAATCGTAAGCAGTTTTATGCAAGAATGTCTCCTGACAACGCTTACTTTAGAGTACGTAGGTGTTTTTAAAGCGTTGCTCGGTGAGAATGAAAACACGAGTTTACTTGATTTTCATTTTGTTCTGGTTCTTTTCGGCTTCCAATATTGCCCAAAGCGCACACTAGATCTCTTCTGTACAGGCGCCTCTGAAGAAACTTTCCATATGAACATCTCATAAATAAAAGAATATGAGGTCCATAGAATACGAAAAAAATATATGAACATCCAGTAAAATGCGTCGTGGGGCTAGTTGGTATGTTCTCAGAGCTCCTGTCTCCTCGACCTTGTTGTGTCGTCTTTGTGTGCGCAAAATTTGAACTCTAAGTATGGAAATCCACATGCTTTGTATATGCATCACCCATATTTTCTATCTCTTTATCGTTTAGATTCCGAATGATTTACAAATGATGCGCATGACACTATACGAAGTGTGTTTTTTATACACTTTTTGCATTCGTCTTCTCAGATTTGCCTATACACTGTGGGTGTTCCCTGCGCGTTTCATATGAGCAGCATATAAAGTATGATGAAAATTATGAGAATCACCATATTAGCCTCTCACTAGGGCGATAGCAAAATTAAAATCGGGCGGCAGCATGCTTAACACGTCTTCCTTCTGCTCCATAGAAACAGTCAACTAAACGCAAGAAAACTGGGTGCACAAGCGACGTTTCTACGAGGAGAAAAAACGACTTCATTCCTTGCGCTTCGCGCCAGTAGACACAATTAGGAACTAATAGTTTGGAACAGTGTCACATGCAGTTATTAAGATTCAAGGCCACAAAAGGCCTATCTTGTTTCTATGCAAAGAAATAATAAAACAACGAAAATCAGGGTAGAGCGCTGGCCTAAACTGAAAGGGCGAAAATAAAGCCGGAGAATTTTCGCTTTTATAACTTGGACTACAGACACTGCTAATGTGTTCTACTCGCATCATTTTTGCTGCATGCGCAATGACCATGTGTAGGACTTGTTCACCCACATGAATAAATTAAAAAAAAATTCCATTCCATTTAATTCACTCTACAGTGGTTCAATGTACTAATCGTGGGCCCACCGTAATTTTTTTTAAATTGTTTACAGAGCAAGGACCAAATGTTTACAATTCCGACCTCACGCCGGACGGTTTCCAACATGCCAAAGCTGTTTCTTCGTTGTCCCTAGTTTATTTCCTCCGTCTTGTTAATGTGTCCTGCCTTTAGTTCTCAGAAACCACCTGGGAAATGCAAGCGACTATTCGCGCCACAAATCGCCGGAGAATTGAGTCAGTTTATGTTTTATGCTTAATGATCAGATGTACCTAGGGGAACCAAAGCTACATGCGTCATGCGGTGGCAGGCCTTCCTTTCTGTCTCTGTTTTTCTCTAGGTACAGCCGTTCTGAAGCATCCGGAATTTTTTGCAAGAGATTCAGCATTTTGGAAAGCAGCCAAACTTTCACAGCGAAACATTTTTGATAGCCTACAGTGGGTGACGACGTCAAATGAATGAAATTAAGGAACCGTCACTAAAATTGACAAAACGCTTAGGTATTTGCATCTTTTTAACCTCTGAGTGTCGATAAGAATGGCTGCTTATTGTCGATATACATATGTGTATTTAAATGCTGTGAAGTCTAAATTTTTGTCCCGATTTTTTGTTACTTCGAGTAGATATTACTCTTCAAACATTTTCATAATGAAGCATTTTTCATGTTTGTTTATTTTCAATGTGCACTGAAGCTAAAAACTATCTTTCGTGACACGCGTGCGTTTGAATTTTAGGAAGAGATCCTATAATTTGTCATTTTAAACATAAACTACTATTTGACACGATTGTAAGGAATTTCAGCAGTAGAACGCCTGAACATGTAGTGCCACAAAGCGCATGCCGAGAACAATAAGTCCCAAAAAATATTTATCAGGAAAGCTATGCTCTGGCTTAGGTTGTAATTAATGTCCAACGAGAGTTCTTGTATAGCTAGAGTCGACCTGAGGTGAAGGTGGTTGATTTAGCAACATGGCGCAGGATTTTTTTGCAACCACCTTGAAAGACAGCAGTTCCGCTCCCTGACAACTTATTTCACTCAGCCGGCGCGGCCTGACCATGGAACTGTGTTTTGTTTGACGAGAGAAGCACAAGTGTTTCATCCGACAAGCATTTTGAAGCACAAGTGTTTCAAGTGATATCAGATTGTAATGTATTGGGTGTCTTAACAGCGGCTTGACAAGGGCACAACTGGTCTTGCCTATAGGGCAGTGTTAAATAAGGGGCAGAAGAATCATCATCGCTAATTCTTTGCAGCAAAGCGAGTTTGGAAACTCTAAGGTGGGATTTTCTAAAGACGTTGAAAAGACAGAAATCTTGAATGCAATTCGTAGACTCCTGTGGGCATTAATTTTTGTACACCTAGCGTCATGTATTCTACTCCTTCATTGAGCTGAGCGTCGTAGCCTTTACTTTTGCGAAAGCGTGCGTACAAAAGTGAGATCTATTGCATTTTTCAGCAAAAACGTTTCAAGGAAGCTTCTATATGATGACATTCCATTTAAAAATGAGTTGGCTGCATCCGTCTTGGTGCCGCTGAGGAAGCTCTGGAAGCTGCCTGAGGAAGGTGCCGCTGAGGAAGCTCAATGCCGATACTTCCGCCCTGAATGGCTAGCCTTGGAAGTAAATAAATCATTCACAGCTTGAAATTACTTTTAGTATTATGTGAGTATTTTGGCTTACAAATTTGTGCTCATCAATACAGCGTTACTTGCGCCACACTGAAGAACGATGCCTTGCTTACCATGCTTGACACCAAAAACTTTGGCATTGCGAAGGTCCTTCACACGGTCTTCTTTTTTTGCAGAATTTATAGCATCTGACGTAACGTTTCTTGGTTTCTTTGTTTTTGCCACACACTCCCGTATGAGCTTTGGTGAAATTGTAGCCTCATGAATATTAGACGGCAGAAGGTTAGGTGGGAGTATGAGTTTAAGAAGTTTGCAGGAAAAGGGTGGATGACGCTGGCAAAAGACAGGGTTAATTGGAGAGACATGGGAGAGACCTTTGCCCTGCAGTGGGTGTAATAAGGCTGATGATGATGATGATGATGATGATGATGAATTTTAGAAGATAAAAGCTTCCATATTTCATACGAAATGGGTAGGGAAACGACCGGGCGGTAGTGTATTTCGTTGTCATGACGACTATAAGAACTTCATCACGCTTCCTTGATTTGGTTACCTTTCTCTTGAAAGGTTAAAATTGCAGAAAAAGCTCCAAGCCGACCTTGATCGCTTCGCTTTGTTGATGACAGCAGCTAAGTATGACATCTCTCGATGAGAACTGGACATGTTCGCTAAGGTAGGTTTTTTTTTCTAAAGCTTGCGAATTGCTTGCCCTCTTTACATCACTATAACGAAGAGTTAAAGCCTGATCGTCACTAATGAGATCAGCAGTTATCAGCAAAAGGATGCTATTGGCGTAGTTTTTTATGTGCAGTTTTTGTTCCAGACGCTCATTTGGAAGTGGAATGCAACGCAGTAGCAGAATTCGCAAATAAAAACAAGCCCCCTATATTAACATGCTCTTTTGTGCCAAGGTATCTCTGTAAATAGCTCTGCCTATAAACGGCTACCACGAACGTTCGCCATGGGAAGTGGAGCCGTATTTTGTGGTGACAGCCTGAGTCCTGCAAGAGAACACCATCGATCTGCAATTGTCAGAGGAAGCTGCAAACTTGTGGCCTGAGTTTTGAAGAGATAGATTTACGGACTGGATTGCAATGCCATCAGCTTAAATGACTGCCTGCAGGTCAGCAATGTCACCTAAGCGCTAAGCCAAGGGTAAGATGCAAACGTTGAAACGCAGTTGAGCCATCACTAATCCCTTTGGTACATCACGATCATATTGAGTGGCATTTATGTTGAGTGGTGGAGAAGATACAGCAACCGATGCGTCTGCACTTCAGAGGAATTTGACGCCGCGGGTTTACAGACCTAACAATTTTTCACTTCCTTCTATTTGCTCGTGGATCGCGGCCGCACCCGGGGTTTTTGATGACAAACCAGATTTGGGTGGAGGACGACGCTGCTTGAGGCGGTGGCCACGGCGCGCCACTTACCATCGCTCGAGGTGCAAACATGGAGAGGGATGTTTGTGACGTGTACAGGTCCGAGTGACGTCACCCCATGGGAGTTCCTCTGCGGCTCTATGGGGGTGCGGGACGCCCTGTCTCCGCGCCTGGGAGACAGCAGTCATGAGCACAAGCCCTTTCATTGCCAGTTTACATCCTCTGCCACAGTCCTGCTTATGATCGCACTCTAATTACAGTTTTATCTCACAAAACATACTTTTCAAAACAGCTCAATGTCTTTCCTGTAAACTTTCCATACTGCCTCACAGTTGGGTTTAGTATCCCATGGGCAAAATGAGACCAAGTTGAGCAGTCGGTCTACCCCATCGCGAAGCCAGTGGCCTGCGTCCAATGTGAAGTCACGGTGAGGGTGCCGTTTCGTCAAATTCGAAAGCTACGCAATCTGTAACATCTTCTGTCCCCGGAATTGGGGTACCTTGATAAGAATAATGCCTAGCATACCCGAGTCCCTGTTGGGACAGCCTTAGGTGAAAGCCGCCCGAACAGCTCTGTCATGATCACTGGTAGAAGGACAGCCTAAAAAGAAAAAGGCCGCAGTACTTGACAATATCCTTAGACAAACCTGCAGTGTGCTCCTAAATCAACCTGCCAAGCGTTCACGTTATGTGTCGGGTGGTAGTAGGCGCTGACGTAGAAGAGCTGCAGAATAATTTCATGAATCTTTAATAAATATAGAAGCCAGGCCCAGATTGTACCAACTATGATTTTGGAGCACTTGGGGAAATAGATTTTGACAGCAGGTTAGAAGCAGCTGAGAGGTTTAAACCGTCTACTTCGTTAGTGAAGAATTTGTGATGACAAACATCGCGTAATAGTCACGCTCTACCGTTAAAAACTCTGCGAATCAGTGAAGCTCAAAGAAACGCCTGTCACATATATGAAGGACCCTAAAATAAATTTGAAAGAAAAAAGGTGTGAAGAAGACGATACGAATTAACCGAAGAATAAAGAAGAGGAAGAAGAAGCATTCGTAGATGTGGAGAGCGATGATTGGTGGAGAAGCATTCGGTGCGGTGGAGAGAGATGATTGGTGTAGAAGAGAAGAAGACGACGACAAGGCTTACGTGGACTAACACCCAGGCTATAAAAGGGCGAGTGAGAGTGAGGCACGGGGGGAACAGCAGAGAAGCGAAGGCTCCGGCGGGTCAGGGAAACTTTGGCTGGAAGAGAGCGACGCCGGCTACTGCTCCGGTGAGCTCGCGTTCTACGACATCGCATCGTGGACTTCCTGCCGTGCCTAAGCCCGTTCCGGGGAGTCAACGGAGGACGCTACCACCTGCTACGGCCAGGGGTGTCTCCAGCGCTGTTGCCACCCATTTGGGGGGTGCCCCCAACGCCAACAACACCGGCATCACCTCCACGGGCGCTTGGACCTGGCGCTTGTACGACGCAGCAAGCGAAGCCAGCCCGAGCACGTCGAACACCGCCAGCGACGCCAGCCCAAGCACGACGAACGCCGCCTCGACGCC
Organism: Amblyomma americanum; assembly: GCF_052857255.1. Lineage (NCBI taxonomy): Eukaryota > Metazoa > Arthropoda > Arachnida > Ixodida > Ixodidae > Amblyomma > Amblyomma americanum. The sequence goes on along the minus strand of NC_135503.1, from coordinate 60,173,898 downwards.
GCCTACTGGATCCATACAACGCCGCAGCCACACCGAACCAACCGTGAGCACGAAAGCCGAACGCTAATAGTAGAGCACTAGTAGTAGACGCTAGTAGCAGTGTGCCCGGGTCGTGTGTATTTATAGTATTTTGGATTTGTGTTATTTTTGTTAGTTTTGTGTTCTAGTGTGTGTGCCACGTAGGTTGTATTAAATGTGCGTTTGTGTGGGTACACCCGTCGCCCAGTCCATTCTTTCGGTCCGAGTGTTCTCCGGAGAGATCCGTGACAAAGATTAGTGGCGAGCCTGTGCAAGGATACATTTTCTTTTTTGTATTTTCTCGGATCTTTCCGATCTCTCGACGGCAGAAAGGATGGATTTGGCAAGAACGTTAGAACTGGCGCTCAAGCTAGGGTTAAGCAAGGAAGAGGCGATGCATCTCTGAGGAGGAGGGAAAGAGGCACAGAGAGGAAAGGGTGCAAGCACGCGCAGACGCTCGTGAAGCAGAGGAGCGCGAGGATAAAAGAGCTCGCGAGGCACAAGAGCGAGAGGCTAGAACGATAGAACGCGAGAAGGAGTTTATTTTGTGGAAACAGGCACGTGTCGCGGGAATATATGAGGAGATCACGGACAGTAATCTACGTTTTTTAGCGGGTAGAGAATCTCCTAGACCGGCCAGAATTTGTCCAAGGAACTGATGGCTCCCTTAGATGACAAAAGAGATGATCTGGACGCATATCTGCAACGATTCGAGCGGATATCTTTGGGGCAAGGCTGAGAGTGCAGTGAATGGCCCACGGCATTAAGCATGTGTTTAGTCGGAGAGGCGCTGAATGTTTTTGGAAGGATGCCTGCTGCTGATTCCATGGATTACGAGAAAGTCAAAAAGGCACTCCTGCAAAGATTCAGGCTTACGGCAGAGGGTTTTCGTGACAGATTTCGCACCGCGAAACCTGAGGATTCAGAAACCGCTAAGAAGTTTTCCTGCAGGCTGACCAACTATGGCTTGATATGTCAAACACAGAAAAGACTTTTGAAGGTGTGCGTGACAAGCTTGTCACAGAGCAATTTTTAGCCTGTTGCAGCTCAAAGCTGGCGCTATTACTGAAGGAAAGAAAGTTGTGTTCGTTGGAAGAGTTCGCCGACACTGCTGACAAATTCCTCGAGGCTCAAGGGCTAAGAAATTTGAGCAAGGCAACGGAGGAAACCAAAAAGATCTTAGAGACAGATGCGGCAAAACCAAGAGTATGTGGCGGTGCATCTAAGGCGCCAGTAAGGTGTTTTCTCTGCGGCAAGGTGGGACACCGTGCAGCTGACTGTCGGACTAGGAGCTCTGCCCAGAAAACACAGGTTGTGTGTCAAGGTTGTAAGAGGAGGGGTCATACTCTGGATGAGTGCCGATACAGAACGAAGGACCAAGCTGCATGCGTTGTCGACTCTAGGGTAGAACTTGTCACGCCACCCGAAGTTCCACAGCTGAAAGGAGAGCAAACGCCTCTGGAAAATGAGGCAGTGAGTGGAACACCCAAGTCGAAAGCAGCAATGCCAGTGGTGGTTGGGCAAATAGGGGACCGTCCTATATTGGCGCTTCGAGACAGCGGAGCTAACACAGTCTTGGTTCGTAGGAGCCTGGTGAAGGACGAGGATCTTACAGGGGAAGCGTCGGCCGTCACTCTTGTAGATAGCACAATAAGGTACCTTCCTGAAGCCAAGATTTTAGTGTCCACGCAATATTATACTGGGCAGGTAGTGGCAAAATGCGTAGACCAGCCCATCTACGATCTCATCTTGGGGAACATTACGGGTGCAAGAGGTGTCGAAGCCCCCGATCACGAGTGGAGGATGCTCGGCGGTGAAGAACATCCAAAGGAGGAAAGGCCCGTGAAAGCTCAGACGGGTGCAGTCAGTTTTTCGTACGCAGTGGAGACAAGAGCTCAAGCGACAGCCCCAGCAACGCAGCGTCCGCTCTCTGCTCCTGTTACGATGTGCCTGAGCGTAACACCGGGCGAAATTGCAATTAGGCAAAAGGAAGACCCGAGCTTGAAGGCTTACTTCGAAAGAGTCGGGGAAAGAGTGAAAAGAAAGAAGAGTCGGACGTCATTCGAGTATCAATTGGTAAATGGTATTCTGCAGAGGGAATGCATATTTAGTTCAGGAAGGCGGGTCGAACAGCTGGTGTTACCAAGAGATATGCGAGAGACCGTACTGCGCTTAGGACATGACGCCATTATGGCCGGACACCAGAGTGTTCAAAAAACGGTGTCTAGGATCACCGAGGAGTTCTTTTGGCCGGGTGTTGAGTGACTTTGAGCGCTTTGTTCGCTCATGTGACGTGTGCCAGCGCACAGCTCCCAAGGGAAGAGTTGGTCCCGTACCTCTGGGAAATATGCAAGCCATCGACCTACCGTTTCAGCGAGTGGCTATTGACATTGTGGGGCCAATCTCTCCAGTATCCGCCAAAGGTAATAGATATGTGCTTACTCTAGTTGACGTGGCCACTCGTTATCCTGACGCTATTCCATTGAGAACTACTGACAGTATCCAAGTGGCGGAGGGTCTCGTGGAAATGTTTTCGCGTTATGGGTTCCCGAGGGAAATTTTGATTGACCGGGGCTCGAACTTCACATCGGAGCTAATGAAGGAGGTTAACCGCCTTTTGTCACTAAGGCAGTTATTGACGACGCCTTACCATCCCATCTGTAATGGGCTTGTAGAGCGGTTCAACGGCACCCTCAAAAACATGATCAAGAAAATGTGCCAGGAGAGAACTACTGATTGGGATAGATATCTCCCAGCTCTTTTGTTCGCTTACCGCGAAGTACCGCGAACGAGTCTTGGTTTCTCGCCCTTCGAGATGTTGTATGGGAGAACCGTTAGAGGTCCACTTAAAATACTCAAGGAGCTGTGGGCTAATAAAGAGATTGCATCAGATCTCAAGACCACATACACATACGTGTTTGAGTTGCGGGATAGGCTGAAGGAAACATGCAGGCTTGCACATCAAAGCCTGGAAAAGGCGCGTGAACGCCACAAGGGATGTTATGAAAAGAAAGCCATTCATAGAAATCTGAATCCGGGCGACAGGGTTCTTGTGTTGCTACCCATGGATCATGATAAGTTAATGATGCAATGGAAGGGCCCGTACCTTGTGACGCGGAAGAAAAAGAACATGGATTATGAGGTAGTGATAGATGACACTAAGAGGGTTTTCCATGTTAATATGTTGAAGAAATATGAAGAACGAGGTCCTGTACGGCGGTACGCCCCCAAGGCAACTTGTTCGGTAGTGGCCGAGGAGACAGGTGATGCTGCCGAGGTGTCCACGTTCAGTGGGAAGAAAAACGCAGGAGGGGATGAGCTCCTGAAGAAGCCCAATTTGAATGCAGACAGAGGATTACAGCCCTACTCCAAATCAAGAGGGAGACGTTTTGGGATGGGCCAAGCCAAATTGAGGTCATATGTCACAAATTAGACTTGTTTAGAGATAGAGCTAACTGGTCAGCTCTGGGTGTCTGTGGGATATATATTGTTGTTGCTGTGTTAATGTATCTCTTGGATTTACCTTGTTATTGTTGTTGTTGTTGGTATTGTTGGTGTTATGTGATTACAAGAGAGTGTGTTGTGGACACGAACATGTTTATTAAGGTCACTGTATGGACAACGGCAGTGGTGTGTTAGTGTTCTGAAAACGCAATTTGGTGTGCTGTGTTAGTAGTGTGCTTTTGGTGTGTGATGGACATCTGCGGTGTGTTGTGTGCTGAGTCCAAAATCGCCACAGGAGATAGTCGGCTGGCTGGATGGCTTGAAGATGAGGATGACGTGAGCAGTTTTTCATGGAAAAACTCTTGAGAGAGGGTGCCCTTGTCACATATATTAAGGACCCTAAAATAAATTTTAAAGGACAAAGGTGTGATGAAGACGACGCGAATTAACCGAAGAATAAAGAAGAGGGAGAAGAAGCATTCGTTGATGTGGAGAGCGTTGATTGGTGGAGAAGCATTCGGTGCGGTGGAGAGAGATGATTGGTGGAGAAGAGAAGACGACGACAAGCCTTACGTGGACTAACCCCGAGGCTATAAAAGGGCGAGTGAAAGTGAGGCACGGGGGGAACAGCAGAGAAGCGGAGGCTCCAGCGGGTCAGGGACACATTGGCTGGAAGAGAGCGACGCCGGCTACTGCTCCGGTGAGCTCGCGTTCTACGACATCGCATCGTGGACTGCCTGCCGTGCCTGAGCCCGTTCCGGGGAGTCAACGGAGGACGCTACCACCTGCTACGGCCAGGGGTGTCTCCAGCGCTGTTGCCACCCATTTGGAGGGTGCCCCCAACGCCAACAACACCGGCATCGCCTCCACGGGCGCTTGGACCTGGCGCTTGTACGACGCAGGAAGCGAAGCCAGCCCGAGCACGTCGAACACCGCCAGCGATGCCAGCGCAAGCACGTCGAACGCCGCCTCGACGCCGCCTACTGGATCCATACAACGCCGCAGCCACACCGAACCAACCGTGAGCACGAACGCCGACCGCTAAATGTAGAGCACTAGTAGTAGACGCTAGTAGCAGTGTGCCCGGGTCGTGTGTATTTATAGTATTAGTGATTTGTGTTAGTTTTGTTAATTTTGTGTTCTAGTGTGTGTGCCACGTAGGTTGTATTAAATGTGCGTTTGTGTGGGTACATCCGTTGCCTAGTAAATTCTTTCGGTCCGAGTGTTCTCCGGACAGATCCGTGTCAGCGCCTGAGTGGTACAGAATCAACAGGGATACTCCCATGGCTAGGCATGAAAATGTCATGCAGCCGCTCATGGCAAACGCTCGTGTATAAAAAATGGGAAGTTTAACGCACTCTGTTGAGGCCCTTCAAAAGGTCGAAAAATTGAAATATTGATAGAGCTACCTTAGCACAAAATTGAATGCTACTTTGAGGATCACGTTTATAATTCTAAAATCAAATTCTGTGTTACAGACAACTTCCAAATGAGCGGCTGGAAGAGAAATTTTACGTAAATAACGACACCAATTGCGTCCTGTGGCAGATAGTTATTCACCTGAAAGCGAGACACATGCTTTACCTTTTTGTTACGGTGATGAGGTAAATAATTCAAGAAACATGCAAGCTTTTGATGTGAAGCAAGAAAAATACAACTGAGTTAGCCAGACTGCCCAGTGAGAAGTTTACCCCGAAGACGTAAAGCTTAGTTGCTGCCATCAAAAAAGCGAAGCCACCAAGGTCAATTTCAAACCTTTTCTGTAATATTAAATTTTCAAGAAAAAGAAGTTCACGGTGATGAACAGAAGAGAAATAAGCAGTGAACTATCAAAAAATAAATAAAGTAAGCGTGGTGAAGTTCTTAAAGCCATCATGAAAACGAAACACAACATCGCCAGGTCGTTTCCCTACCAAGTTCGGAGGAAATAAGAAGCTAGTGTTATCTGAAATTCATGAGACCACTGTTTCACCTACGCTCACAGGGAAACGTTTCTCAAAAACTAGAAACGAATTAAAACGTGACGTCAGATGCTGCATATACAGCGAGAACAAGATCGTGTGAACGACCGGAGGAATACCAAGGTTTTGGTGTGAAACATGTAAGTGCTTTATTTCCGTTACCAATATACATTTTGAAAACGGACAGGTTTGAGGAAAAAAAGCTGCAGAAGCAGCTCGACAAGTCCTGAAACCCGCTTATCGGCAGCAGCAATGCGGGATGACAGTAATTTGAAAACAATGATAATACAGCACACGCAAAAAAAATAATGAAAAAAGAGCGAGAGAGGCAAAAAAACAACAAACGAGTCATTTTTACAAGCTACATATGTTACATAATACCAAAAAATATGCATCATCGGCAAAATATTGCACTTAAATCAATCACAAAAGATGTATATATCACAGTGATTAGAGGTAGCGATTATACAGTAACGCTTATGACTAACCAGCGCAATACGCACATAATAAACATTAGCGGCAAAAATAATTGTACAGACTGGATAACAAAACACCTAAAAACACCGATATTTTCTGATATCAGTGTTTTAAGCAAGGCAGGTAGGGTATAAGCAATCATTTGCTTACCATAATTTGTCCGCGGCTGCGCAACATACGAGTCAGTACTCTGGACTTCGCGTTTGGTAATGAAATATATTTTGTTCGAGGTTTCACTTTTGAACGGATATAAATTATTCGATTTACACTCCTTAATGTATGCGTGTACTAACCTGTAATTGTATAAATTACGCAATTTCTGTATGTTCAAGTCTTGTAACAAAGGTTCACTTCGGGTGGGGAATCCCATAGCACATCACGTATAGCGGGGAGAAACTTCTTCTTAGCGACAAGTAGCCGACCTATATTTGTAACACATGTGGTACCCCGGACAAGGCAGTAGTAGTTTAGATGACTCATAAAGAGACAGTTATGAAGGAGTAATTGTACGTTACGTAGAAGATACCTAAGGGAAAAAACCACTCCGACTACCAGGGATAGTTTACTGACAAGTGATAGTGTTGCTGTTCCATGACATATCATGGCTAAAAACTGTTCCTAAAAAAATGAATGTGAATTAGCTCAGCTAATCAAAGATATACAAAGCGAAAGCTGTCGGCTTTCATTGTGTTCGTTGGCTTTGGCGTTGACAACGTTCTAGACGCCAATCATTTTGAGGAAACGAAGGGCGCATGCACTATGCTCTTTGCGGCTGCGCCGCGGCGAAGGATATAAGTCACCGCAGGCTCTGAAGATGCCGCTTGTATTACACGCGGCCACCAGCTGCGTGTAATACAAGCGGCATCTTCAGAGCCTGCGGGAAGCTGTTTCTACCGACCTCGAAGTCAATGCCTTGCATGAATGAGGCTGCCCGTCTGCATAAGAATGAAGCACCGAGAGCTAAGCGCGTGTCGGAGACGCCCGAAGTACGTGATGAACGTCTCGCCAAACGTCTTCACCTTCCACCAGCCGTGTCTTCTTCCATTGCACCTTCTCCCAAGGCGAGCGGCCGCTCCGCAGTTTATATACTGCGCCGCGGCGCAGCCGCAAATAGCATACCACATGCGCATTGAGGCGAATAGCTAATGGTGAATTCCAAACGCAGGCCCGGAGCGGTCTGCACGCTCTGTGACAGAGCGCCTGAATCCGGCGCAGAGCGCGCGACCTGAAATTGCGATTGGAGTACACTTGCTCTGGCCAGAGCATGTAGGGCGCTGCTATCGCCGCTGAAAAAGAACGTCACGCAAACTTCCGGTCGGATCCGCCGATTTCGCCGGAGCAGTTCCGATTGCTCGGCTCCGCAACTGCTCCCTGTTTACGATTGGAAGACTCGATCCGTGCTTCAGATCTGCGTTTGGAATACAGTTGCTCCGAAAAGAGCAGGAAACGTTGCTCCAGAAGTGCTCAAACTCTGCGATTGGAAGACACCATTAGTGATCACGTCACGCGTGGCGCTGCGCGCAGACCGGCGAGGTGATGGCGCGTGGCTCAAAGGACCGCGCATGCGCAGTGAAGCGCATAGCTACGCTATGACGTCACGCGCGGCGCTTCGTAGAGACCGGCGAGGCGACGGCGCGCGGCGAACAGCTGCGACTCGGCGCAGCTGGTGGCAATGGTTAAGGCGCCTGCGCATAAGTCACGAGCGCGGACCGCCTGAAATGCGCTGCTGACTAGCCTAGCGTAGCTTTCGCTAGAAGATACAGATCGCTTTTCCATATGACGCATGTAACACTGTATTCCTGAATGCAGATTTGTAAGACAAACTCTCAACATAGCCCCAAATGTTATTTGAAGCTGTAAATGCGCTATTATCTTCCAGAGATAGCCGTTCATGGAGAAAATTTGGGCTTTAGAGGTTCGTTAGAGCCGCCGTCTAAACGCGGACAGCCAACATATTTTTATAGCGAATGCCATCATGTTGCAGCTTCCGTGTAAAATAATTAGATAAAAGCGCTACAGATATCATCCTGTGTAGATCCGCTTTCAGCTAAGTAGAGGCACGACGCTAAGCTTAATAGAGGAAAGAAGACATAACACTTAGTATAATAAAATAAAGCCCACTGAGTTCTCTATAGTTAACACTGGTAAAAATTTCGCTACTTTTTCGACGTCTTTAAAATTGCGCTGTCTGCCTTCAACATTTCCTTTGTCGCAAAGGGTTAGAGATAATGATGTACCAACTTCTCTCCCGAATTTATTACTGCCCTATGGGAGACATCTTGAGTTCTTATGAAGCAACTATGACCGCGCTGAATGCGTCAACTTGTTACATGACATTGAAAAGCTATTGCTTCGGAGGTGGCATATTCTCTGGTAAATGTATTTATTAAGTTTATTCGCGGTAAATAAAGTATATCCGCGAAATTTTGATTCTCTTGCAAAAAAAGCGTATCCTTGAGATTTGCTACACCTAGTCAAAAAACAAGAAGGAAACCTCCACTCTGCATGACGCATATAGCTTGTATCCACTTAGTTCCATTTAGCTTTAACCATGAATGGAAAGTGACTCAATTCTGAGATGACTTGTGGTGCGAATAGTCGGTTGCATTTCCTAGTTGGTTTCAGAGAATTAAGTACATGAAACATTAACAAGACATGAAATAACGGGAGAACTAAGTATTAGCGTTGTGATGTTCGAAAGTGCTAGGCGTGAGATCAGAACAGAAGACATTTGACATACGGTTTCTAAAAAGGCAGCCACCGTCTGAAAGACGTTGAAGTAAGGAGCCAATTTTAGCCAATTTTAATGACCGCCATCCTGGATTCGAGGTACCGAAACTATGCTGCCATTTGGTACCCTGACGTCATCCGCCATATTATACCGTGGCGTCATCATTGGCATGCAGCAGGTGGTTGCTTCTACAAAGCTGTTGTAGATGGCGCTACAATGAGAGATGTGCTGTTTTCTAGTTGCTGCCACAGATGGCGCTGTGATCTCAGGATGGTAGCAGACCCCACGAAATCTCGAAACGTGAAGATTAAGAGCTAATGCTCTTAAAACAATAGGCAAGTTACTGTCGGCTGAAGAATAGGACTCTTGAACAGCTGGGGAAGGACAAAATTAGAAGAGTTATTTTCTGAGCTTATGCATGCAGATGCACAAGAGCTACAAGCTGTCATTGTGCACGCAGAAAAAAAAGCACAGCTAGAACACATTAGCAGGAACTGCGTGTCAAGCTGTTACAGCTATTATTCCCCCATTTTAATTTTCCACTTTCCGTTTGTTCAGCGCTTCAAAGTTATTTTCGTTGTATTTCAATAACCCAGTCCGCAGCACTAGCTCTTTTGTGGCCTTGAATCTTAATAACGGCAGCTGACACCGCTCTTGTTTATGAGTTCCAAATTTGTGCACTGGTGTGAAGCGCAATCAACACAGTAAATTTTTTTTTCGCGCTCTGTTTCCTGGTAGCAACGTGGCTTGTACACCCAGTTTTCTTGCTTTTATTTGACTGTTTCTACGGAGCGGCTGGAAGGCGTCTTATGAAACATGTGCTTTGTAATGCACCGCCATCATTCTCGTCTCGTTTTAATTTATTGCCGCCCTAGCGATAGGCTAATATGCTGGTTCTCATAATTTTTTTCTTGTTTATATGCGACTGATATGTAAAGGTCAGGGTAAACACAGATTGCATGCGGAATTCTGAGAAGAGATGTAAAACGTGCATTTAATACGCACTTCGTATGGTGTCATGCGCATACCATAGAAATTATTCCGAAACTAAACAAAACGAAGATGGAAACTATAGGGGAGGTATGTACAAGGCTTATGGATTTCAACGTATTTTTTCGTGATCTATGGTCTTCGTGTTCAGTTTTCTTTATCAGGCGTTCATATGAAAAATTTCGTTGCATTCACCTCTAAAAAACAGATCCAGTGTGGGCTTTGGGCAATGTTGAACAGCGAAAAGAACCAGAATAAAAAGGTAATGAAATGAACTTGTGCTGTCGGCATCACTATAAATGCTTCCCAAACACCTATGTACTCCTAACCATGTGTCGCTACTGGGCCCATCTAGCATAAAAATGCTTATGCATAAAATGTGAATGTTTGTCACCTGTGCTGGGCGCTGTGTGTTATTAAACGGCGCTTAGAATTTACCAAGGCGCCTTTATAAATACAAATTATCGTTTAAAAAAACAGTCTTCCTTGGAGGAATTGCGGGCTAACGATGCGTGCTAATACAAAAATATCTTGACATGACAAGCGCATATTTAACTATTAGAAGGCGTTAAAACTGCTCCGGGTTATTGCAGAAAACGTTTTTTTTTCAGCGGCAAATGAATATAATCACACTAAGCTTCTTACCTATCGTATCGTTAAGTTATGGAGACCGCGGTAGAAATAAAGTATGCAACTTCATGCTCTGTTTCGCAAAACCGTAGAGAAGTCTGTGAATTAACAAAAGAGAAGAAGTGTTTGCAACAGGCTAGTCAGCGTTAAGACTACCACGCAAACTACACTTCGACTGTGCTGAACCGCTCACAAGTTCCTATGACGGCCAATCTTAGACCGCGACCGAATGTCCAAAAGCATCTTCCACGCTTGGCTTTACTGCATGCTGGAATTGCCCCTAATGAAATATAATTCACAGCAACAGATGCGCTGGACTGCAATTTATAATATATGTTGTTCGTCGCGCAGAGTGAAAATTTTGCACGATTCTGTGACCGCCTTTTCGCAGAGCTTCCTCATCTTGTTTCATCAGCGTGGCGGACTTTACTTTATCATTTTTGTATACGGTCCATTCCTTAATTGTGTCCCTTGGTCTTGTTTATGCTGTATGCGCGCTGCCTCTCTTCCCCTTGCTTCTCAGCGCCCAACGTAGGCCACTAATTATTGCAAGTGTAAATGCCTCCTAGTGGCATGTACAGTAGCACTGACGCAATAGTCGGGTGACAAACTGAATCCTGTTCCGAACTCAAGGCCGCAAGTTCGAAACCCGGTGAAGGCTGTATTTTTTTTAATGTGTACATGATGTGGTACAGGGTACAGATGTACAGATGGTGCATATGTACAGGGTCTGTCAAAATTCAGCAGTCAGGCAGTTACGACACCCCAGACGCTCAATATGAGCGTCTGGGGTGTAGAGGGTAAAAAACATGTAGAGGGTAAAAATGTATCGTTCTAACCTCTGAGAAGCTTCATTGCTTTCTCGGCATCTGAAGTGCCAGGATATAGCGATGAAAAGCAGACCGTGGGGCCTTGGAACTTTTGACCAAACCTGTACACGTTCTTTACTGCACTGAAATGAAACGGAAGCGAAAATATATTTTTCGAAGCGTAAATGAACACAGAGGCGAACAGTGAGCAGACAGGAGCCAACAATAAAGTTTGACCGCGTTGAGAAAAACAAACGAGGAAAACCACCTGACAAAAGGCTGCCTTGAGGAAAACCGTCTTAAATAGAGCTAAATAAATACGCGGAACGTCTAACACCAGAAATAACGATAACCATCAAAGTTAAAAAAAACTTAAGCGGCAAAAATCAGTAGCTAGATACAAAAACGTACAAGGGTTGACAAGAACAGGGCGCTCAGAAAAGCATCAAAATCTTGGACACCAACAATAACACGAAGAAATCATCGTTGTCAAGAAGCAAGAGATGCTCACCACAGCGATTTCTTCCGGTGTTCTCTGCCATTTTTTTCCGGCGAAATAAAGAGTAATTTGACTAAAAGAAGATTGAAAGACGCGCAGGAGGAAAATAGAAACGAAATAAGAGCGATGATACCAGCTAGAATACCAGCTCGGCAAGGCAAACGCCGCGCCTAGCTATAATCTGTTTGGCTTGGCATGCAAGGTTTAGCTTCCCAACGCGACATAGGCTATGACGGACGCCGTAGCAGACGGCTCAGGATAATTTCGACCGCCTAGGAATCTTAAGTGTGCACTGAAATAACAGAGTCCACGGGCATCTAAAACTGAAATAGACTTCATGCTCTACGCTCACCATGGTATCGTACAGGATGTGGAGGTCCTTGGAAAGGAGCTTTGTCGCGACCACAGGATGGTAGGTTTCGAATTAGCCTGTAAATGAAGGTAAAGCGCAAGATACTAGTGAAGAAAAAACAAATTAACATGTTAACGGTAAGATGGAAAGTGCAGAAATTCTAGATATCGCTTCATAACTTATATTCGGTTTTAACTGAATACGACGACATTAATATTGAAGCAATGAAATATAAACGTCAGAGCTATCATTACGGAGTACGCAGTAGAAGCATGCGTTTAGAATAGTTCGACAGGACACCGGCAAGCTCACTATACTAAAGATCTGATTAAGCAAAACCAGAGCATAAAAGCATCAAGCCACAGACACAAAAGAACATTGGCAGGGCCGTCAAAGTTAATATGAGCAAGGTTACCCATATAAGGATGTTTATTAATTTACGGTTCGTGGCCGTTTAACGTCACAAAGTGACTTAGGCTATGAGGAGCGTCGTAGTGAAGGGCCGCGGAAATTTCGACCATCTGGGTTGGCTAACGTGCACTCGCATCGCACAGTACATGGTCCTCTAGAATTTCGCCCCATCGAAACACGACCGGCGCGGCCGGGATCGAAGCCGCGTCTGTCGGGCCAGCAGCCGAGCGCATAATCACTTAGTTACAGCGGCGGTATAACGAAGTTTATTATGAAGAGTATCTTGCATGCTCTAAGCAAAGGAGGTAGCCTAAAAACAGGGAACAGGAAAATAGACATAGGCAAAATGAAATGTATGCTTTAAGACATAAAGAAGGCAATGCCATTAGATATATTGGTAAGATAGTTAAGGTAGTCAGAGTTCTACACAAATCTATATAATAGCCAGTGTAAACAGGACGGAAATGACATAGACAGTATCGCACAGTATTGAGAGAGCCCGCCGGTAACGAAAGCCGAAGTAAAGAATTCCTTAGGAGCAATAGAAAGCGGAAAAGCATCTGGTGAGGACGAGGCAGCCACAGATCTCTTGAAGGACGGAAAGGAGATTGTGCTAGAACTAACCACCTAGTATACGCAATGCATTATGACTTTGAGCATACGGGAAGCTTGGAAGAACGTCGGCAAAGCAAGCTGGAGCTTTCACGCGATTTCTCGTGCATTTTGACTTCACTTTCTTGATACGACGCCTGCTCTTTCCTAGAGTTGACAGCTTGACTAGGTAAACAGACAATTATAGCGTTCGCGCATGCTTCGATCTTTTTTATTGCGAAAGCAATACTGCTCGAGCTTTCCGCTCTTGGCCGTCGTCCCGGAGAATCGACCATTGGCCTTTAGCGTGACCTATGTGTGACGGCATACCAGCTGTGGAAAAGTGGGGCCCCAACTCGGCTCGTCGCGATCGTCCCAGCGAATCCTCCATGCTGCAGCTGCGCGCCGCTGCCGCGAGGGGCGCTCGCTGTACGTGACGTCGTGCCAGCTGTGGAAAAGCGCCCCCCCCCCCCCCCAACTCGCCTCGTCGCGCTCGTCCCAGCGAATCCTCCACGCGCCGCTGCCGTGGGGGAGGCGCTCGCTCTACGTGACGTCATGCAAGCTATGGAAAAGCGGCCCCCCCAACTCGCCTCGTCGCGATCGTCCTAGCGAATCCTCCACGCGCCGCTGCCGTGGGGTAGGCGCTCGCTCTACGTGACGTCATGCCAGCTATGTAAAAGCGGCCCCCCCAACTCGCCTCGTCGCGATCGTCCCAGCGAATCCTCCACGCGCCGCTGCCGTGGGGGAGGCGCTCGCTCTACGTGACGTCATGCAAGCTGTGGAAAAGCGGCCCCCCCAACTAGCCTCGTCGCGATCGTCCCAGCGAATCCTCCACGCACCGCTGCCGTGGGGAAGGGGCTCGCTCAACGTGACGTCATGCAAGCTGTGGAAAAGCGGCCCCCCAACTCGCCTCGTCGCGATCGTCCCAGCGAGTCCTCCACGCACCGCTGCCGTGGGGGAGGCGCTCGCTCTACGTGACGTCATGCAAGCTGTGGAAAAGCGGCCCCCCCAACTCGCCTCGTCGCGATCGTCCCAGCGAATCCTCCACGCGCCGCTGCCGTGGGGGAGGCGCTCGCTCTACGTGACGTCATGCAAGCTGTGGAAAAGCGGCCCCCCCAACTCGCCCCGTCGCGATCGTCCTAGCGAATCCTGTACGCGCCGCTGCCGTGGGGGAGGCGCTCGCTCTACGTGACGTCATGCAAGCTGTGGAAAAGCGGCCCCCCAACTCGGCTCGTCTCAGTCGTCCCAGCGAATCCTCCACGGTATGTCGGATGATGTGTATAAGGTGAAGCTGCAACGATGTGCTGCAGCTAAGAAGCGGCGGCGTGCAGAAGAAACAGATGAAGAGCGGGAACAACGTTTAGCTAAACGGCGCGCATATTGTAGTCGTTATGGAGAGCGCGAAAGAGACGCAACAACGACAGACCGAAGCGAGCAAGAGACAACGGGCTCAAGAGACGCCAGAAGAACGCGCCGCAAGACACGAGAAGCGTCGTAACGCAGATGCGGCTAGAAGAAGTGACACCTCCCTTAGTGGCTCTTCGGAGACCGCTTTGTATCCTCGAGAGCATCGGAATGAGACGCTGCGTAGACGACGTGCCGAGGAAACGAAGCTTTCGCAATTCGACTTGGGTTAACCAGAGCTAAACCACAGACAATTTTTTTAAGTGGTGCAGATCCGCGCGGATAACCGGAATCACAGCTGCATTGGTTGTCTTGAGCACAGCTGAGAAGATGCAGGCCAGACCCAACCACTTGCGCATTCTGGGGGACGTTTGCAATCCAGAAGATAAGACACTCGCTACGCATGGGCCAGATACTCATTTTGGACCGGAAAAAGATTACACCTGAACTCGCGGCCATTATAAAACAGGTGTACAGACGGGCTTTGGACAATGTTCGTTACCACTCCATCCACAAATCCTTCCGCATAGGCGGAATCAAGGCAACTTTGGATCTCTTGAGCACACACCTGAGAAGAAGCCGGCTAGACCCAGCCAGCTACGCGTACTGGGTGACGTTAGCATACCAGAAAATGAGACACGAGTCCCGAAACTCGCTGTGGAACCGAAAAAGATTGTTCATGAACTATCGGTGGCAGTAAAACAGGTGACTTCGATTGGGGCTCCGGACAATGCTGTTTAGCACTGCATGTCTCAAGGACTAGCCATGCTAGTGTGTTGGAACAAGCCGCGACACTGTGTCCCCATTGCTCAAATATTCTCTGCCCTGAAGGAAAGTGGTCTATGCCTTCTCACAGCTGAGAAAGCAGGTCTACGGAAAATAAAGGCATCCATTACGGTATGAAGTCGGTATTTTACTGACCTGCCAGTGTGTTTCGGGGGATAGAGAAATATAAAGACAAAATGCTCTTTAAATGCTGAAAACTCAACCGCTGGGTTCCAAGCGTAGTGCAAAGTAACTCCATCTGCTTGCAATTTTTCAACGAACACACATAAGCGTGACTCCCGTATAAATGAGATTTTAACAGAAGTTGGGACATGACACAACTCTATGTAGCGGTACTAGCGTACAAACCTGGAAACGTTAGCGGTTGTATTCCCCTTTTTGGAAGGAAATTTAGTTCTGTGAGTGATTTTTTCATGCGCACGGCTGCAGAAGGCTTTAGGCCTTCTAGCTTCATGTGAAAGATTTTAGTTATGCTTTTCATGATCATGAAAATTTTCTAGTGTTAACTAGATACACTGCGATGGACTGCCGAAATTAGAAAACATTGAGGTGTGAACACAAGAGTATTTATGGATCATTTGCAATTTATTCTCACAACTGCATACGAATCAATTTATCTGCATAAGGATTGAGTATGCCTCTTCTCTTCTCTCCTGGCGGTACTTTGTCACCAGGCTTTGGCCCTGCCAGGACTCGACCTTGGATAAGCAGCTTGGCTCGGGAGTCATAAATGTTCTTCGCTATGTCGACGATTACCCTAGGGTCACGGAAAATTAAAGTGATGATTTGTTTGACCGCATAGGTGTAATTTTAGCAAGGGCCTAGTAACACTAGAGGTAACACATGAACTTCCTGCAAATGCTCTATTCGGGTATTGGTACTCTATATGACGGTCACGCTTGACGACTTTTGAACAAAGGTGTTGTATATGTGGTTTCGGTTTCGGTTTGGGGATCACCTGCCGCCAGAGGCACCAGTGTCGCTATGTGTATATATATGACTGTATGTGGCAACAAACCGGGATGGTTTTGGTTGCTAGCAGTTCGTGTACTTGAGCGGCACCCGCCTCTACAACAAATGGCCCCTTGCATTACGAGTCAGCTCGCTCGAAAATGAACTATTAAAAACATACTGCATGACATTGTTTCATTGGCGCAATCAGCTACATCAAGACCTAATTCTATGGTGATGATTCCCTAGTTCTCTTGACGTGCAAGTTACGCTCCTGAAGACAGCGAGCTAACGAGGTACTTTGTGTTTATCGACAGTAGAGGTGTGCTCCAAAGGAAAGAAAAGGGAGCCGTGTTTCGTTACTCGACAAAAATAATCAACTCAAGACGAAGGAAAGAGGGGAGCCCAAGAGAGGAAAAGTAGCTGAAATTCCTTGTTTAACGGTTTCGCACAATCTAAAAAGAAACGTAGCACACGCGAGCGTCGACGTGGCATATTCGGCTCCTGTAAAACTCTAAGCCGTGTGCAAGTACAGGTTCCCGGTCAGGAAAGCCAAACCGATCGCGAAGTGCGCGACAATACACGGGAGAAACTTCATAGCCTGATCTGAACGCGTCGTCTGGAAGATTTCATTAGCATGCGGCGCCTGCTACCAAGTCCAGACTGACAGGTGCGTCAACGAAAGTCTGACACGTCGTCGTCGTCGTCGTCGTCGTCATCATCATCATCATCGTCATCATCATCATCATCATCATCGCAGGGCAAATACCTCTCCCATGTCTTTCCAATTAATTCTGTCCTTTGGCAGCTGCGGCCACCGTATCCCCCCAAGGTTCTTAATCTCATCCGGCCACCTAACGTTCTGCCACACCCTCCTATACCTGCCTTGTCATGTAATCCACTCCGTTACTCTTAAGGACCAGCGGCTATCATGCCTTTGCCTTGACCAGGCTTAGTTCTTCCTCGTGATTTCGACTAGGATGTCAGTAACCCGCGTTTGTTCCCTCACCGACTATGCCCGCTTCCGGTCTCTTAACGTTACACCTTTCATTTTCTTTTCCATGGCTCACTGCATTATCCTTAACTTAAGCTGAACCTTTTTCGTTAGCATCCACGCTTCTTACACGATCTTGCGCCAAGGAACTGAAGGCAGCTTCTTCTGAAAATACTGGAAACCCAGGGCGCTACTCGGGAAATGCGCAGTCATACAAGCTCAAACACCAGAGTCACCGCAGAAGAAATTGCGCTTGCAGTTAGGAAAAACATTAGCGCCACCGCAGTCTTCCTAGCTTAAAAAAAAAGAGTTTTCATGGTCGTGTAATAGCGGCTTACGGAAAGAAGCCATAACTAGGAGTGGCTATAGCCTTGCTCTTCTACATTTGTCCGGGCTGCAATGGTCATAGTTCATTTCTGTTATTTAGTTCTCCTCCTCTTTGCATTTTATTGTCATCTAAATGATTTATTTATTCCAGCTGTTGTTTGCGATTATGGTTCGAACGGTTTTGGCGCGTGCAATGTATTTCGTTGGCTTTTTATGAATATACCTCGAGCCTAATTATGTTTGCGTCTTAGGTTCTTCCCTGCATGTTATGATTGTGTTTAGTTCGAGACTTTCGTCAAATTTCTATTAGCTTTTTCTGGCACAGGTTTCGCGGAGGTTACTTCTTATCATGTATATCACCAATTGGCTTTCTCGCGGGGGGGAAAGGTACTCATGGTTTTTTTTTTCAAATTTGCAGTAATAGTTGTTTCGTTTTTTTGGCTAAGTGCTTTGCACGATATTTTCCAGGTTTTTTTTTTACTTATGGTATATACTCTTCTACCATGATTACATCTCTATATTGATTATGGCTCTCCACCTCGTTCAGTGGTTGAAATTTTTGCGATTGTATCATTGCTCATGCGCAATGTCATGACTTGCCAATCGTGCCTAGTTGCATGTGTATCCGATAGATAGATAGATAAAGAGGAGGAGGGAAAGACAGGGATGTTAACCAGAAAGGGGTTCCGGTTGGCTACCCTGCACTGGGGAAGAGGGATTAGGGGGCTAAAAGGAGGAAGAGAGAAGGGGAAAAAGGCATAACACACACACACGCACAACGCTGTCACAATTTGTCACTCAATCCAGTCGCTCTCAAGTAGGCAAAGAGTGCCTTGTATGCCTTGAGGGCAGTCCACTGCTGTGGCCACGGATCTAGGATCTTTTTGTTTTGCATGTGTATCCGTTTTTGTAATTTTTGTACGTCATGGGGCGTGTTGCCTTGTACAATTTCGGCGTTCTGGCACTCTAGCAATAAAGTTGAAAGTTTGCTGTTGTACGCATTTCTTATCCTCGTTAGTGTTCGTTTCTACAGCGGCAGTCGCCTAAAAACGTCTCAACAACTGTTCCAAACACTTACTCCTTAGGAATATGAAACGAAATGCAGTCAAGGGCACACAGATGTTGAAGAAGCGTGGAGCAGAAATTAAGAATGCACAAACGGTATCGCAAAGACAAATAGCAACAGATAAAGTTATGCACATTTAAAATCACACAAAAGTTCGGCTTGAATGATCGATATTGGCAAAAAATGCATGAGTAAACGAATATGAGGTTAGGCATCATAGAAAAACACGTCCAGAATGGCCACGGCTCATACATAGTTTCGCCTTCTTTCCATCATCACTTTTCAGGTTCTATTTCCGGAATTTCATATACCCTACTGCTCACCATATTTCTTTTTGATAAACTTGGTAAGTGATGTGGTAATTATGGGAAAAATACTTTCATGAAAAGCAATCTACCTAGCGTACATACCAATATCTATTTGCTGATCTCAAGTAAAAATCACACTAGCATTACCAGCGTTATAATAAGGTTATGCTTAGGCCACTTATTACCCTGGAGTGAAAAATCCCGGTTTCACGAACATATCTGAACAAAGTTACTAGAGCACCAGCAGAAATAATGTGATTATTGTAACGAGTTCATCTGCATGTCAAACAGGCCTTGAAACGCAACAAGAAAATATAATTCTCTGGGAAAGAAAATTAAGAAACAGCGATTCTACATATATCTATAAATACCCAGGAGATGGCTCCTGGAGCCCATTTTGAAGCTCATTATTCATGCTATTTGTGGCCTCTCTCCTTGGTAGCTCTTGATATGAAGTCAAAGGCGCACTGCATATTTGTTCTCTTTGCTCTGGTGGGGATATCTGAGTGAGTATAACGTGTATCTCCGCAGTGTAGCTCTTAATAGTCATCAGTGAAATAGAACAATACTGCTTCAATGCTATTTGTAATTTTGTTGTAATTTAATGTTTTAATGTATTTGAATTTTTTTATTATGTCAAGAATATGCAGCTTCATTTCAGGTAAAGAGACTGGAATAATTCCTCATATCAGGAGGAAATATTAACCGAAGAAAATCCATTCACCTAGTGGACGAAGACTGCAGTTAGCATGCTCTGTAATTAGAGGAAACAATTAGAATATGCCGCTCGAATTAGCATTTCGTATTCAAGGATTGAGCAAGTGATACTCTCAAGATAGTCTTTATTAGCAACTACAGCTGCTCATTTTTTTTTTAAGGGCCAAGCTGGCAGGCTCGGCTAAAAAATTTACCTGCACGTTTAGTTACATCTCCTTTAAAAGCGCAGGGGTTCTTGTTCGTATGATTTGACTGCCGTATTATAAAACATAGGATATCACAAATTCTCTGCCACACCTCATAGCTGCATAGCTGCACGTTTGTGCAGTTTTGTGAAATTAGGCTCGCAAGATTTTATACAACTCTTTGCTGCTCAGACACACTCTGCGCTGTGTCTCAAGGAGGCATCATTGTGATATGCTCGAGGTTAACTATTTCTTTTGCATTTCTTTGCGAACGCGGGACCACATAGGAGATGAGAATGATCAGGAGTAAACTCGGTCACCCAGTAGTCTCTTTTGCAGGTATTTTCTCCGTTGCGCGCCCAATTGAAAATTTGGTGCTCTCGGGGTTCATGAAGCTGAAAACGTTATTTTTATTCACATCAGAACCCAGCCACATGAAATAAGTCCCGAAACTTAAGCGCTGGCTGCTGTTCACTCTAATTGCCATGATCATATATGGCACAATGAGCGCCTATTCTGAAAGTCATAGTCATTCCTTATCTAGAAATTGCTATATATTTACAGATCAAATCCGTGTTTAGAAACATAGGGGGAACTCAAGGAGGCCAAAGACGTGCACGGGTATAGTTAGCGCGGTCAAACATAATTGCACTTTTAGACTGACGTGGGAGAACACAGGGACGACACAAAGGAATGAAGTGCAAGTAGTTTTTTCTGCATCAAATAAACTAAGAGGAATGTGCGCGAAGGTAAATGAGGAATCCAGTCCTGGAGAAGAGGAGTCTAGTGGCGTCAAGCACACAAACAGGTTTGTCGAGTGCTGTGAACGAGTGGTTTGCAAGATACCGCTATCTTGCGGCCAAGCATATGTGGGCCAGACGGGCAGATGTTTAAATGAAAGACTCAGAGAGCATAACCGCAACTGCCGGGAGATTAACTCACCTGGAAATGTTGCGGCACATTGCCCCAGATGCGATAGCTGAAAACCTCACTTCCAACAGTCTACAGTTCTGCTGAAATCCAGAGATAAGAAAACCAGGGAGCCGTGGGCAGCCCACTGCTTGGAATCAGGAAATGAAGGGACGTGTGTTATTGACCCCTCAGCTTACATATATGTGTGCACACCGCAATAAACTTCAGTTGATAGTTCGCGCACCAGTGTTTGTGTCGTTCCTGTGTTCTCCCACGTCAGTCTACCAACTAGCCCAATTTTAAACCCTCTTAATAGTTAGCGCCACCGTCTGCCATAGCGCACTGTTCGCTTACCATCTGTTTTGAAAATTAGCATCCATCCTGAGCTCTCTATAACCTCTAGCTTGAACGACAGACATTGCAGAAAGTATAGAACACGCAATAAACACAGAAAATTGGGCGAGTCGATGATTCGACATGTTAAACTTGGCTCCAGGGGAGAAGACGAATTCATAGATGAGTCACAGAGGATATTTGCTTGACATCAACTAGTTCTTTACTACAGAAAAGAGAACTTATGTAGAAGTACACAGAGGGTGGTATAAAATAAGAGGCAACGGGAGTTGGTGTCTGCGTACGTGAACACTAAGTGTATACACCGTTTATTTTCTATCGCCCCATTTGGTTTTGTGTATGAGTATGGCTTTCCGCAGAAAAGTGCTAGTTGGTCACCAGCGGGCGTCTTGTGTGTTCTTCCATGTCTTTCTCTTCCATGCTGGCGCGAAGTTTAACATTCTTGAGTACGGGGAAACACGACGAATGACACAAAACGCGTGCGCGATTTGGAGAGCAACACTCAGCTCACTGAATGCCCAGACGTTGTGTAACTTTCGATAAATTTTAAACCTCTTAAGATGTGCCAAGTATTGGTGCAGTAGGCCCCTTCTCTTGGCACATTATATGGTTCATTATTCCCCCTAACGTCAATGAGCCTATGACATCCCAATTAATACCTGCAAGTTTGGGCGCTCCTAGGCTAGTCATACTACATGGAGTTTTAGCATTAAATGATGCGAGGTTCAATTTCAAAAGGTAGCCAGTCCGCAGCCAGAGATTCATAGCACCCTCAGTGATGCCTGACCGTAGCCTTGGTCAGTTGCTCCGCAGACGCTGAGGACTTCGGCCCGAGGTAGAATTATTCGATTGGTATGTGAGGGGTGGCCAATTGTTTGGCCAGTGAAAGCTTAGACTTCAAATACTTAGGCAGGTAAGCACAACAGTCGGTATAAAAATTAACACCACTATCATCATAATCATTGGGGATGATGGTGGTGACATTTTTTTCATCCTCAATAATGATCATAAACTGAAGCAATGTTTAATAGTTTCGGAAAGGAACAGAAATTATTCACTGGTAGCGAGGCACTCGAACTGGAAAGGAGACACATCTGTTTAGGGCATGTAGCGACCGCAGATCCTGATCACCAAGGTAAAAAAAAAATCAGAATATGAATGTGACAGAGGGCTCTTTGGAGGTTCTCTCATATCATGAATGGCAGTCTAGCATGTCTCTCAAGAGAAAAATTATAACAATTGTATGTTACTGGCGCCCACCAATGGGGAGAAACGTGGAGGCTAAATACACGAGTTCGACTAAAATTGAGGGCAACGCTTCGAGCTATGTTAAGCAAACCGATAGGTGCAACATTTAGAGACACGAAGAGGGCAGAGTGGGTGAGGGAACAAACGCAGGTTAATGACATCCTAGTCGAAGACAAGAAGAACAGTTGGGCTTGGGCGGGGCATGTAATGCGATGGCATGATAACAGCACAGTGGATTCCCAGAGAAGGCAAGCGTAGCAGAGGTCGGCAGAAAGTTCGGTTGGCGGATGAGATTAAGAAGTTTGCAGGGATACAGTGGCCACGGCTGCAACAGGACATGATTATTAGAAAGATGTTGGAGAGGCCATTGTCCTGCATTGGCGCAGTCCGGCTGCTGATGATGACGAGAAGTCAAATACCTGCAAAAATATTTGTGTTTCTCAAAATCACTTTCATGCTTGCACACTCTTTGGCACAATGCGCCGTTCACATTTAGGCCGGGGGTCGGAAGTTCGCGCGGCCACTGGACATTTTCCCACAGTGTTTGTGCAATCGCTATACTCCAACCTTTTTGGGATATTAAAATAGATTTTAGCGCATTAGAAAGATAGATAAATTCGTTTCTTATTCATGCGTTGTTAAGAGCAATAACTGTTGGCGTGAATGGAATGAGCAAAAACCCAAGTTTCTAAAACAATAATTGTATTCAACTGATGCGTTGCATGCAGCGCTTTGGAAGCACTACTCTACAAAAAGGATGGCTGCTCCTGCAGCGTTTAAGCGAAATGCTCATCTCTGTACATTCGTCGCAGTTTTTGACTCCGGTGTGTTGTTTTTTTTTTACCCGGCGGCCTAACAAACAATAAAAGGAACAAGTAGGACTATTACAGGCTTAATAGTTTTGTATCTAATAGAGAAAGCACAGGTGTTTTCGGCTAATGTTTGCCACGTGCATATTTCGTTAAGTGCACGAAATTTCTTTAAGGTGTAGTAATACTTCTTTAGTTTTCATCCTTCCAGCTAACCGACTTCAATAAACGGTCTCGTCAATGAATAGCGCACACTCGTGGGTTGCATTTTATCCATTGCGATTAATTCTGTTGACTAAGGAAGGATGGTAGTGAATATACACGACGGCTAGGACGTCAGATTAAGAAACAAACTGCATCAAGAAACTAAAAACCATTATCCTAACGTAATGTATAAAACGACAACGCAAAAAAGGTGAGGACATTAGCGGTAACATCATGAATGCATTCGCGGAGGGCGCAATAACAGTTGACAGCAGGGTTATAAAGAATAAAGATTGCCCTCCCAGGAAACAAAGAATTGTTAAGAATGGGCACCGCAGAACTATTTAGAATCTCCCTGACCAGATAAGACTAGCAGGAATGTCAAGTTTATAGATAAGTGTAAGATAAGCGATAGGACAATAAACAATCGAGATTACAGTACAAAATCGTATCAGCAGAAGCCTCAATTCAGTATTTTTAAAATATAAGAATAGACAGAATTGCGACATATACAATCAGAAAAAGGCGAAATGGTATTGTGCACACGGATAAGATTAAGCAGAAGTGAAAGATGAACTATATTTTAAGAAGATGAAGAATGTTGAATGAAAGAAAGTCACTGCTAAGGTTGAAATTACAATTCATAGGTTATCTATAGAAACGTTGCTGCAAGCAGTCATACTTTACGTACAACTGTCGAAAGGTCAGAGCAGCCAACATACTCTCTAAGCGTCAGGCTGCATCATGTACCGCTTCACTCGCCATTTCGCTGGAATAATCTAAATATATCCGTTTCAGATGCGTATATCTTGTAAACTTTCGAAAACCAGAACATCGTGGTTGCCCTGCAATGATAAGAAATTATACTGGTATTTTAGTGCACAAATATTGCATCACTGCAGGACAAAAAGTTGAACATCTACGCTAGTTGGCCTTCAAATTAAACTCTCTGCCGTTGAAGCTAACTCTTTCGATTACCAAAGCAGTTAAGATTGTCAGAAAATTTCGAAGAAGGGTACCTACAGTGCGCAAAATAGTGTACAATCATTATTAGTGTAAATAAGTGACCTGTCTCTTAGTGCAACCGAAGGAATTGCGAGGGAAGGAAGAGGAGCAAAGTTGAAAAATTGTGAGGCGGTCGAATGGAATTACGATGTTTGCGAGGATAATAACATAGGAAAGGGGAAGCCAATGAGGGAGGCTTTCGTCCTGCAGCGGACTAACTTAAGACAGGGATGATCATGAGTCTTGTCTCGCGGTGCATATCTCCAAATTGAAGCGGGGGACCTATAAATGATATAAAATTTTTATGCTGAGCGTTGCAATAGCTCTCCAGTCTGTACAGACAGTAGCGCCTAGAAAATGAAGTAAACGTTTGAAGCTATAGCTTGGAAATAAACACATCTATAGATGAGTTAAAGTGTGATGCTCGGAAGAGGTGTTAGCAGGTTGCTGCATGTTTAAGTTGCACTTGTCGACCATAAAACTATTAATGAGCGTAAGATAAAGGCGAAGCGCACACACAAGAGGCACCTTCCAACTGACAAAGACGTGCGAATATCTTGAGGGTAATATTTAGTTCCCAGGTTGTTTTGAAGAAGGTAAAACAATAAAGACACTGAGACAAACCGCAGAGAAAAAAAAGTTGAGGTAAATTAACCATTTGCATATTGCCCAGGAAACGAGAATTTCGGATGAAGTATAGAAGACCTGATCGGAGAAGAAGATGAGATTATTTTCATAATTATCGCAAGAACATCTAAGGTCCTTTATTCTTTCATGAGTCAGAGGATATTGAAGGGAGAAACGGATGGAGCTTTCCACAATTCGCCATGGGATTATATCAAATTTTTTTCCAGCTCTAAGAAAGTATTTTATTCCCTTCCCGGTAATAAGCTCATATGCGTAGAAAAAGATGCAAGGAATATTTCGCCATGCTTTCGCCATATTTCGCCATGATTGCACTGTAACAATTAATAGATCCGCAGATCTCCTCTCCCGTCAACAGGCTTTGATTTTTTTGATACTAACATTTTTGCTATCGTCAAAGGCGTTTTCTATCGGTTTACTATGGCAGTCTTTAGTGCTCAATGCGACCGATGTAAAGACTTTAAATGAATGATTTTGTTTCACGTCAGAAGTATAGACCGTTACCTTGGATATTTCTATGCAGCACTTTACAATTTTACAATATTGAAGAAGTTTTGTCGAAGAGTGTCAGACAAAACCATTTAATTTAGGAGGGTAAACAACTTTGTTAAAACCAACGGTGATATGTAAGACGCTCAGGAAAAGGTTAGCGCAGCTGCAAGATATAGTAATGAAATATGGGGCCTCTCCCAATGTCGAAGCGGCAACTGACACTAGATTCCTGATGTGGGCTTGAACTCTGCATACAGAGTTACTGGACTTTCTGCTGGCGCAAACATTGTAATTTTGCCGACGATATTCTTGCAACACGTAAAGCAATGCAGTTTGATGCTATGACTGCGACCACTGCATAACACACAATGGTGCATAAGTACAAGGATCCTCTCGTGACAGTACCAGTTTCCAAAGAGACTACGGCTCGAAGAACGTGGGTAGCAATATTATTTAACAACAGTTAATGTCCCAGAGAATAGCGTTAGATTACACTTGTTCCTTTTATTATGCTTGTTGCCTTCGAATCAGCTGCATTGCATCTAAGTAAGAAATTACGATTGCAAAGTTC
This sequence comes from Amblyomma americanum, assembly GCF_052857255.1. Classification (NCBI taxonomy): domain Eukaryota; kingdom Metazoa; phylum Arthropoda; class Arachnida; order Ixodida; family Ixodidae; genus Amblyomma; species Amblyomma americanum. The sequence continues at coordinate 60,148,007 of NC_135503.1, read as the reverse complement.
CTCAGCCCACTTTATTGGAATGTTCCAAAACACGGGCATTTACCTGCTATTAGTCCAGCATGAGCAACCATCGGGGATAGAAAAAGGTGAATCTATTCTCTTTCGTTGTTTTAACCCTCCCTCAAGAAACAACTGTCGCGGAATGTCATCTTTTTTACATCTTTCCCCGACACGTATTAAACAACGTTATCTTTATACTTCCCTGCAGTGCAGGCCTGGACAGCGGCGAGGGGCAAAATGCGGTGAACTCGGTTGTAGGTGCGCCGTCCGATTCGGGCCTCCTCCTCCACTACAACTTCCTTGCGTCAACATTCCATATGGATTCCACTGAGGAAGATTATCTATAAAATCATCAAGGTGATAACAAAATTCAAAGAGAGAATCGAGAGGTGGCGTCTTGTTATGCTATGCGTGAACGATAATAAACGTACAACCATACTAGCGACTAAACGTCAAGAGTGATGAGAAATCGGTTCGAAGTTTCCTTCAGTTCACGGTAATGGGCTAGCCGTGGGACAGGCTTCGGAATAAAATTTAGGGAAAATATTAAAAGCATTTTTCAATAACACACTTTTTACGGCCCATATTTTCGTCACCAACTGAAGACAGTGTGACGAACACTGTTTCATAGGTAGATTTTGGACATACTTGTGTCCTCACGTTGACTTATTTTTATATTATAAAAGCAGCTTTAACCCGTTATTGGCCTCTCAGTGTCTTTCGTATAATTATCCTAATAACGAGGATTTTACTTAGTTCTGCCTTTCGTTATTGAAAGTTAAAGATCCACCCCAAATTCTACCAAAACTGCCTCCAAGCTTCGAGCTGTCCGCTGAAGGTAATTCATAAACCAGATAGTAGAAGCAGGATTCGGTCGTTCCAGTGACGGTGGCGGCGCCACGCAGCCTCTTCTTGAAGTGGCGAGCCGGTGATCGCTCTGCGCGGCGTGTGCAATCGCAGTGGTTTGGAGCCAAAGATACGCGTCAAAAATGAGCATATTCTGTTATTCTACAATCTGCGGACATCACAAATAGCAAGCATGTTGTTTCTGCCAACGAGTAAAGTGTTCAAAAAGCAGTGATTAAGTGCATTCTGCAGGTTGTTAACGAGTTTCAGTGCAATGACCCGTCTGTTAATCAGCGACGTACTCTGTTGACGCCACGACACCGTGTCGCCAATGCATTCCTATTCGGAGTTGTGCTCATGCTACCAACGTGCGTAGCCTATTACAGCTGCATGAAAGAAGCGCAGTGCTTAAACACTTAGCTAATATGGAGTATATTAGTTATATTTTAAGAGTGATATGAATGGCAAGAACTTAATAATTGTACCTTCATTTCTCGGATATAATGCCTAAAGTGGATGAATAATTGCAAACGCTTCTTGGCAACTGTCGTCTGCTCACTCGATCATAGCGTTTTCCTCTGCTAGTCAAAAACACTATTTGAGCGCTAAGTTCGACGGTATTATAAATCTCGAATGACCCCCTGGCTGCCGCGTCATGCAACAGCTACATTTCCTCTTCTATTACCGCATATATTACCAACGTACGGACGGAATATAATCGAATACAATTAAATCTGCAGCAAAGCTTCGCCCACATTCCGGACCACCGAACAAAATTTCTCCGTGAGAAAATGTATATCACTGGTAAAACTTTTCTGTTTACATAAACAAGCAGTCAATAACGCGTCGAAATTGTAGGCTCAAGGATTTTGACGTTTCTGGCTTGATTCAGTCCAACATTAAAAAGTTGATTTTGAGCACTGTTGTAATTGGTAAGTGTTGCAATATTACGCGGCGGACCATGGCCAGTGTTACCAACTGATGATTTTTTTTCAGTTGTGCTCTGATAAGATCAGCACGCAACATATGCACATACCGTATTTTCGCGAATAAGGGCCGCACTCGTGTAGGAGCGAAATATAACGTCAGACTCTCTGGGTCATTAAAGTAGTTTATTTGCACTTTCGGGTAAGTGCCGAAAGAAGAAAAAAGTGAACGTGCAAAAAATTACACTTTGAAGTGTTCGTCGCACTTCAGCATGTTGAGTTCGCAAATTTCAACGCCGGCGGGGTTTTTGCGCGCGGCACTTGGCGAACTAGCGAATCTGTGCTTATATAGATAAAAATTTATTTTGAGCCAGTAATGCAGCCGAACTCAAGCATAGGATTTTATTAATAACCAAGAATCATTTACTGCTGCTTATCTGGACTCCAAAAATCACACCAAAGGTGCAACAACGTCAAGAAGCCGCTTTGCTTCTATATAGACGCACGCTATGGCATCGGCGCCATCACCGCCTCGTCAGCCATGTCGCACTGCCGCCGCACCACCTATAGGAGCTGGAATGACCGAATAGAGGAACTAGTTTGTTTCTTATAGGGCATGGACACTGTCTTGGTGACCGATTAAAAGTCCACGCCAACACTACATTTCGGCAGGAGGCTGATTATCTTGAGGCAAGAAAAAAAATGATGAGCAAAACGAAGTAGTTTATAGGAGAAACTGATGGTTTTTCTACTGATCTCCTCGAAATGAGCTCTTCAAGAACGTCATGTGCTTCAACTGAACTTTGTCAACAAAAGCACCTTACAAAACCGTTGATATAGCATCGGCAAAAACGTCACCAATGGCCTATACCCAGCGGATCCAAGGAATAAGCAGATCTCTAGGCAAAGTGCGGTGAAGCAAAAAAAGTGAAGAACGCGTGAATGTGCTCCTGTGCAAGACACAAACAGAATGCGACATCAAACTTTGCGCCTCCCGATAAGATGCGGAGATAGGTTTGTCACGCGCAATGAGAATGCTTGGCATACGGCGTTCACTTATGAAAATATTGCACTTTCGCCTGGAGATGCCCTTGTTATTTTCTGTCATTGGGACCTTTTAAAAGGATGATTAAGTCAAACTGGTTGGGAGTTGCGTCACTATGTTTCCGAGTTTCGCTAAAAAGTTACCACTTTAACTGAAAGTGAGCTTTTGAACATATAAAACATTATAGAGGGAAAAACAGGCTCTGCTACGTCCGGTTTTATTCGTTAGCAAGCAGAGCTGTTACTGAGTCAATTTCTTGCGCCCTGATCTGCGAAGAGAAGAAGCGGAAAAGTGTTAAATCCAGTTTTGACATGAAAAAAAATATTATGCTTTGACGAAATAACATGAACGTTGCTAAGAAATTTGCATATTCTAATTGTATAGATGAAAAAATACGATATATTTCTCCGCAGTGTCGTTAGATGATAAGTTCATCAAACAATGCGTGGTTAAAATGCTCCCTGAAAACAACAAGCATGAGAACTGAGCACTCTGGCCTAATAGCAGGAAAAAGCGCGAAAAGCACTGCCTATGGTGCTGAAAATATGAATTCTTGAATGATTATAGAGATAAAGGTAAGTTGTTGGCGTCAAACATTCTCTAACAGCCCTCTATTTTTACGTTATTTCATTTTCGAAAACCAAGTTGCGGTGACAACCCATCAAAAATTGCAGAGCACTTCAGTCTGCTGCATCGGAGAAATCCGAAAGCATTAAGCATTTTTTGTTTAAACGTTCGCAAGTTTTTTTTTGCAAGTTATCGTTGTGCCTTGACAATTATCGCCCTTTGTATTACCTCAGCAACGTTTTTGCAACTAATTGTTTTCTAACATTAGAATACATCCCCAACACACTTTACCGCCATACGCCCCACAACGCGTTCCTTTCGGGTCCCTCTAACAACCTTTAACCTGCGACTCTTCGTGGCGAATGCGCTGCATGCCCGCTTGGCACACAGAGGGCCTGGGCTCCAACCGCAACAACGAACAATTTCTTCTTTCTTTAAGCGCGGACATGCTCTGCCGACACGCTCTGCTGACAGGTCCTCTACCCGGCAATCATGAGACAAGAAATGATTTCGCTATAAAAGCAGTTGCAGACTACTTGTGTCTTCCAGGGCCCCAGAGAGGCATCAACAAAAGATTGTCAGCAGTGCCTGGCTTGCAGCTGCCCTTATCAGACAATAAAAATATCTGAGCTTAGACTGCAAGTGGGTCAGCGGAAAATCATTTTGCCACAAGGCCCTCTTAATTTCTCAGTGCCTTTAGTCGTCATTATCAGCCTGACTGCGCCCACTGTACGTGAAAGACCTCTCCATATCTGCAATTAGCCCAGTCTAGTACCAGCAGCGGCCACTCTTCGGTCATCTGTATTTAAATGCATCATTTCCTCAGTTGATGTTTTCACGCGCGCTTCCTTTGAAGCAATTGATGCGGATGTTTATAAGGTCGTGTTTTGTAAGGCAGTGGATGCTAAGGGATTAATTCGCGTACTACTCGAGCCCTTTCTTGTGACGCCTTCTATTTATATTCTAGAATGACAGGCCACACACTTACGTCCTAATCCCACCATGTGTATTTGTATTGAGAGTTCTTTCTTTTGCCCAGCTTGTGCTCCCAACTTCAGTACAACCAGATAATAAAATAAATGTTCCCCAATGCTTACCGCGGATTCAGTGACCGTTCGCCTTGTTCATGTGTGTGCCGTAGCGAGCCCCTGAATTTCCTTTCCCTGACTGCTAAATTGCTCAGACAACTTCTTGTTTCTGGCGGTATTGATGACATAGCAAATATAAGATGGTTCAGGCGCAGCTGCCTTCCTCACCGCTCGATCACGTTCTACGTTCTACATTCCGGTACAACAAGACGCTCTTCTGTACGGTGCAATGTCTGGATTTCGCCGCTAGTGAAAACTCTCAAGTTTCGGCCACACATAACATAAGTGCCCTCGAAACTACATGAGGGGACAGCCGCCGTGGTAACTTAGTAGAGCACAGCACGCGACATGCGGAGCTCGTGGATATGCATCACGCCGGCGGCATTTCATTCTTTTTCCTTCTAATTTTTAATGAGTTATCTTAGAGGTAAAAAATGGTTACACAGCAAATATATCAATCTTCACTACAATAAATTAAATTATTATAGGAGCATTCACCCTTGCATTCCTCCGTGTCAGTGACTATTGCCTTCCTTTATGAACTGAATACATATTTTTCATACTTATGTGTAACTTTATTTTTCAACATTTCTCGGAGCTAAGCTGGTTTTAAACACTGTTAGCTTCTAAAATATTAATACTGTGAGCCACCGCTTGCACAGGCGTCTTTTATTCGGGAACAGCTGGGCACACAGCGCGCGCTCCCAGGAGCCCAGGCAAGCGACGACGATGATGATGGGGATATACAGATGAAAGCGGTGAAAGTTCGCTCAAAGCGCTCACACAAATAGTTCCACGGCAGGAAAGCGGCCATCCTGGCCGCGGATTAAATAGAAGAGGGGCGACGGGTGTAGAGTTTCATCCGCAATACATGAACCACTTCTTGAGAGCGGCGACGGCGGTCGATGACGGGGTGCGAGGGAATAACGGCGTAGTTGACCGGAAATGTTTGCTGGACGACAAGATAAGGTCCGATAAAGCGCTGGAGAAACTTTGCGCACATCCGAGGCGTACGGACGGGTGTCCAGAGGAGGAATTTTAGAGATCGCACGGCAAGCGGCTTTCCCTCCAAAAACTACTTCGTTTAGTTTTGCGGGCTAGGAGCGAAGGGCTGCGAGGCAGGACGAAGAGGTGATGAGCAGCGAAAATGTGAAGGGGAGCGGCGGCGAGTAGAACGGGAAGTCCGAGTGATATCCTGGGAGTTTGGAGGCGAGGGGGAGCGATGGTAAATTTGGGAGAACGGCCAGGTGGAGGTATCAGGCTGGCGCGCAGGTGCACGTTCGAAAGGAGCATAACCGCGTCGTTCATCTTGCTGTCGCCGGCGACAGACGCGTGAGACATCACCGCGGATCCCGCAGTAGTAGCAAGTAGGACGGGGAGTACGCCAGGCTGGAGCATAAGACGTTGCTGGAGGACACGGAGCCACGGCAGCCACGTGACCGCAGACAGGCGTTGGAGTAGACGTACGGACCGGGGCGGGTGGCCTCGAGGCAATGTCGACATAGGTGGGCGGGCGAGAAGGTGTCTGAGGGGTGACAGGGGCTACGGCGCAGGTGAAAGCGGCCAGCTCATCTTTGATGACGCCCCGCAAGTCAGGTGCAGCAGGCGGGATATTAAAGGTGGGAGGGCCGAGTGGTGGGCTGCCCGTAGAGTTCCTCGCGTATCAGGGCACGGATGACGGAACGGAGGTTCCCATCGACGAGGACGCTGCCATCACTGGGGTCTGGCTGAAGGCGGCATGACTGCAGCTCATCCAGGCGCTGGCATGTGGAGGTAATGACAGATACGCTGGAGGGGTTCTGGGCTATCAACGCGTTGAAAGCAACGGCCCCAATGCCCCTAAGAATGTAGCGAACGCGCTCCGACTCAGGCATGTCAGCACTAACGCGGCGGCAAAGAGCAAGAACGTCCTCGATGTAAGAGGTGTAGGACTCCCCAGGCTGCTGAAGCCGCGCGTCAAGCTTCTTCTTGGCTAGCTCAGAGCGGCCTGTCGGCGTGCCGAAAATTTGCCGCAGCTGCTGTGTCAATGTAGGCCAGTCGGCGATGTCATCTTCGTGATTAAGAAACCACGTCTTTGCGACGTCAGTCAAGTAAAAGACGACATTCAGCAGCTTGTGGGAGTCATCCCACCGGTTGAACGTACTAAACCTGGTGTAGTTGTCGAGCTAGTTGTCGACGTCGTTGCCACGAAGTCCGGCGAAGACCTGAGGGTCGCGTTGACGGCTGATGATGGTCCAGGCTGGGGCAGCCGCAGCAGCCGGGGAAGGCGACGGGGGTGAGCGCGTTCCGTTGCCTTCCTCCGTACCTGAGGGCTGCAGACGCAAAAGACGGCCTGATCGGAGCTCGAGGGAGAGCGAAAGACGGGTCCGAAGCGAGAGGTAGGGGATACGAATGGCACCTCCGCCACTTGTGAGCCACCGCTTGCACAGGCGTCTTTTATTCGGGAACACAGCGCGCGCTCCCCGGAGCCCAGGCAAGCGACGATGATGATGATGGGGATACACAGATGAAAGAGGTGAAAGTTCCCGCAAAGCGCTCACAATACGTAATACTTCTCTCGGTGATTCATGTAACAGAATGACCAACAAAATATCTCCTATCAAATACGGTTACATTTGCAAGGATCGAATCTGTAGATAACGGCCTTGCGGTCTCCTGTTGGCGGAATGCTTTACAGCTTGAATATTTTCATGTTCAAATGCAGAATTAGTATGTGCATAAACGATTAAGTCATGTCCTGCACGAAAGCGGCACGACATTTTCCTGGAACATTTATTTTTAAAGCACGCACCATGCTATTGCTTGAGATTCAAAACACACCGAGGACATTTACGTGCGATATTTGTACAGAGCATGTGATTTGTCGATGAATCAAAAATTTGTTCTTCAGGCATGAGAGGAACGTCGACGTGTACTTCTCTAATGCGCGATTATATGGCGCTGCCTGAGGAGCACGGTCGCAACATATCTGCGCGTGCTATACAAATAATGTCGAAAGCAAAGCTGTATAAAGCCGCGGCCGATAACAAAGAGCTGCTTTCTTTATCATTTTTTGCTTCCTCAAAATTGGAATACGTGGACAAATTGTTGCCAAAATCTCATTTAAGGAAAATCAGCGCTATCGCAAAATTATAATTTGCGCTCAAAAGCTAAGAAAAGAATTTCCTCCCACGCCCAGCGCAGCATTCGGAAAGCCCCCTGCCCGTGCACCGCACAAGCCTGCGATGGCAGCAGAGGTGTCCTTCCCTGTCCCGCGACCATTTTCCGCCTAGCTCGTGAAAATGGCACATAGAGCAAAACGGCATTTCGGTGGGGCAGCAGAACCGGTATAGCGTTACTGCTCACGGGCGGGCACGTCGGATTCTAAATAGAAACGCTTTGTCGTGCACTTGCCGTGCCATACGCAGTACAGTATACGCACGCTTGGCGGCAATATCCCGTGACGCTTCTTGAAAATACTACAGACGCCAAACTTGAGCTCTGACTTCGCGCAATGGCTAGCCCCTTCTCGTCAAACTGTAGTGCACTCATTGGATGCTCGAGAAAGAGTGATTTGCGGTAGTCTACATATATTGAGCAATGCAGAGCTGACGCGGCTATCCGCTTCACTAAGCGCTCGGTGAACTAAGCTAATCAACACTGCAAACAATGCATGCGTTTGGAAAAACACGAAACGGTTTTTTGCGTCGAGGTAATAGAGGTCTCGCAAGGAAAACGTGTGATTTCAGGACGAGAATAGGAGTCCTGAAAAGACAGAAGTGTTTGCAAGGATCATAATGGGTTTATCGGCAAAGCTCGCGATTTCCCGTGTCTTATTATTAAAAAAACGAAAAATCATATGAAAGAATTTCTTTGTTTGACGTTTGTTTATTCATACTGTCAATTCAAGTAAAAGCCTTTATAGACCATTACTGTGCGAAGATCGCATGAAAATGTGTTGGATATGTTTTCAATTGCAATAACATGCCGCTTCAAATAAGCAAGATAAGATATGAAGCGGTCACAGCACAAAAAAAAGAAAATATTCAGTCTGTTTCTTTGACGAATTTGGTACCAGGATGTGAATATACTGTAAGAAAGGCTCAGCATAATATTTCTCATCTCATTTTGGTAACACCAATCTGGTATCAGCAAGGTCCACTGACTGCTTGAAGTCTCCTAACCGTCACTCACTTCAACCCATGCAGTACTCAGTGTCATTTTTTTTTTGCAATGAAGTGAAAGCTGTCAGGGCGGAGCGTATGTTACCATGTCACTTATGCACTGGTTAGGCGCATGACGTCACTGCGCTGTTTAAGCATTTCGTCGCTTAAGTAGTATACCTGGCGGCATCTATTAAGGGTTTTTGAAACTTGATGAGCATGAATGGTTCGTTGTAATCAAAGACACTGTTTTGTTGTGACCTTCCTACTTGAAAAAATGTGAACTGATTTAGAAATATACAATTAAAGGTTATCGCCATTTATTGTTTTCCAAGGAAAAAATAATATCTGCATTTGTGAAATATACTAATCTGTGAAGAAAGACACGGCGACTTTCGAATGCGTAGTTCCAGGAGCCTCGCCAAGAAAATTCGTCGTGGAGCGTACACACCGCGCCAGGCATCCTTCAGTGCTCTGGGGACTTGAGGAACCGCCGCCATCACTCGCATGAATTTCTCCTGGTGGGTACGGTCGGCGTTACGTGCCGGATTTGAAACTTCACTGGCCAGCGTGTTTAGCCTCGTCTCCGGGAAATATGGTCTAGTACCCTACAGAGCTTTCACTGCCTTACGCAGGCGGATCTTCATCTTCGATACCGCAAAAGAGAGCGTGCTGCCTTGTCCGCATTCCGTGCACCTACAACGCCAAAGTAACGGTAATCGCAAGCGCTGTCATAGTAAGGGGCGATGCGGAAATGTCTCCTACGTGCTGTGCGCACGGTAGTGGAACAGGGAAAGCGTGCCAATGTGTTGCGCAGCGTACACGGCTCGCGTAGCCACAGGGCTCGCGTGCGCTGTGCCGAAGACGAAGAGAATCACTGCGGAGGCTGAAGAGAAAGAAAGATTAGCGCCGGGGTAACGTGACCTGTACTTTCTCATAAAAGAACAGGACAGGACGCTGCAGCCATCCGTCGCACTTTCAATCGAGTGCTCAAAAGCTTATCGCGAGCGCGCGAATCCTGAGCACGGTGCCGCGGAGAGCGCGCGGATACGGCTTCTGGAAGCGGCTGATAGGGTTTCTCTGAGAGCAGCCACTGTTCTGGCTAATTTACCTGATTAGCACAGCAAGCGTAAACGCTGTAGTAGTAGTAGTAGTAGAAATGGAATGAAAGAGGTGAGGGGACAGGAAGAGAGAATAGGGGGAGAGGTGACATACACAATCCATGGTAAAACAGCGCGGAAAAACACGAGGACGGAACAAACAGGAGTGTTTTTCCGCGCCGTTTTACCATGGATAGTAGTAACCAACTTTCTCAGCTTTCCGTACTTCTAAATGACATACACAAACTATTTACACGTAAGAAATGTGTACATGTTGCACGTGTGATTAGTAAAGGCTGTGCAATTTCTGTTTTAGGGACTGCTTTCAGGCGCTTGACTGTTTCGTCCTGGGGAACACGCTCAGCTTCCCTGAGCGCTTTTTCGGTTTGACGCGCCACAGTGCTCGCCCTTTGTTCTCTTAGCATTTCTACTTAAGCTACACATTTCACGGCATTCGCATCTTCACCTTTATGTATGGCTGGAAAAAACTGCCGTTGCAGACTAAGGCGTTTTCCTGTCAAGTGGTACATCTTACTCTATTGGGAATGGATGAAAAGTGACTGCAACAGCAATTTAGTCGCTTCTCTAAGCCGCACATGAAATTACACCGCGCGATGCGCTTCCGTGTGGCCAGAATGGTCTGATACGGAGGGCGGCGGTGGGGGGGGGGGGGGGGGACATAATAATAATAATTGGTTTTTGGGGAAAGGAAAATGGCGCAGTATCTGTCTCATATATCGTCGGACACCTGAACCGCGCCGTAAGGGAAGGGATAAGGGAGGCACTGAAAGAAGAAAGGAAGAAAGAGGTGCCGCAGTGGAGGGCCCCGGAATAATTTCGACCACCTGGGGATCTTTAACGTGCACTGACATCGCACAGCACACGGGCGCCTTAGCGTTTTTCCTCCATAAATACGCAGCCGCCGCGTTTGGGGGGGGGGGGGGGTAGGGGGGGACACAAAATTACTTTATCCGCGTCCTGCAAGAAGACAGTTCTTAATTGTGAGGGCTGATGAGAAATGTCTCTGTTTCTTTGGGTGCAATTCGGACAAAACATTTCGGAAAATTTAGGTCTTAGTGTCACCTCCATTCTTATTTGAGTCTCGGTGTTGGCTTTTCCGCTGATTTCAGGCGATGATCGACACGGTTGCTTGATTGACAGAGGAAGAACAGCACGTACAAAAAACCTGTGGGTAAAAAACTTAGCTTTTAAAACTCGTTTGCAGTTCAACGTTAGTAATCTAATACCTGTGGCAGTTTAAAATATAGCAGGGGTCAGGTACAGAAGTAAGCTTACAATAACTCACACGATAATTTTTTTGGCAAAAGGAACTGCACTTGATATTCGCATCGTTATAATAACTATGTACGCATGATACATCTCATTTCATGCATAGATAGCGATGGTAATGCATTTTACAAGAAGGATCTTCTTCAGCATTGCCAGTGTGTAAAAATCTGACATTTAATGCCATTACACTCTCATGCCGAGAAAAATCGGATACTGACGAGCTCTCACTTCAGCATATTTTCATTTTTAAAGGCAATTTTCATTTACATGAAAGCAACTCCATTAATTCGAAAAAAAAGTGAGTACATTCCAGTGGCTTAACATTTTGAGCTAGGCTGCACTAATCATATTTGCATTGTTTCGTATTATTGTATTTTTTTCTACCTCCAGGAGAAATTTCCCCCAATTTGTGAAAGCATAAATAAATAAAGCGTTACCAAGCAGGCATAATTTTTCAAACGGCCATTCTTCGTACATATATTGCCAGTCTTCTGCCTCGGAGGAGAGATCCGAAGAATCATTGCGACCGTATTTAGCCGTTTACGACTTGGTATCTCTAGACATGAAGTTGACGCTATTTTTCTTGTGTGTTCTCGCTTCAGACGCAGATGCAAGGTCAGTGAAAACTTTTCTTCAGTTTACCATACTTCATAGCATTCAGAGAAAATAATCAGGGAAACGCAGTTCAAAGGTTCGGGGACACTATTGTTATTGATCAGTTGGCTTAAAGCACTGCACGTGGCCTCAATACCTCAATCAAACTAAAATGTCAGCGAAAATCTCACTTTTCCTGGGCGGAAAATGAAGACGACGGTTATGCGGCAGCCTGAGCCGTATGGATCCTATAAGTTCGTTAAGGCTTTAGGAAAACATGCATATGATGCCGGAAAAGTCACACTCAGGTTCCAAGGCTGGAGAAAGTTGGACACTACAGATATTTTTTGTGCATGTTTTCATAAAATTTAGGTATTAAAGTTGTGTGGAAAAATTTATTTAGATTTTTATTCCTCCTCGATTTACAGCTTCCTTTGACGCCAAAAAGCCTAACACTGCTTTTGCAGCAAAAAAGGCACTGACACTAGAATAATTCCACGCCAAATGACCCAGACCTCTCGCTCGACCTTGTTTGAATTCTTCAAATGGAATCATAATATAATGCATTATTATGGCAAGAACTATTTTATCTTGTTTTCCGAGAAGAATTATTTTTTTGGTGCCGTGGCCATTTCAAGTTTGAAGTCGCTTGCGAAACGTAGTCGAACAAGATAGTTTGTAAAAAAGCTTTTGAAACATTAATATGAATGTATTGTTTTATAGCGAATGCATTAGGCTTTCGTATACAATTCTTTAAGATAGTATTGATTTATTTGTGCTGAAACCCTCAATCACGCGACACGAAAAAAAGAAGACACTATGTTTTTTTAACATTAACGTATTTTGCGTTCTCATGGCTATCATAGAAATCTTTCCCACATTCTCCAGAAGCCAAGAAAAGCCTCAGAAATGTTTCACAGTTGCAAGAGCTTAAGCTATGAGTAGATAAAAATATTACCGCAGTGCAAAATGTTATTTTGCCTCATGCTGTGCCAGTATTTGTATAAGCGGGTCGTTCTAAAAAAGTAAGTAAGGAAGGAGAGACCTTTATTTCAGGAAGCTTAGTGAGAACCCTGCTGTTTGAAGCCGAGAAATGGTGTTTCATTTTGAGCCCCTGCGTTCAGCCCCGGTGTTACGCTGTCTTTGCTCTTCGCTGCAGTGCACGTAGTTAGCGCATCAAGGAGGCAGAGAACAAAGTTCATGTTGCTCTGCGCAACTGTTCCTGATGTCTGAGTGTTCGACGCTTGATTGGAGAGGTCACCTACGTTCCGACGACGTTAGGTCGAGAACGCACACTTAATACAGACCAAGGCTTGTCATGATGAAACAGCCGCGTTCCTTTCCAATCTAAAGCTATTTCAACTTATACTTAGTTCAGCATCTTTTTATGGAAAAATTTCTGATGGCACTGAGACGGCTACAGCGTCCTTTATAATCTTCTGGATCTATCTTAACCGCTGATCGGGGAGTCAATATTTGAGCACTCAGAAGTGGCTCTTGCGGCCAAGCAGTTCTAAGTACCAACAGCGCCTTCGATAGCTCTCTTGGCATGTGACAAGCTGAAACAATTTGTTCTCCTTAAATCCAAAGTTGTTTTCCATGCAGAAGACGTTTTTTTTTCTTTACCGAGAAGACGCGCCATCGGAAAAGTAATGAATTTTGTGAACATCTGGTAGGTCATTTTAAAGCTTCTTCAGAACTTCCTTTATACACGATTACAAAGCACTTCAAGTGTATGCCAGGTTGTCTGAAATCATAAGAAAAGAATTCACTAACTTTTCCGCACTCTTTTCTGGTGAGCGGTAATATAGTACGACAAAATATTTAAATGTGGCTAGCGTGTTCAACCTGAAGTCTCACTGCGGAGACTCTTGAGGAATAAAACTGTAGTTCTCTGCACCCAACGAGTGGGATGACCTTTACTTTTCCATGTTTACGCTCAACTCTCAAAAATAGATTAGTTTCTTGCTCAGAAAAGATTGAATGTTTATGTACTTGATCATATCCACGAATTTTTTCCCCATCTTTTCTTGCGGACAGCGAGCGCTAGGGATCCAGTGTTGTACTTGTACAGTCCTGACTTACTCGATTTCAAGAGGCGGTGTGTTCTAGAGCCGGATCTCTATATGGTTCGTAAGTGGACACATTTCGCTTAATGAGAACGTTCAGTCTTCCTTATCTAGTTAGCCTACCGTCGTCGCCAGAAGTTTCCGAGCGCATATTTTCTTCAAGCCCTCCATCGTGCAGCATGAATTGGATGTTTTAAAGATCTATACGCAAGGAAAAAATGCTGGTACAACTTTTCTCTGCTAAACACACTGGGGTTGACGAACGCTTCACACGATGAAAAGTTACATTTGGCACTCCAATTTTTCTTCAATCCCTGATCTGGTTCTCTTAGGTTCAACAATCACAACCACCTGAGGTGACCGTGTACCGCGATTTTTTTTTATCAAACGCAGTAAAAAACCGCGTTGTCTTCGTACATCTGCTGCGCTGAAAACCTGAATTCTTCGCTAATGGGGTAACTTACGTTTCCCGGGACCATGCTAAGGACTCCAATGTGTGATAAGATTTCTACTTGCTTTCTGTACTTGACGCACTCTACTTTAAATAAACGAGTAATATCTATAGGCCGTGATTAAGACGCAATGTTAAAAACTGAACGTTCTTTGCGAATTGTATGCATACATTTCATTTATAGCATGGATTAGTTACTTGTCATCACCATGATTTCATCTTTACTCATTTCCGGTAAAGCTCTCGGTGGCTGGTCGAGCACAAGTTATGAATGCACTCTCTTTGTCCTTTACTTTAGTTTTTCAGTCCGCTTTATTTTTGCGTACGTCTGCTGAGCCTTTTGTCCGCATCTTCACTTCACTGGGCTCTCCTCATTAATCATAAGTCCTCAGTGATACCAACTCAAGTCAATTCCGCATCAATGTCATCACAATCAGCGACAACTACCTGCACTAACGGTTTCGGCGTTCCCATTACGTGTGGACTATAATATCCCAGCACTTTTTGTACTTTTTTGAGAATTATGAGTAGGAATAATAGCACTGGCATATACCATTGTGATATATTGATTCTGATTTTCTCACACGTTCAAGAGACGATAGTCTTTTTCATTTAGGTCCTATAGATTTGTAATATTCTCAGGCCGTTTCACGTTATTGCACTGGGCTGAAATATTGGTCCCAGTGAGCTAGGAGTACACTGCAATTGTTCAATAAAGTTTGTTTTTTTTTTAACGTAAGACCCACTTCGAAACCACGTTAAATTGCCTAAAAGCTAACCTGAACTTAATTACGACAATTTTGGATGTGCGCGTAACATGCTTGAGACGCTAGCAGTGTAACTGCACCTTTTCGTTTTACTTTAGACGCAGTGAAATTGACCCCCAAAAAGCAAACACAGTAGGCACACAAGTATTGCCATGGAAATCAAAGAAGGCGAAGGGATCACGTACCTATATCCACAGATCTCTTTTAAAGCAGTACTAAATAAATGTTTAGGCAATATGAAAAAATCTTTGCACCTGACGTTTTGGTATTCACCTTCATCTCCAGAAGACGGAGAGATATAACGAGCAACTAACTCGAGTTGTGATTTTTCAGTCATCGGCACTGCTTTACTCACAAAATGGCTAACACAGTTCAGATCACGGTATACAGCACGATCCCTCGAGACGGTTGTCATTCTGCTTGCTACCAGAACGCAAAGTGTGCATCTTTTCCACGGTGCTCATGCTCGGACTGCAGCAGCACCTGCATTGCATTGCTCGTTTTCTCACTTCATAGATGAGGAATGAGGCTGCAGCGGTCCATGGGCCGCATCTAAAGTTTCCACGCGGAGCTTGGAGGTGCTCGTGCTACACGGCCGCTTCATTTTTGTGTTTTAAACGTAGCGTTGAGTCTATTTATGTATTGCAGATACTGGCAGAGTACGGCACCAGCGCATCATCCTATTCGAGCAGTGTAGCTGTGGTTCTGTGTGCAACCTGTCGAACAGTATAGTCCCAAGCAGCACAGGTCATCGGCACAATATTGCAACAGGATGGTCCCATCCTGGACCTTTGTAGGGCCAGCTTTGCCAATACTGTTCCAATGTTGGGCCAATTACTTGTGCTGCTTGGGGTACAATGCAGTGCAGAGAAAACACCACGTAATGTCTGGATGGAACGCGGGGGCTAAGGCTGAGAAATTATTTTCTCGATGAGGAGAGTGTTGCGATTAAAATTTCCCAAATACATATGATTGAAAGCCTATGTGCAATTCACTGCCTCATATATTTACTGGGACGACCTGACTATTCAACTTACTGGTGAACAAGCTGAAAAGAAGTAATTCTTTGCAAGTGTAGAAATGTTCCTTGAAATGTTTTGCGTTGCTTAAGCTCTGAAACGTTCTTGCTAGCTTTTTCGCTATGAATAGCTTATACAAACGCTTGAAATGACTTCTCGGAGAGCATAAAACAGAAGATACAAAACTTCACAGACTTCAACTTGTTTTGAGTGTGGTGCTTGTGGAAAAATAAAGGAAGTTATTTCAAGTGAGTGTGCGCGGCCACGCAGCGTTTCTGATTCATAAAAACACGTGAACAGGCATGCGAAGTTTTACTTTTACAAAATTTTTTAACTATAATTTTTCAATAGTTTCTTTTAAACCAGATCAAGTGGTATGGAATGATACAATACAATATTTAAGAAGCCACTGTTCACTTCGCAGCATTATTGCAAATGAAATATAGGAGTTAGAGTACTCGTGTGGTATTGAATCCGCTTATAAGAAAAAAGGCTGAGCGTGATTTTACTGCAGCCATGAGAATCTGTCTTGAATCCCGTTTTGGGGTGGTTTTGCAGCAGAAGTGTTATAAAGGGACGTGCTTTTTTCAGATTCATGCCTCCTGCCCTTCATCGACCTAATCTCCGGAACCGCCCCACTTGTCCCTCATTAGTAAGAATTCTTTGATGGTATTGTGTGCAAAAAATGTACTCCACAGTGCGCCAAAAAAAGGTCGCTCGGTTAGATGATCGACATTACAAAGTGAACTCTGCGTGGGGGTGCACCATATACCAAAAAGTTGTGGATGAAAATGAAGCAAAATATTCGATGATGGGCAAGAACAGCATCGCAAGTTTTGTAAAACTCCCGCAAGAAAAATTGTTTCTTCAATGAGAAGTATTTTGAATTGAGATAACATACTAGCTTTATCGTAAACAAGAGTTCAGATATCGGTAAATGACAGCAGCGAATACAAGGAATCGAAACTCGCCGGCTGAGTAAAAGAAAGAGTACAGCTTGTATCTTCATTGTAAAACTCCGATGCAGAGCTAGGTGGTTCGCAGATGATCCTTTAGGCAAAACTGGGGATCAGCGCTAGGTGATTCGGGGAATGTTTAGCTCACTGATGATGAAAAGCATGGCTATATCTGTCAATGGTCAAGCATTAATAGCCGCAGTAGTAGAAAAAAGATGCCGCGGATTTGAAGCTTAATATAGAGCCAGTGGTAGCTAGTGTTCTGGTCTGGTCGTCTGCTGCTGACGGAGCGCTGCGACGCCATTTCAGCCAATGGTAAGGACCGTTCGCCATCCACCCAATAGCCGGGGTGCTCAAGGTTATGTTAGCGTTGCTCAGGGACTCAGGGACAGTCGAGGTCATGAGACATTGAGTTCACAGGGTGGTTAGTTTTTCTGGTGCAATCTCGCCGCCGCATTCAACAGATCTTCTGTTACCTGATCCTCTCCAGATCAATACTCCCTTGGCGTTGTTTGTGAGCTTTTCTTAAGCATTACTCTAATAGCTGTGCTATACTGCTCTCTTATTGTCGACCTGATTATTTCGGCTATTGTTTATAAGTGTGCGAAAATACAGGTGCAGTTTAATTATTTTATTCATATTTGTAATGACATTGTTCTCCTTGTCTCTTAAGCTTAAGCCTGATTTCTGCCTTTCCTTAAATTCCTCTTGAGTACGTCCATGCTACTTACGTTGATTACAGCATGCTCAATTGTCTCTATGCTCTGCATCTGTAGTTATCTCGGATAGTTTTACTCCGCTCGGTTCGATGCTGTCATCTTTTCCCGTTTCTTAACCAGATCTATCGTATCCTCAGAGAGCGGTGGGATTATCCTTAATAGCATGAACACTCTGGTAATCCTCTCGGTGTTCCTCTTGGTTTCATGCTAATATAACCCCGACATGAGAACGATGCGGGTTCTGCAGTCGCAAGCCCATTATTACCTTGCCAAATAGCCCTGCAAGGTGCTTATTTGGGCATTTTTAGGGTCTGGCCAAGTTGCGCCTGTCCCCTTGGTGCTAACAGCGTGCACTAATTCTTCACGTGCAATTCCCGTCTGAGCAGTCCACCTGAATTTCTTTGCAGCAGTCGTCGAGTACGGGCAATGTGAGCTGCCCACACAGTACACATATTGGCCTAGCCTACTGTTGGTCAGAGAACGCTGAACGTGCTACGCAAAGGAAATGCATGTGTCCGCCGCTACAATGAGTGGCAGTCTCACGTAATGCAGTGGATCCTGGTAGGGTGGCTTATAAGTTGTTGCGCATGCTATGACATTTAGCGCAATTTTCGTGAGGTCGAGAGTGGAAATGGTGTAATCATTAACTCGAAATCATACGCTAAGAAATAATATATAAATCTGTGGAAGTAAATCATCCACACGTATTTTGCGTATTTTGTGATGCAGGCGCGCGAGTGTTTTCTGGTACATAAAACAATCACAGATGCTGCAGTAACGTCGCAACTCTCGGAAGCATTCAAGGACCAATAGGGTTAGCATGCAGGCATGCCCGCTTTCCAGCCGCACCTCGGTCAACAAGGGGCCCACAGTTGTTTTCTGGGGTCAGCCCTAATTGTGTTAGGCCAGTTATTTTACTACATGAAGACAAGATTTGCTTTGCACATGCTGTTAAGTATCCACAAAGTATTAAGTATCTCCGCCTTCTGTCGAGCCATGGGACGGAGAATGCGGCAACTACAGCGGGTTTGTGCAGGCAAGTTTATTTAAGCTAGTCGAGGTCTCTCCTGTATAGAGCCCAGATATACATTGCGTCTGCCCTGAGCTACCGAGAGGAAACCTATGCGGGAATTATGCAGCAATGCGCTCTGAGTTACCCCTTGGAAAACCGATATGTGACCTATGTAGGATAACAATGAGCAAGCCCTTATGGCCCACACCGAACGACGAAAGTATTCAAAGTGTCGCTCAGCCCCTCTTGCCTACTTTGGACTCGCAGCGGGCCCAGATTCGGTGCTATTTGTTTTTTATAGGCAGCTTGTTTATGTTTTATGCTGGTTTATTGTCTCAAACCGACTCAGGCAATGAGGGACGCCGTAGTGCAGGGCTCCGGAAACTTCGACTACCTGAGGTTCATTAACGTGCACTGACATCGCGCAGTGCCGGGGCCTCTAGAATTTCGCCTCCATCGAAATTCCACCGCCGCGGCCGGGATCGAACTCGTGTTTTTCAGATCATTAGCCTAGCGCCATAGCCACTGAGTCACCGCGGCGGCGCCGTCAATGTGGCTTTCGAAATAGCACACAAAATTGTTTCAGAAAGAAATAAGTTGAGGTGGTATAAAAAGAATAATTTAACCCTACGTTTTATTGCGGAATTTCTCACAGCAATTTACCTTCTTAATAATGAATTCAAACTGTAGCGCTACGCCTCTTTTCAACTTTTTAGGTCTTGCGTTACCACTTGTCTGGCCCTAAGGCTGTAAAAAATGTCTATAGTGGAAAGCAATAGATCTTTCTGTTATTTCTCGTAAAATTCAAGAATGTAACTAAAGAGCGTTACGGTATAATATCTTTACAAAACAAAAAGGAAAGAGTACGTTCGAAAAAAGGTTTCAGGAAAAAACAGAAAATGGTACAGGGTGTGGCGCACTAACGGCTTATGTTGAAGATCCAAGTACATACTAAGGTAACCGCAGCGGCATATAAGTCGTTACCACGAAGTGAAGACCTCTAGTTTTTAATTAGTACTCAAATAAATAAAACTCCGGAAAACAGTTTGTTTAGGCTTGAGCGCAGGTGCGCCAAGGTCACGAGCATGTGACGCCAACAGTATTGTGTTGCATGCGTCAGCGAAGAACTTAGTTCCTATTTCTTAAAAAGAGCCAGTGGCTCCTTGAAACTGTCTCTGTACAGAACGGATAGTGCTATCCCTGCTCTGTCCTTGCTGCCTCTCTCGTTCTGAATAGAGAGGCTGCTGCGGCCTTCAGGAAAACTTCGGACGGAAAATCGTTACTGACATGAAGAAGAGAAAATGCGAACTCTAACTTTCATGGAGCTAAACTCGACAAAGGCGCTCACTATCTACTCTACTCTCCGGCGGCGTACACTTTATGAAGCTTTAATTTATGGCAGAGCTTTGGGCAAATCAACGAGTGGTTGATGTCAGAGTTTGTCAGTGTGTTGAGGTACGCTTAGCCTGTCTATTTTTTTTACCGTCGAATTACTTTCTCCAGCAGACTGTTTTCTCCATTATATTTGATACCAATGTCAATGAAACCGCCCAACATTCGTATCCAATTTTTCCGCCCTTTTTTATTTCGGTATCAGCGAGGCTAAGGTATAGATTAAACGCTTCCTTAGGAGTGTTGTTCTTTTCCTTTGAAAAAAACAAACATAAATTACAGGATCAGGTTTGGTAAAGTTTATAGGGTAAATGCTCCTGATTTATAATTACTAAGAATTATTGCATTTAATGCGTAAACATAGTTGATTTTGTATTTTCTTATCAGCGATGTTAAAAACATTAAGAACAGAAACAAATGAAAAAAGGTTTCTAGTAATGCACTAAATGAAGGGTAGAAGTTTATTTTTCTTTTACAGGGCACTTCACTTGCATGTACGAGAGCGTCGAAGGTTAGGAGCCAAAGTGATTCAGGAATACAAATGGTAACATAAGGTACATCGAGATGTTTACACAACATTCATGACTCGATGAGTGCTGAAACTAAGACGTAGGGTTGGGACGTTATTTTATAAATGCCGCAAGATGAGAAACTGCGGTCACCAAGTCCCACTAACTGACTAGAGCTTCATTACTGAGGGTCACAAAGAAGATACATGTTTCGCTACCCTGATAAAGGTATTAAACATGCCTGCGCAGGTGCTTCCTTTCGATGACCGCATTTCTTCTAACTTTTTATTCTGCTCTCGCAGCTTTCAGCTGAAGCCGATTCCCTGTGTTGCATTCAGAAAGATAAGCATTTCATTCGTGTGGCGGGAATCCAATCTAGCAAGCGCAGCGACAAGGAGGGACATGGCAACTGAGAAGTTGCGAGGGTGGGGCGTGTGTGCGCGATAATGACAGTGGTGGAGTAGCCAGCTGCAGTGAGCAGCCAAGACTAACGGAGGGACATGGGGGATTCAGTGGTTTAGGCAACGACGGCGACGCGATCTCGCAGAATGACTCCTATACAGCTGTCGGCAGTCGTAAAACATATTAATCAAAGGGCAGCAACACAAAAATAGTAGCTGTAGAAACAAAGCCGTCTCCATAAGTTCTCTCAGACTAACTGGATTTTCGGTGAGCTTTGCGTTAAATATTTTACTTTCACGATTACTGAAAGCTGCCACCACCTTTGAGCTTCGAACCGCACTTCGTCCAGGTGCGATATGGGCCACGTGTACAATGATTAGCTGCGCTAACTCTTAGGCCCCGAAAGGTTATGACCATTATTTCTGACAATGAGAGTGTATCCTAAGTTTTGTGGCATTACTTCCTTATGACACAGAATGTTAGATTGTTTGGTTCATGGGTGTTTAACGTCCCAAAGGGACTCACGCTATGAGGGACGCCGTAGTGAAGGGATGCGGAAATTTCGACCACCTGGGGTTCATTCACGTGCACTGAGATTGCACAGTACACGCGGCCTCTAGAATTTTGCCTCCATCGAAATTTGACCGCCGCGGCCGGGATCAAAACCGCGTCTTTCGGTCCAAAACTGAGCCCAGCGCTGCGATGTACGGGAAGCGAAAGAATAGCTGGAAAGGGATGCAAGGGAAGAAAGATGAACTAGATTGAAGAACACTGCAACTTAATGATATGCTAGCAGAAATAAAGATTAAGAGATCGACGCGCGCTGTCGGGCCGGAATGCAACGCAAAAAAAACAAAATATTTTACCTGTTTAAGCTGCAGTGCTCAACTAGCCTGATTTAGGTTACACTCTAAAGGCTCTACCGAAGTATATAATCATAAAACGGCCTGAAGGAATACCTCGCTGCAAAGTTTAAAAGTTTAACTTGTGCGTTTTGAAATTCCATTCTGTCCTGACCCTACAGGGTACGCAATGCGAAAGGAGGGAACTGGAGGTTCCTAGGGTTATGCAGACCATTCCAAGTGAAAGCAAACGTAACAAGGGGCAGCAGGGTCAGATGGGCGCAGGAAGTTGGGAATTTTAAAGAGGCATGTCTGGCTGGAGCCGGCGCAGAACAACGGAACTCGGAGGTCAGCGGGAGAGCCGTTTGTCCTGAAATAGGCGCTGGTGAAAGGGGGGGGGGGCGAATGGAAGATAGGGTCAAATACAGTGTCGCGACAGGGGCGGCGCTCGGAAATAGGCGTAAGAATGTTGAAGGCAGCTGCAGCTGGCACTGCCCACGTGGGGTTTGATACTACACACCTCTTACAATGTCGAGAGGGTTGCGTAAATATTCCAGAATCCGCACAGCTGACACTATGATAGCACAAGCATGACGACTCCACCGCCTGCAACTGTTTCGGTTCATTTCCTCATATTTCCGCAGCCTTGGTTTCGGTGTGGGTTGGGAGGAGCATACCTTTACTCCAAGAAGCAATGTCGTACGGAAGATTGTATCGCTGATGTGAGTAAAGGCTCTTTTTAGAGTGCAGCTCTTAGACGCCAGTTCCTGGCATGTTCGTTGTCGTCGTCGGCATAACCGGCAGATCTATAGCAAAGCGAAGAACACGGCAAAGGGGGCAAGTTGGATGACAATGAAAGAGGGAAGGGGGGGCAGGAATTAGAGGGTGGAGGAAGGGCTATCGATGGGAGAAAACAGCAGAAAGTGAAGGAGGAGGGTATGAGGGCATGAGGGCGCGAGATGGGATGGGTAATGCTCCGTTTGCGCCAGGTGTTATGCAGTGCCTTCTTAACACGTTTATAGATAGCCCCAACGCGTAGAACTTTCGCTGCAACGACCTACGCAAAAGCGACTGCAGATGGAGTTACATGCAGATACCCCAAAAAGCCCTCCGTTTCAGAAGGCACACATTTAAGGGTTTGTGAAACACTACGCACTACGTTTCTGAAATGAGGCGATTCCTTTGCAAATATATTATGCGCCCTTTAACTGTGGCGCAGGTTCACGTCTGATTACGCTGGAATCGGTTTAAGATCGGCGGAAAAAACTGCCGGTGAAAAATGAGGCAGCCAGGAATGGGCAGTCGAACCTTCAACTACCACATAAATTGGTGTCTATGGGGGGCCGTCTCCTGATTCGTAGGGTTTACCGTGAGAACGGGCACCGGCTATTCTGAATGTGTGGGCAACGTGACTCACGGTCAACTGAAAAAGAATGTGCGTCCTTTGTCGTTTCAGCTTTCTTTCTTGACGCATGAAGTTAAGTACGTTGGAACGTGTTCTCCTAGGGAGCAGAAAACGTGGGAGACGAAGCCACAGCCGGGCGACTGTTGCACCGCACCGCACCGCTCCACGCCACTGAGGAGCGCTCAGCCAGTGTAATTGTTAAAAAGCCTTGTGCAACAAAGCGGCAGTGCTTGGCATTGTACCCAGAAGGAAACCTTAAGCATCGTCGAACTTTTCGGCTTCAGTTTAGGTGTGCCTAGATTTCACTGCAGGAGGAAGCTTAATAGTCGGTTAACTTAATCTCATTCTATTAGCACCGAGTTTGTGTTAATTTTTTGGCAAGATTAACGAATGCATAGCATTCAACATGTTGTTCCGCAGGCATTTGAAATTGTTCGTCTGTGACAGAAACCGTCATAAAAACGCGTAAAAACAAGTTATTTTTTTCCCCTGTGTAATACGGTTCTGTTTTCTTCTTTTCAGTGCTCAATGGAACTTGGTCCAGGGGATTCGTGCGGTGGACCAGGTTGTAGATGCACCGTTCCTCTTGCAGGAGTTATACATCTTAATCTTATTTGCACCTACATTCCCCTCGGTTAGCCTACCCATGGACACATGTATATCTTGATAAAGGCACGATATCTTCATAAGGCAAGAATGTCAAGAAAACCGCAGTACCAGTGAGCCAGTTGTTGATATTTCTTGAAATAAATGTAATAAATGTCATCACCTATGCGGAAAAATTATCTATTGAATACAAACTTTCGTCCAATTCTGATGCAATTAAAGTCGGTAATTAAGTGGCTTTATATGTGAGCATTACGAAGAATTACGTAAGTCACATATGCGCAGGGGCTGTTATTCGAAGATATGCATGGTGACTACAAAAGATCGACACACAGCCTCACTGCTTAATATAAAGCTGCGGAAATGTTTTGTTGCTAGTAGTAACATATTCTGAGCGCTTTGACGGCTGCGCATTTGTGAGGCGACCAATCTAACCGTGGCGTCGCCGTTGGTGGCGTCGCATGTAGCGGCATGCCCCACGATATCTGCGTGAGAGGCACAGCGAGGGAAAAGGCCGAAGAGGAGAGCGAGCCTGGGCACCACGTGCGTCACTGCGCGCAGAGCAGCGTATTATGCAGCCCAGCAAGGAAGCAAAGTTACGAACCGATGTAAATCCCAAACTCCTCGGATTACCCTGAAAATTCTACTGCCAATGAACAAAACTCCCGCCCAGGCTGAGACTTGGAACGCAAGCGTGGAGACCGGCAAGGCAGAGCTAGCCATGCTGCCAAGGCCGAGAAGAAATGCCAAGCCCGGCAATACTCAGTTTCCCGTGCCCCACTCCACTATACTGGTTGCTCCACACAAACCGGCCCGCAAAAACTAACCTTCTGGAATGATTCCGAGTCCATCAGAGGGCGTGGCCCTGAAAGGAGTGTGTCGTTTTACTATGCATGAGACCTGGAAAATCACCGCTTTTTAAAGCAAAAAGAGCTTCAGAAATTCAAAACATCAAGAAAACACAATGAAAATTACTGCAGGCGAGACGCACCAAAAGCGCTTACATACAGTGCGATCCTACACGTCATAATCCAAGGATTGTGAGGATGTCACTGGCCTCGTCCGCACAATGATGTCTATATCCGGGCACCCCTCGAGAGTGTCGTGCCAGATGTTTGGTTTCACAGGGTATGCCCTCCATTTAGGGTCCAGCCGGGACTTGCCGAAGCCTAACCAGCTGGTGAGAGAAAAGTCTGTTTGGAGCCTAGCTTTCGCCGGTCGCAAGGCCTAGAACAGGCCGGAAGAGGACGCTCGCAGATCCCCGTTTAAAAAAGCAGAGATGGTACACAGCAGTTGCGTCTCCCGCCTAAAAACTCAAGAAAAGGATTAACTTTTAGAAAGAGCAATGCACGCATAAACTTCTTCTGACAGCAGTACACTGTCACAAGAGAGGCAAAAAGGACACAAAATATTAATTGGGTATTGCGGCAGTCCATCTACTGAAGGAGGCGAAAATGGCCGTCCCGAAGACCGCCACCCGTTTCCTCGTTGGTCTGGTGGCTGAGCGTGAGGGGTGCTGAACCTAAATTTCTGCTCTTGTGCTTTCCAGGAAATAACCAAAGCAGCGCTTCTACATTAGGACCAATCGACAGGCATTAGCAGCCTCCCCGTATAGGCGCGACGCGTCTGCTGGCTGCATTGCCGCAAGGTGTGTAGTGCTCTGACATAATAATCATCGCCTACATGTTCAATTACCCTGCTGCCAGCTCGCGCGTTTTGAGATTGGGAAGGTAAGGAGAATGATTAGCGAGCATGTGAGCGAAGTGCACGGCGGCCAGGCAAAGTGGAGTGATGTGGAGATGGCACCGCTTTACACATGCAAACAAAAGAATGTGCTGTGCACTGGTAACTCCAGGAAATTTGGTTGTCATTTGTACAATCTGAACTGCTTGCTCGGGCGTGCTTTGTTTGCACAGCGCTTGCTGTAGTATTTTGCGCTGATTATGGCGGCATCGCCTCACGCTCGTTAAAAAAAAAGAAAAAACTATAGGGGACACTTAAGCTCTGCCTTAACGGTGCTATGCGATATCGTTACTGGGTTAATGCCAGTATATCCGATTTCTGGTTTATGGGTGTTTAACGTCCCAAAGCGACTCAGGCTATGAGAGACACCGAAGTTAAGGGCTTTTTTTGACCACTTGGGGTTCTTTCGACCACCTGGGGTTCTTTGACATGCAGTGACATAGCGGAGTACACAGGCCTCTAGAATTTTGCCGCCATCGAGATTCGACCGCCGTGGCCAGGATCGAACCCGCGTCTTTCGGGCTAGCAGCCGAGCGCCATAACCACTCAGCCACCACGGCGGCTCCCCCAGGAACAGCCGGAATTGATCTTTTTTTTATTTTACATTTATACATTACTGAGAGCCCTCATACCACTTCCGGGGTAGTGGTGCCGTGGTTAAGCGTTGCGCCACTCCTCTGTGATGGCAGGTGCTTCCACCGGTGGCCTTGCTGTCCCTGAGCAACGTCGGTGCGGTCAGTCTTTAATTTAACTTCCACCTGCCAGGGTGGTCAGTTTGCTAACGATCTGGTGGGCAGGTTT
Source organism: Amblyomma americanum (assembly GCF_052857255.1). NCBI lineage: Eukaryota > Metazoa > Arthropoda > Arachnida > Ixodida > Ixodidae > Amblyomma > Amblyomma americanum. The sequence continues at coordinate 60,121,716 of NC_135503.1, read as the reverse complement.
TCATGACGCCACAAGGTCACGTGTCCTAGGTTGTCTACCTAGGTTGCCGGAAATGCCGGTTGCTCCGGCCGCTCCAGCTGTGAGGCTTCAAACAGTCGCGAACGCCGGCGCTGATGGCTGCCATTTTTTTCCGACATGGGTGTATGAACGCAATCGTGCTAAAATAAATTACGAATGAATTGTGATAGCTTTTTGTCATTGTGTGCAAAATAGCTGCTGCATTATTCATCAACAGCACCATCACTACCTATGCTATAAGAGAAAAGACTGTACTATATTCCTCTAGTTAACCCTATTTATTACAATCTCCGGCCACCTTATCTCCGCAGAGTTTCCAAACAAATCCTCATGCGTGATTTTAAACCGCCCCACTGCTATGCTTGCCTTTTTCGAAATTCATTCCGCAACACTAAGGAATCGCTATAAGGGATCATACTCAGTACATTCACTCATGCGCTGACTTCTTCATTATAACTCGAATACTATCGCAAATGTTCGTAACGCTTGTTCGTACGTAGTGAGAGGCGCTGGATAGTTTCTTTATCACTCTTTCTTAAGCAGGATGTAAACAGATTCTTATTGAAAATGATTCGCAGCCGCTAGCAACTGCCACTGCAATATTCGAAGTTTTAATTGGCGTCTTCCGTGGCTTATCTGGAAAGCTATTCACCGGCGTATGTAGAGCGCGGCAACTGACACTACATTCTTGATGTGGGCTTAAGCTTTGCGCACAAAGTTATCGGACTTCCCGCTGGCATACAGCTTGAAACTTTGCCGGCGAGATTATTGCAAAAGAGTGGTGAGTTTGACGAGTTGGATGTAGTTCATTTTGGCGGAAAATTCAGCGCGGAGGGACGAAAAACACTGGAATGGAGACAAAGCAAGCGCGGTTTTTTCCAGCAACACAGCTAAGCAGTTTGCTGCAGTGACTACGGCCACTGCATAACACACAATGGGTCATGAGTACAAGGATTCCATCGCGACACTTAGCAGTTTTCAAAGAGGCTGCGGTCCGAAAAACGTCGGTAGCAATGTTATTTAACAGTAGCTAATGTAACGAAGAATGGTATTAGATTACACTTGTTTATTTTATTGTGTTTGATGCCTCCGAGCCAGATGTACTGAATCTTTTCCGACACGCTTTGCCGACGCGCTTTGCTGGCTGGTCCTCTGCCCGTCGCTCATTAGGCAAGAAATTTTTTTGCAATAAAAGCAGTAGAAGACTACTTGAGATTTCCAGGGCCCCCTTAGAGGCATCAACAAAAAATTGTCGGCAGTGCCTCGCTTGCAGCTCTCCTTATAAGATAATAAACATCTCTGGAGCGCAAAATCTAGCGTGGAGGGACAAAACACAGCGATGGGGACAAAACAAGCGCTAGAAGTGGGTCGTGAGCAAAATATTCAGCCGCAAAGCGCTCTTTCGCAGTGCCTTTAGTCGTTATTAGCTACCTGACTACGTTCACTGCACGTGAAAGACCTCTCCATATCTACAATTAGCCCTGTGCAGTACCAGCAGCGGCCACCCTTCAGTCATTTGTATTTAAATGTAACATCTCCTCAGTTGATGTTTACACGCGCGCTTCGTTAGAAGCAATTGATGCGAATGCTTATATAGCGTGTTTTGTAAGGCATTGGATGCTAAGGGTTTCACTCGCATACTACTCGAGCCCTTTCTTGTGACGTCTTGTATTTCTAGTCTAGAATGACAGGCCACACACTTACATCCTAATCCAACCATGCTTATTTGTATTGAGAGTGCTTCCTCTTGCCCAGCTTTTGCTCACAATTTCAGCACAACCAGATAATAAAATAAATGTTCCCCAATGCTTACCGCGGATTCAGTGACCGTTGGCTTTGTTCATGTGTGTGCCGTAGCGAGCCCCTGAATTCCCTTTCCCTGACAGATAAACTGCTCAGACAACTTCTTGTTTTTGGCGGTCTTGATGACATAGCAAACATAAGACGGTTCACGCGCAGCTGCCTCCCTCACCGCTCGATCACGTTCTACGTTCTACATCCCGGTACAACAAGACGCTCCTTTGTACTGTGCAATGGCCGGGGTTCGGCGCTGGTGAAAACTCTCAAGGTTCGGGCGCACATAACATATGTGCTCTCGAAACTACATGAGGGGACAGCCGCCGTGGTAACTAAGTAGAGCACAGCACGCAACATGCGGAGCTCGAGGATTTGCGTCACGCGGGCGGCATTTCATTCTTTTTTCTTCTAATTTTAATGACTTATCTTAGAGGTAACAAATGGTTACACTGCTAATTTCCCAATGTTAACTGCAATAAATTAAATAATTATAGGAGCATTCACCCCAACATCCCTCGGTTTCAGTGACTATTGCCTTCCTATATAAACGAAATACAATATTTTCTATACTGATGTGTTACTTTATTTTTAAACATTTCTCGGAACTAAGCTAGCTTTAAGTACGCTTTTCTTCTAAAATATCAATAGTTAATGCTCCTTCTCATGGTTCATTAAAGAGAATGACAAACAAATTATCTCCCGGCAAATACGGTTACACTGGCAAGCTTCGAATCTGTAGATAACGGCCTTGCGGTCTCCTGTTGGCGGAATGCTTTGCAGCCTGAATACTGTCATTTTCGCATGCAGAATTAGTATGTGCATAATCGATTAAGTCATGCTCTGCACCAAAGAGGCACGACATTTTTCTGGAACATTTGTATTTAAAGCATGCAGCATGCTATTACCTGATATTCAAAACACACCCAGGACATTTACATGCCATTTTGGTATAGAGCATGCGCTTCATTGACGATGCAAAAACTAGTGCTTAAGTCTTCCGACGAAACTCGATATGCTTTTCTTTAATATGCAAATATATCGCGCTGCCTGAACACCGTGGCCGCAGCACGTTTGTGCATGTCATATAAATAATGTAGAAAGGAAAGCAGTATAATCCCACTACTGATAACGAAGAGCACCTGTCTTTTTCATATTTTTTTGTTGTAATAAAATAACACGAGGGCAAATTGTTGCCAAAGACTCTTTGATAGAAATGATAGAATTATGATTTGCGCTCAAAAGCAAAGACTTTGCTTCCAAGCCCAGCGCAGCGTACGTACAGCGCCCCGCCCGCGCACCGCACAAGCCTGCGATGGCAGCAGAGGTGTCCTTCCCTGTCCCGCGCCCGCTTTCCTCCTAGCTCGTGAAAATGGCACATAGAGCAAATTGGCATTTCGGTGCGGACAGCAACACCGCATAGCGTTACTGTTCCCGAGCGGGCACGTCGGATTTTTAACAGGAACGCTTTGCCGTGCACTTGCGTGCCATACGCAGTACCGTATACGCACACTGGGCGGCAATATCCCGTGACGCTTCTTGAGAATAGTACCGACGCCAGACAAGCTCTGGCTTCACGCAATGACTAGCCCCTTCTCGTGAAACTGTAGTGCGCTCAGTGGATGCTCAAGGAAGACAGTGCTTTTCTGTAGTCTACATATATTAAGTAATGCAGAGCTGACGCGCCTATAAGCTTCACTAAGCGCTTGATGAACTAAGCTAATCAACGCAGCTAACAAGGCATGCGTTTGGAATTGTATGCAGTGATCTTTTTTTTTGCGTCGAAGGAATAGAGCTCCTGCTAACTTATATTTCATGATCAGAATAGGAGTGCTGATAGGACAGAAAAGATTGCAAGGAAAATAGTGCGTTTATCGGTAAAGCGGGTGATTTTCTGTGTCGTATTAAAAAGAAAAGAGGAAATCGAACGAAAGATTTCCTTTCTTTGTTGCTTGTTTATTCATACTGTTTGCCCAAGTAAGTTCTTTTAGAGGCCCTTACTGTACGACGATCGCTTGAAAATGTCCTCGATATGTTTTAAACTCCAAGTAATAACTTGCTGTTTCAGATAAGTAAGGAATCAAAGATTTGAAGCGGTCACACCAGAAAAAAAAATTCAGTCTCTCTCTTTGACGGACTTGGTATCAGGATGTGAATACTTTGTAAGAAAGGTTCAGGATATTTTTGCCCGTCTCATTCTGGCAGCAGCCACCGGGTATCAGCAAGGTGCATTGACTGCAGGAAGTCCCATAACCGTAACTCACTTCATCCCCCGCAGCACTCGGTGATATTTTAGTTTTTTTTTTCTTTGCAATGAAGTGAAAGCTATCAGGCCAGAGCTTTTGTTACCATGTCACTACTGCACTAGTTATGCTCAGGGCCGCATCCTGGGACGCTGCCAGCTTCGCTTTTTCCGCATTTCGTCGCTTAAGTAGGATAGCTAGCCGAAATATATTAAAGGGTTTTGCAACTTGATGTGTTTAAATGGTTGGTTGTAATCAAAAACGCCATTTGATGCGATTACCCTACTTGAAAAAATGTGCACTGGTATTAGAAATATACAGTAAGTAACGGTGGTTGACATTATACTGTTTTTTTTTTCGAAGGAAATTGTATCTGCAATTTGGTAATGTACTATTCTGCGAAGACAGGCTGTCCTTCGATTGGGTATCATCAGCAATATCACCTAGGAAATTTGTCGCGGAGCGCACACGGCACGTCTGGTAACCTTCACTGCTCGGAGGACTTCAGGAACCGCCGCCGTCACTAGCATGAATTCCTCCTGGTCGGTACGCTCCGTGCTACATGCCAGATTTGAAACTTTACTAGCCAACGTGTTTAGCTTCGTCTCCGGTAAATACGGTCTAGCACCCTACAGAGCTTTTACTGCCTTACGCACCGTAGTCCCCAACAGTTATTTCCGCAGCTAGATTTCAATCTTCGACACCGCAAACGAGAGCGTGCAGCCTTGTCCGCATTCCGTGCGTCTGCAACGGCAAAGTAACGGTGATCGCAAGCGCTGTCATAGTAAGGGGGGATGCGGAAACGTGCGCTACGTGCTGTGTACCCGGTAGTGGAACAGGGAAAGCGCGCAAATGTTTGACGCAGCGTACAGGGCTAGCGTGCGCTGTGCGGAAGACAAGCAGAACTACTGCGGAGGCTGAAGAGAAAGAAAGATTAGCGCCGAGGTTCAGCAACGTCACCTACACTTTCTCATAAAAAAACAGAACAGGACGCTACAGCCATCCGTCGCACTTTCAACCTAGTGCACAAACGCTTATCCCCAGCGTGCGAAACCTGAGCACGGTGCCTCGGAGAGTGCACGGATACGGGTAGTGGAGCGGCTGATACGATTGCCCTAAGAGCAGCCGCTGCTCTGGCCTATTTTTCAGATTAGCAGAACAAATGTAAAATCAGTGAAATTTCTGCTTTCGGGACTGCTTTCAGGCGCTTGACTGTTTTCTCCTGGCCGGGGAACGCGCTCAGCTCTCCTCAGCGCTTTCTGTGCTTGACGCGCCGTGGCGCTCGCCCTCTCGTCTCTCTGCCATTTGTATTCATGCTACATATTCTACGGCGTTCGCATCCTCACCTTCATGTATGGATGGAAAAAGCTGCCGTTGGTGATATAGCCGCTTTCTTGTCAAGTGATACTTCTAATTCTATTGAGAATGGATGAAAGGTGACTGCCACAGGAATACAGTAGCGACTATGAGCTGCGCATGCATACATTACACTGCGCGATGCGGTGCGGTGAGGCCAGAATTTTTTTATACCTGGGGGCACAAAATTTCTCTACCTGTGCCCTGCGTGAGGACAGTTTCCCTTTGTGGTGGTGGATCAGAAAAGTTTCTTTCTCTTCTAGTACAATTAGAACAAAACATTTCGGACTGTTTAGGCCTTAGTGTCACCTGCAGTCTTATTTGAGTCTCAGTGTTGGCTTTTCCGCTGATTCCAAGCGATGTTCGACAGGATTGGCCGATTGAACGGGGAAGAGTAGCACGTACAAAAAACAGCGGGTAAAAATCTTAGCTTTTAAAAACTGTTTTGCAGTAGAGCGCAAAAAGTCCAATAACTGTGCTAGTTTAAAATACAGCGAGAGTGGCGTACAGAAGCACGCTTACAGTATCTCAGACATCATGCAAATCTCGGAATGCTGAAGTTTCTTTGAGGAGAAATTTGTTTTAGGCGAAAGGAAATACATTTTATGTGCCACATCGTTATACTAATTATGTAGGCATGGTACATCTCATTTTATACTTGGATAGCAGTGGAGATGCAGTTCGTAAGAAAGATGTTCTTCAGCACTGCCAGCGATTAACAATCTAGCATTTAATGCAAATAAACTTTCGTGGCGACAAAAATTGGAAATAGGCGATCCATGCACTTCAGCACAAGTTCATTAATTAAGGAGAGTTAAATTTGAATAAAATAAACTTAATTAATTCGAAAATCTGAGTACTTTTCACTGGCTTATTATTTCGAGTTAGGCTGCAATGATCACATTTACATTACATCGTATTATTCTATTTTTTTGCATGTCCAGCAGAAATTTCCTCCAATTTGTAACACCATACCTAAATAAAGCGCTACCAAAGAGGCAAAACTTTTCAAACAAGCTTTCTTCGCGGCTATATATTAGCAGTCTTCTGCCTCGGAGGACAGATCTGAAGAATCACTGTGACTGGCTTTCGCCGTTTAAAACTTGGTATTTCTGGACATGAATTTGACGCCATTTTTCTTGTGTGTTCTTCTCGCTTTGGCTGCAGAATCAAAGTAAGTGAAATATTTTCTTTAGTTTACCATACATCACATTATTAGGAGAAAGTAATCAAGGAAAGGCAGTTCAAAATGTTCGGGGACAATATTATGCTTAATAATTGAGCTTAAGAAACTGCACGTGTCTTTATTACCTTATATAAAGCAAAAATGTAAGAGAAAATATCACTTTTTCTAGGTGCAAAATGACGACGATGTCTAGGCAGTATCCTCGCCCATATGAATTATATTAGTTCATTAAGGTTTTAGGAGAATATGCATATTGTGCCGGCAAAGTCAGATTCAACTGCCACGGCCGGGAAAAGCTGGACAGTACAGAGAATTTTGGAGCTTGTTTTCATAAAATTTATGTCGTATAGGTGTGTGTGCAAAATTCACTCACATTATCACCCCTCCTTCATTTCCAGTTTCCTTTGGCAGCGGAAGTCCTAACAGTCCTTTAGCAACAAAAAAAAAAAGCTCCAACACTATAATAATTCCACGTCAAATGGACCAGACATCTCGCTCAACCATCTTTATTTATTAAAAAGAAATTATGATATAATGCATTTGTCTTGCAAGAACTAGTTTATCTTGTTTTCGTAGAAGGAAACTTTACATGCCATGGCCATTTCAAGTTTGGAGATGCTTGCGTAACGTCGTCGAACAAGATAGTTTGTAAAAAAGTTTTTTGAAGCATTGCTTTGACTATAGTTTTCTATTCCGAATACATTGTGCTCCCGTGTACAAATATTTAAAGTAGTATTGATTGATTTTCCTAAAACACACTACACAGAAGAAAGAAAAGCTTTTTTATTTTAATATTTATTACGTTGTCACAACTCTCATAGAACTGTTTCCCACATTCCCCAGAACACAAAAAGGGCCGTAAAAATGTTTTGCACAGCTGCAAGAGCTTAATCTATGAGCTGAAAAAAAAAATTACCACTGTGAATAACTGCTTTTTGCTGCATGTCCTGCCGATATTTGTATAATCGTTTCGTCCTGAAAAAAAAAAAACCAGGAAAGAAAGCACGTTGCACAGCACGAATCAGTGACATTTATTTTAGGAAATTTAATCAGAACATTTTGTTTCAAGCTCAGAAATAGTGTTTCAATTGGACCCTCTGTGTTCAGCCCCGATATTACGCTGTGTTTAATTTGCAGTTCAGTGCATGTAGGTAGCGCATCAAGGAGGCAGAGAACTAGATTCATGTTGATCTATGTAACGTTCCTGATGCCTGGGTGTCCGAAAGTTAGATTGGCGTGGTCATCTACGTTCCGACGCTTGAAACCCTAGGCTCGCTGAGTATAACGCTAGGTTGAGCACGCACAACTAATATAAATGAAGGTCTGACATGATGAAACAGCCGTGTTCTTTAAAAATATAGTGCTAGCTCAACTGGTCCTTAGTTCAACATCTTTTTCTTGAAAAATTTCTGGTGGCATTCCTGACGGCTACTATGCCTTTTATAGTCTTCTGAATCTATGTGAATTGCTGATGGGGGATCAGCATTTGAGCTGTGTATGGGGCATAGGACTGCCTCTTTCTGCCAAACAGTTCAGAGTTCCACAAGCGCCGTCCACAGCTCTCTTAGCATGTGATGTGCTGAAACAATTTTACTCTTCTTAAATCTAAAGTCGTTTTCCATGCAGCAGAGGTTCCTTTTTTTTCTTGTGCTGAGAAGACGCACCATCGGAAAAGCGATAAATTTTCACAACATCTGGTAGGTCATATTAAAGGTTCATCAGAACTTTTTATACACGATTAGACAGCAACTGGGGTGTATTTCAGGTAGTCTTAAATCCCAAGAAACTCATTGACTAAATTTTATGCACTCTTTTCTGGCGAGTGGTAGTACACTGTACAGTATGAAAAAATAATTCAACGCCCCTATAGCGTGTTCCACGTGTAATCTCACAGCGGAGCGTCTTGAGGAATAAAAATATAGTTCACTGCGACCGACGAGTGAGATAGCGTTTCCTTTTTGATCTTTGCGTTCAACGCTCCCAATCACTTTATTGGCTCCTTGCTCACAAAATGTTGATTGATTCACGTCAGCATTTCAACGAATTTTTCCTGAACTCTTTTAGCGCTAAAGGAATTTTCTGCAGGCGACAGCGTGCGCCAGAGATCCAGTATTGTACTTGCACAGTTCTGCCTTACTCGATTTCAAGATGTGGTGTGTTCCAGAGCCGGATCTATGTATGGTCCGCACCTGGACACACTTGGCATCTGCTGAACATGAAATTTTTCTTATCCAATAAGCACAGCTTTGTCGCCAGATGATTCTGAGCGCTTATTTTCTTTAATTTCTGCAGCGTGCAGCATTATTTTGATGTTTTTAATATCCATACGCACGGAAATAGTCCTGGTACAACTTTTCTCTGCTAAAACACATTTGTGGTTGACGAGCGCTGCACACGTTGGAAAGTTACACTTGGCACTCGCGCTTTTCTTCTATACCTGATCTGGTTCTCTAAAGTTCAACAATAACAACCGCCTCTGGTGACCCGACTGAAAAGCCGTATTGTGCTGATTTTCTTGCAGATGTAATCTAAATGGATGTATTTCTTTCAGATTCATGCGTCATCCCCGACCCTTGCATAAACTCCGGAACCGCCCCATTTGTCCGCCAATAGTAAGAATTTTTTGAAGGTATTGCTCGCATATCATGTTCTCTGCTGTGCGCCAGCGGTCACTCAATTGGGTAATGACCACAGCAAAGGGATCTCTCCGAGAAGCTACACTATATTCCACAAATTTATCGATGAAAGTGGGGCGAAGTATTGGAAGATGAGCAAGAACAGCACAGCAAGTTTATACCACTGTTTATATCCCGTGAAAAAAATTGTTCCTTGAGTGCGAGGCACTTCTGTTTATAGAGATATCATACTAGCTATATCGCAAAAAAGATTTAAGGTATCGAAAAAAGACATCCGGGAAACCGCGCTATCAAATCTCGCCGGCTGGGGGAAAAGATACTTTTATCCTCAATATAAAACCTCTGACCAAAACTAGGTGGTTAGCTGCTTATCGTTATGGCAAAAATGCTGATAAGCGCTAGGTTATTCGCGAAATGTTTACCTCGATGATTTGAAAAGCATGATGACATCTGTCAGTGGTCAAACATATATAGCCCTGGTAGTCCAAGAATGATGCCAGAGATAGGAAGCTAAAGGTCAGTATATTCTGCATCACGTTCTGCGTGAGATCTCCGGTTCAAATTCGGCCGCCCCACTTAGCCTTCTTCAGAAGGACCCTTGGAGTCCGGGATAGACAGGCCATAGGGCGGCCGATTCGCTTTTGCACCAGGGAGCATACGGGTACATATTAATCGGGCATGCGGACGGAACGCCGAAATCGCCCACGTGAGACAGATGAACTTTGGTTCGAATTGTTTTCTTTTGGGCAAGTTGCTATCGCATTGTTGGTTGCATTACCTACAAGCGAAGAGAACTCTGTTCGTCTCTACTTGTATCGGTGAACGTTTTCATACGATGAAAACACTAGCTACTGAGATAGTGCGCTGCGCGTCTCAGGAGGGACGCTATCTTCGGCGACATCTTCCCGTTTTGAGAACCCGGAGGAGCTCGAACAAGAGACTGTTTGGTGCCAGGAATAGTCAGGTGTCGGGGGCCAAGGCCCATTATGGGTCTGAAGGCTGACAGCCTGGCCGTCATCTTTGATCCCACGCCAACAAGCATTCAACTGGTGAAGCACACCCCGCAAGAGTGGCAGTGGCGCCGGCCGGAGGAGAAAAGGCCCAAGGCGGTGGCAAAATGTGGTGAAGCATGAGGAATGCTGCAGGCACTGGCACTGAGAGGCGGTCGAGGGAGACTCTCAAGCCTGGCAAGAAGTATCACCCGAATGGGGTAACTGCCATGGCGCGCAAGTCCTACGCGGTGAACACCTCTGTTTTTTGATTGGTAACAAAATAAATAAAATTGCGAACTTTTTTTTGGGTGATTATAACGCATGTAAACCACACAAGTCCTTCGAATCTAAAACAGTTTGTTTAGGTTTGGGTTCAGGTGCGACATGATCGCAAGCATGTGACGCCAACCAGAATGTGATGCATGCTTCAGTTACGAACTTCTTTCTTGTTGCTCAGGTGCTCGTGAGAAGAAAAGAAGAAAAAAAAGGAAGAAAAAGATGAAAGGTTATTGGAGAAGGATCGCTAAGCTTTATTATGAACAAATTCTCCTAACTGGCAATTGTAGAAATTATTGCTTTCAATGCAAAACAAAGTTCATTTAGGATTGCTTTGTTAGTGGTACTAAAAACCTTTGTAACAAAAACAAACCGGAAAAAATTTTCAGTAACCATTCAAAGAGTGGAAGAACTTAATTTTACTTTTAAACGCATCTCACTCGCATGTACGTTAGCGTCGAAGGTTAGGAGCCAAAAATATGTTTAAATAGAACTTTTAACATAAAGTAAATCAAGATGGTAAACAACCTGCATGACACGATGAATGCTGAAACTTAAATGTGGGGTTGGCACATTATCTTAGAACACAACAAGGTGGAGAAAATGCGGTCACCAAGTCCCATTATCTGCCTATAGCTTCGGTCAGAGGGGATTCGTATGTTTCACCACCCTAAGAAAGGCGTTAAACATGCTTAGACAGGTGTTTCCTGCGTCTATGATCGCGTTTCTTGCTCTGTTTAATTCAACGTAGAGAACAGCGTGGTAGCCACCTTGCTCCGTGTCTCTTGACAGTGGACTCTACGCAAACGATGATGAAAACACAGCCGCCCAAAATATAAGATCTGTTTTGTCTCCTGATCATACATGCCTCTTCCTCAGCGGCTCCCGTGTAGATGAACTATTTAACGAGGGAAGCCTAATCCTCTGTGATCTCCACGAGTGGCGGATAGTAAATGGTTTGGAAGGTAATTGAAGCAAAGCTAACTCTGCTTTCTTCAACCAATCCTTAGCGAAAAACGGCTGTGCTAAAAATGCATTTCGAACACATTTATTATTACTATTTTGCATTTTTTTCTCCTTTTGCTTAAATTGCAATACGAATGCTTTCTAAGTATGCAAGGAGTAATATTTTGAAAATTCTTAGAAATGCATCAAAAATGCATTTTCTGTCCGCTTAGTATATTTATTATACTATAAAAATATACTAATATATACATTAACATATACTAGAAATATACAATCAATACATTAAAAGTATACTAAACATATACATAAAATACATTAAAAATATACAATAAATAAATTAAAAATATGCTGACAATACACAATAAATACAATACATTACATTAAAAAACACTAAAATTATGCAATTAACACAATAAAACATATTCACTTCGGCTCGGCTTACAAAGGGTGTGCTGATCGGGTTCACCGGATAATACTGATCAATGTTATGAACAGCAGAAGTAATGACTGGTTACAAGCACCAGGAGACAGACAATCCGAGAGGAAACGCGTTGTCGTCAAAAGGTGTATGTAAATGCAAGGTCACGTGACGAGGCCTCAACGGGAAAGATTTCGCCACGCAAGAAATGCCAAAGGAAAGTGACGTCAGCGAACAGGAACTGCTCCAACAAGCGTAATACTTGGCTTGGCTTATATATACCCCCCGAGAGGAGAGACATTATTTTGCCCGGTGAGGCGCTTTTTGCGCAGACTGTGCGCCCCCAAATAGTTGCACCAGCTTCGAAGTAGTCACGTTCGAATCTGCGGTCTATCTAGAACGGAATTGTTAGCCGTAACTTGCGTCAGGCATCCGTCAGGAGTCGAACTGTGAATGAAAAAAATACATGGGCGTCTATGGGAGCCGGTAGGCCGTGCCAGTCGCGGTCCTTTTCGCTGGAAAGTTCAGGCCCGGAGGCACGCATGGCGCCATTGCCGGTATAATGCTATCAGGCTGTCCACACGTAATTTAAATAAGTGGTGAATTCCTTTCTGCTAGAAGTTAACTTAAACGAATGGACGAAAAGGGAGAGTTTTCACTGTTTCGGAAACGGGATTTCGAGTACTAGGTTGTTCCACGGCAACTTGAAGAGGGCTGCACAGAGTCCTGATATCACTAAAAACAGTGGCCTTAATCTATTGACGCTTCATTCTTGTCTTTCAGCTGTTCATTTGCAGCCCATTCTCTGTGTTCCACTCTAAAAAATAAGCATTCATTCGTATGGCGCGAATCCCATGTGACGAGCGCATTAACAAGGAGGGACACGGCAAGCGAGCAATTGCGATGGTGGGCTGTACGGGCGCTACTTTGACCGTGGTGGAGTGGCCGGTTGCAGTCATGGCTAACGGAGGGACGTCGGGGTACAGCGGCATCGGGTGGCGGCGACGACACGAAATTTCAGAAGGGTCCTTATGAAGCTGTCGCCGCAAAATATATGAATAAGTGAAGGGCAACAACTTAAAAAATGAGCTATAGTCACATAAAGCTGCCTCCTTGAGCTCTACCTCATTGAAAAGTTGGTTTTTAACTAGCTATGTGTGAAATATTACCCCCCCCCCCCGAATAATCAACGCTGTTACTATCTTTCCGCTTCTAAACGCACTTTGTCCATCTGTGATATGCGCCAGGTCTCAGTTGTCTGCTGAATCTACTCTTCGGCTATAAAGAGCTTATTACTATTATTTATGAAGATGAGAGTGTATCCTAGATTTAAGCAGAATTACTTAAGAAGCATAAACTAAGATGGTAACGAAAGGCTTGCAATTGAACACACAGCTGCGAGCTACAAAATGTCACATGACATGTGTAAAAAAATGGTACAGGATGAAAGGAAAACTAGAATGGGGACCATTGATATGTACTGATTTGCTAGCACAAATAAAAAAATAAGAAATCGACAAGCGCAGTATGGCCGGAATTGTGCGCGAAACAAAACAAAATATTTTATATGTGTTCTTTCAGCTGCAGTGTACAGCTAGCCTGATTTTGGTTACATTGTACAAGGTCTGCTGAAGTTTATATATTCATAAACCGCTTGAAAGGAATACATGGCTGGAAAATAGAAAAAAAATCACTTGTGTGCGTTAGTCTCATTGCGGCCTGAATTTACAAGGTACGTAATACGAAAGAAGGCATCTGGAGGTCACTTGATTGATGTAGAGGATTCGAAAAGAAAACAAAAGTAGGAAGAGGCGGCAAAGAGTCGGATGGGCTCATGAGATTATGAAGTTTCAGCAGATACATCTGGCTGCAGCTGGCGCAGAACAGAGAATATCGGAGGTCAGTAGGAGAGGCTTTGTTCTGAACTGTGCGCAGAGAGTCTGGTGATGGCGGTGCCCTGCAAATGGAAGGTATTATAAAGAAACCTCGTCCTAACATAGGCACTGCTCGGCTAAAGGCGTAGAAATGTTGAAGCCCGCGGCAGTTGACAGTGGAAGCTGGCTTTTGATACTACACACCGCGTACAATGAGGAGAGAGCTACGCAACATAATCCTGAATATTCACAGCAGGCATGGTAAGCCTGCAATAATCTGGGTGCACCACAATCATGAAGGCTCCGCCGCCTGTAGTTGTGACCGAATTTTGCGTCCGCCTTGAAGAACCAGCGTCATACAGAAGAGTGTATCGCAGTTGTGTCTAAAAGGCGGTATGGAGGAAAGTGGTGCAGGTGGGTGGGGCATGCCCAGTTTGAGCACATGTTGTAAAATGACTTCCTAAAGCGTTTACAGATAGCCGCGTTGCTTACAATTTGCGCAGCAACGACCTGCGCAAAAGCCATTGCAGATGGAGTAGTAGGCAGATACGCCAGCAAGCCTCCCTTTTCAGGCGGCACACATTTAAGGATTTGTGAAACACGACGCACCACATTGCCCAAATGAGGCGATTGCTTCGGAAATATTGTGGGCCCTTAGTGCTGGGCAGTGCTTAGCATTGTACCCTGAATGGTAGCTTAAGCATCTCAAACTTTCCGACTTCAGTTCAGCTGTGCTTAAATTTCACTTCAGGGGGTACCATAATCGTCGGTTAACTTTATCTAATTTTATAAACGCGCTGGGTTTGTGTCAATTTTTTGGCGAGGCCAACTAATGCATACCATTCAACAGGCTATTCAATAGGAATTTGAAATTGTTCGTCCGTGACAAAAACCGCGATAAAAATACGTTGCAGCAAAGTATTTATTTTTTGCCGGTTTTATGCGCTTCTGTTTTCTACCTTTCAGTGCCCAATGGGACATGGCCCAGGTGATGCCTGTGGTGGTCCAGGTTGTAAATGCACCGTTCCCCTAGGAGGAGTTCCGTACCTACATCTTCACTGCACCTACATTCCTCTCGGATAGCCTACCCATGGACACACGGATATTTTCATAAAGGCAAGAAAGGCAAGAAAACCGCAGCACAAGCAAACGGATTGTTGAAATTTCTTGAAATAAATGCAATAAACAACACCTGTGCGAAACCTTTACCTTCTGGATATAAACTTTCGCCCAATTTAGATGTAATCCCAGCCTGTAACCAGGTTGCTTTATGCGTGAGTTTTAAGAAGAATTTCGAAAACATGGTCATATATCCTTTGTGGCCGTTATTCGCAGATATGCACGGTGACTACCAGCTAATAACGGCCTGTTTGTTTCTTATACAGGTGCGTATCAAGCAGCCAAGCATAGGAAGAAAGGTTACGAACCGATGTAAATCCCGAGCGCCTTGGATCAGCCTGAGCATTGTACTGCCGATGCACAAAGCTTCCGCCGAGGCTGAGACTCTGAACGCAAGCGTGGAGCCCTGCAAGACAGAGCTAGCCATGCCGAGACGAAACGTGAAGCCCGACAACATTGTTTGCCGCGCCCCACACCCCTCGACTGGTTGCTGCACACGCGGGACTGATTGCTGCGCACAAACCAGCCTGCAAAAACTAACCATGTGGAATGATTATGAGTCCATCTGAGGGCAAGGCCCTGAAAGCAACGTGTTGTATTAGTATGAACGAGACCCCGTGTAATCGCTGCTTTTCAAACCAAAAAGATCTTGTGGAATTTAGAACATCACAAAAGCACTATGAAAACTACTGTAGGCGAAATTTATAAAATGGCCCTGACAGACCATGAGATCGTACAGCTCAAAGTCTAAGTATTGTAAGGTTGTCACTGGCCTAATACGCACAATGATGTCAATATCCAGCAACCTTTCGGTAGTGTTGGACAAGATGTTTCTGTCTCACAGGGTATTTTCACCATTCACGGTCCATACGAGACCTTCCCAAGCCTAACCTGCTGGTGAGGGAGCCTGTTCAGAGCCCAGCTTTCGCCGGTCGCAAGGCCGGGAATAGGCCGGAACAAGAGGCTCGCAGGTCCCCGTTTAAAAAGCAGAGATGGTACAGAGCAAATATGTCTGGCACATAAAAACGCAAGAAAAGGATTAAGTTTCAGAGAGAACACTGCACATAAACTTCTGACTGCAGTACACTGTCACAAGAGAGGCAGAAAGGACACAAAATATTCATCGGGCCGTGCAGCAGTCCATCTACTGAAGGAGGCAAAATGGCCGTCCCAAAAACCGCCGCGCGTTTTCTCGTTGGTCTGGTGGCTGAGCGAGAGGGGTGTTGAACCTAAATTTGTGCTGTAGCGCTTTCTTCAAAACAACCGAAGCAGCGTTTCTACATTAGGGCCAATCAACAAGCATTAGTACCATCGCCATATAGACGTGATGTGTCTGTTGGCTATATTGATGGAAAACATGTGGTGTTCAGACGTAATATTCATCGCATACACGCTCAGTTACCCTGCTGCCAGCTCACGCGCGTCGAGATTGGTCCGGGAAGGTGAACGCTTAGCGACCATTTGAGTCAAGTGCATGGCGGCCAAGCAGAGGCGCTTTCGAGTGATGTGGAGATGGCATTGCTTTACACAAGCAAAATAATGTGCTGTGCACTGGTAACTCCAGGGCATTTCGTGGTAATTTCCTGCTTTTCATGCACCGCTCTGGCTGCGGCTTTTTCTGTAAGAAAAACAGCGCAAAAAACACAGGACTAAAAAAGACAGACAGACTTTTGGTCTGAGTCTGTATGTCTTTCTTAGTCCTTTGTTTTTTGCGCTGTTTTTCCAAAGGAATTTCTCACCGACTTGCCCAACAATACACCTTGATGCGGTATTTTGCGCAGATTTTGGCGCACCGCCTCATGCTCGTTGAAAGAAAAACTGTAGGTGACACTTAGGCTCCGTTTTAAAGGTACGACGGGATATTGTTACTGGCTTAACGGCTATATACGTAAAATCGGTGATTCTGTACTTGACATTTCTAGATTGCATGGAGTCTACATACCAATTCTGGCCTAGTGGCGCAGCGTTTAAGCGATGCGCCGCTACCCTGCGATGGCAGGTGCTTCCGCCGGTGGGGCTTGTTCTTCCTGATTAACCTCTCGTGATCGATCAATAATTTAACTTCCACCTGCCACGGTGATCAGTTTGCTCACAATTCGATGGGCAGGTTGTGACGACGCCACAAGATCACGTGGCCTAGGTGGTCCAACTAGGTTGCCGGAGTAGCCGGTTGCTCCGGGCGCTCCGGCTGCAAGGGTTCAAATTAACAGTTGCCAACACCGACGCCGACGGTGATCAATTTTTCCCGGCATGAGTGTACTAACGCAAACGCGTTAAACTAACTTTACGAATGGATCGCGATAGCTTTATGTCAATGTGTGAAAAACAACTGCTGCCATTATTCATGAACAGCATCACTGCATTTACTACAAGAGAAAGGCTCTACCCCATCTTGCTCTTGTTAACCCTCTCTGTTTAAACGTGCAGTCAGCTTACCCTGACAAACTTTCCTGTCTAATCCTCACACCTGATTTAATCAGCCCCACTGTTATGCTTGCCTTATTTCGGTGTCCATTCCGTAACATTAAAGAATCGCTATAAGGGATCATTCTCAGTACATTCACTCCCCCGTTAACATCTTCATTTTCACTAGAATACTAGCGCAAATGTTCGTAATGCTTGTTTTCATACAGTGAAATGTTCGAACGCAGGGCCTCAAACAAAACACGGAGAAAGTTGGACACACCTTCATTTTCGAGCTCCTTATTTTTCGCCACGCACTGGCTCACAACGTCGACAAAAGACGCTGACTGGGACATAATCTTGGCCATTGTAGCTGATTTTCTCGCCGCTTGTAAGGCATGGGAGAATCCTCCCTACCGTCGAGTCTGGCTACGATTTGATCGCTAAGGAACATAGACACCTTTTGCTGGTGTTGCTCGACAAACCGACTCGCACACAGGGGACCTGGACGTCTTGCTGGAATCAAGTCTCTCAGGGACTTGCTTTTTGTCGGGACGCAAACATCCGACTGCAACGCGGAGAATTCGTGGGCACGGGTTCCTCAGTCGGCTGGGTTGTGGGTCCAGTAATGAAGGACATTCGATTGTGTAGGGCGCTTGCACAGAAGAGGCAGCCACCGAAACTCGCTTAATGGTCACCATCGCAGGCGGCACAAGAAAAAATATGCTTGGCAAGCTTTAAAATTGTGGGCGCCTCCGCACCGCTTGCAGCGTTGTTCTTTGGCACAAACTTTGGCCATATGCCCAAACCGTTGGCATCTAGAACACTGGGGAGACATTTCAGTGAACTCGGTGACTGCATGTTTTGTGAATCCTCGGTGGATTTGTTCTTGACACTCTGTGCTGGGGGCGAATATCAGCACAACCGAGTTTGTAAGTTTCATTGCTCCTTCCTTTCTTCGAGACTGCACACGATGCAACACTCGTCTCACGTGAAGAACACCTTGTGGTTTCGAGTAATAAAGAAGGTCGCTTTCCGAGAACCACTTTGGCAAACCCTTAATAACACAGGTGTTCTTCATGTAAGAATGGACGATTGGACGTTAACTCTTACGTCACCAATTTGAGAGCACTTCTGAAGAATGTGAACCTGCTCTTCTGTTGAGATATCCAAATGAAAAGCGCCTTGCGTGGTGAATCGGCGGCGAATCGGAGCTGATCCTAGAAGTGATTGAATGGCCGCGAAGTGGCGTATAGGGCTTCGCTCTCTTAAATCAATCTGTTTCTTTCTGGGCGAAACTATCACCAAAATCTCGACCTTTCTTTGCCTCTCATGACTTACCAATTTGAAGCCCTAGGCATCCACGTCGGCCATATTGGCCATCAACTCATCCCAGTCCACGATCGTTGACTTCTCCCCACTGAGCTATGATGCCTCGCTGGACTGGTGGTCAATTCAATTTTTCGATTTATTTCAATGTTTATTTTCCAGAAAGTGCCTGGAGGGTCTCTTTGGCTAAAAGCTGCTCATGCAGCTTGACTAAGGGCATTAAGATTGTTAGATAGCAGTATCAGTAGCACCATAATATATTTAAAAGAGACTTGTTACCTCTAATTTGCAACAGTAAATACAAGTTGCATATAAGATTCTGAGCACTGAAGTCATAGTAGGTACACAACATAAGTCAAACATCATGCGTCAAATAAACATATTTTAAGAACGTGGCAACAAATTTGTACAATCAATTTGCAGAAATCAAGTACAAGAACAGAAAAAAAGAAAAAAACCTAATGAAGTGTAACAAAACGAAGTATTACCAGAACATTGCAATTACAAAGAAAAGCGACCTCAGCCTCTTCTATCCCATCCTAAAGTGTGTGCATTTTTGCTTAGTATAAGTGGGAGGTTATGTGACTGGGCTTAATATTTATAAAATGTTCGATACCGTGGGATTTCCCACAAATCTCTATTTCTTGTGGCTACGTTAGTATCATGGCGCTGCAGAGATGCTGATTAAATTAGTTGGTTGATTGTTGCAAGGGAGCTGCAGTAGCATGCCAGGCCGACAGCCAGGGAGACCTCTCTTGTTCCATTAAAGTCCCTCTCTGTTGTAAGAGAGGAAAAGAAAAATGTTTTCAATAGGCGAAATTCAAAATTATCTTCAAAACGGAGTATTTGAAATAATCTGAAGGTATTTGTTTAGTTCCCATTGGTTTCATGTTCGCAATATGACGAATTATTCGCTTTTCTATTGTTAGAAGCCTGTTTAAATTTCTCTTAGTTGTGCCCCAAACCAACTTACAATAATTTAGACTGACCAAGTTCCACTCGGCCAGCTGTAGCTATCGAGTCACTCCAGGTTCAACCAGAGCTAAACCACCGCCAATTATTTGCGGTTCCTACCATTGGTGAACCCCCGTCAACCGTATTCTGAATCTTTCAGAATTACTAGCGATTGCCCGGACCGGTTTCCCCGGCTACTGCTGGAGCAACGGCACCCTCTTCGGTGTCATCCACGTTTCATTTCCTTAGCGATAGGCTGACCTTCTCCTTTAGCTAGGAGTCGATCTCCGTCACCACTGCATCTCTTCCGTTTGCGTGTATTCGAATATGAAGAATGATCTTCATGACCTTTGGAAGTGCTTAACATGTTGATCGCGCTAGGGCTTTTTCTTTTGAGGTGCGGCATAACGAAGGTGTGTATAGCGCGCTCTTTGTAGCTGCATATTCAGTGTCTGTTGATGGCAGTTTCGATGAATGGATATAAATACTACTGAAAAAAAAAGTGTGTTCTGGGCAGCAGCTGTCAACTCATAAATCTGAGCTCTTCGATTAAAGTCGTTTTAGGAAGGCATGCGGTTCTCTGTTTTTTGTTGCATTAATTTTCTTTTCTGGCCACATCTATCAACAGCCCGTAAAGTTTGCCGGGCATTTTTCTTTAGGCTGTCAGCTTCTAGCACGCGCTTCTTTAGCTGACATCGTTGTTTCCTATTTGATCCTCTCTTTCTCGCTATCGTAAGACTTCGCTCACCTTTCCTCCACACAAGTGCGGGGCACTTCTTGTCAAGCTACTTAATATTCCTCTCTATTTTCCCCTGTCTTATGGTTGGCTCACCGTATTAACTTCTGTGCAGCAATATAGCAAAAAAAAAAAAAACAGATCACTGAAATCCGAAAGCAGTTTGAAGGATGTGCTTGTGTCACGCATATCTATATCTATATTAACGTCTGAGGTGACAGGGTAATTTCAAAGCACATCATCACCTCTCTTTACTGCCCAGAGTGTTTCGAGCTCTCGACATGAAGTCGACTGTTGTCTGCGCGTGCGTTCTGTCGGTTCTAATCATGGCATCAGAGTAAGCATGGGTTTTAATAATTTCATATGTTAACTGTAATTTATGAATACTGGAAGCTTGTGTAAAAGCCCCGTATTGATAATCCTAATATGTTGTTTTATTCCTCCTCTTTTCATACTCAGTACGCTCTCAGAGGTTCCTCGAAGCTAAACGTTTCTGAAGCGTGAGACCATAATGCGCTTTGTGCGTCTTTTCTATTCTTTATCACTGTATCGTTGCGACGTTTCATATCTGTAGTCTGAGTCACGAGAAACGTCCACTTATTTTTTTCCTAATGCGATTGTTTTACGTTATGTTACGCTGAACGCGGTTTAACAGGTTTAACAAATACACGCAGGCTACGGCAGAGAAATACAACAAAGGGGTTCACTGCTCACGTCATCCGCTCCAGGACCTTCAGTTCAAGAGTTCAAAGCTGCGCACAAAAAACAGGAGAGAGGCAACACTTTGCTTCGCTTCAATAACTTCAGCGGGGAACGATTTTCCCGGCTACCTCATGGCAGCTTGGGGAGTTGAGGGAAGATTTGGAGGCATGAGGGTATAAGTTGTGCACGATGCGAACGTTAGCGATAATTGGACCCTGCAGGCTCTTCACGGGATATCAGTGGTTGCTGAATAAATTTAACCTTATGGCCTCAAAGCACATCGGACAACTGTTTTCGTGCTTTACCTGCGTAGAAACACGGAGCCGCTGCCACGATTTTACCGCCATAGCGCTAAAGGTACCCTAAAATGATTTAGATGAGCATATTCCAGTGCAACATATCTGCAGAGAAGGTATTTGCGGGTATTAGAGACAAATTTGCAATCTCTGCGCGAATCTTATAAAGTAGAAAAAATTTTATAAATCACTTCTCGGAGTGGTTCGCAACCAATTAGGGAGACACCTAACCGCCGCGCGTCCCCTACCGCGATGATGTCAGTGGGCAGACAGGGCGAGCTTGAAGGCTGGCCCTTCTAATAACTGAAGTTATCGGGGTAGGAGGCGCGCGGTCAGGTCTGTCGCCCTAATCGAATGCGAGCTACCGCGAGCAGCGATTTAAAAAATATATATATTTCAAAATTATAGGGTCCGCGCAGAGCTTTCAAATTTGACTCGTTTACCACTATGACCTCCTCTATAGATCTGCTGCATTAAAATGTCATTAAAATAATTTCAGAATCCCATTAAAGGTTCCGTTCAACAGAAAATCTGTTTGCGGCATTGTCGGCGTCGGCGCTGTGAGCGAAAATTCAAGTGCATGACTCTGGCAGGTGGTCCTCAGAGAGCAACCATGGAGGCAGGTGGGTCACCTACGTCACGTGACCTTGCGGCATCATCACAACCCGCCCAGCGCTTAGTGAGCAAACTGCCCACCGTGGTTGGTGGCAATTAAATTAATCGTTCGTTGCTTGCGAAGAGTCACCTGGGCCGCACAAGGCACACCGCTGAAAGCACCTGCCATCGCAGAGCAGTGGCGCATCGCTTAACCACTGCACCACTGCGCCGGAAGTGGTATGAGGACTCCCAGGGATCTATGAATGCAAAGTAGAGAATAACCTTCTGCATACATGGGAATTGACCTGGTAGGCTATCGCGTCATACACTTAAGGCGGAGCCTAAGTGTCCTCTGCAATTTTTATCGTGACATCGTAACCTCACCAGCAGGAGGCCGAAGCCACTAAACCACCGCGGCGGGTAATCCATATTGATAGAGAAACGAAACCTGCATTACATTATAGAAATAATGAAGGGTTGGAAGAAAATAAAATTAAGGCACAGCGCCTTATTGCGCCTAACTGAGCTACATATAGCTATGAAGGCTGGTGGAGGTAAGACATCGGAGGTACTTTAGTGCATGGAAGCTCTAATCCGACGGGTACAAACCACGAGCAAAATGGTCCGTTGTCGAATTGCCTGTTCGCAGGTGGCCTAGCGCGCGCGCTCTGATGATGATTATGATGTCCTCAGGCTGAATGCGCGTCCCGTTCTGCGGCATTGCCTGCTTATGATCGCCTTCTACGTGACACTAATCCGGTGGTTCAGACCCGGGCAAAATGGTCTCTCGCGTGCCCGTAGCTGGCATCACGCGAGGGCTGCGTCACGTGATGATGATGTCTTCAGCCCTGCCCGTTTATCGTCGCCTTCTACGTATCACAAATGCATGTTTTCGCACTCATTCGAATGTAGTAAACAATCTCTTTAGCTTCTTTTTCCAAGCCAGTGCGCTGCTCAGTCTTATAAAATCTAAATAAATTACGAGGCTATCCCAAAGCAAAAATTAATCTCCAACTTCCGTCACAGCCATTATCGCTCAGCAAGCATATTTTTTCTTCAAACTAAATGCGCAGTTATAGAAACGAAACTTTAACAAGACCAGCGTGGTGTCCTAAGTCGCTTACTCTAAATACGATTTAAAACGGTTGGGGATTGTTTCCCACAGCTGATGCACAATACATTCGAACCCAACCGGTACAAGATGGCACTCAAATGACTGTAAAGCAGGTTGCGTGTCACACAGAGGTCTAATCAAATGATGAAACAACGTGAAGGAGAACACAATGAAAGCTAGGGGAAATTCACTAATCCTATACTTCTAAGTTTGGTTTCAAGTGCATTTCATTTGTTAACCAAAGCGCAGTGACGAGGACTCAACATTCAGCTCTATACTCTTTTGTAGGGTGATAAAGTTCCTATGCGTTTAGGAAAGCTTTGTTACGCCTGACATACACCAATCATTGGTGCTTCGAAATTAGCATTAGGCAGTAAACTCTGAGTGCAAGTTCACTTCAGGAATGTGTACCTTCCATGGACAAAAACTTTTAAACGCGTTTACCTCCCTAAACGTCTTTTCATTTGTGGCCATTTATAAACCAGAATAATTGTAATTTCCTCTTTTCAGATGCGTTTTTCCCATCAAGGCCTGAACCTCCTCTATGTCCTATGTCGGTAAACTTTTCTTAGCAATACTGGATCAAAGTCTCTGCAATGCGCGCCAACAGTTTATCAAAGTTTAGTACCAAAAGTTTACCAACACTTTAGTAGCCCTGTTAGGAAAACATCCATTCTACCAGAGCCAACCCTATGTCAGTGCTGTAGATGAATCAGGAAGAGACATTTTCTAGTAGCGAAGCATTCTCGAGTACAATTACCACTGACAGCGCAAGTGCATTTCTCTTTCGATCAAATTTTCCAGATCACCGCTGTAACAGAACACAAGACCAGCAAGAGGTTGAACCCTCCATAAATAGCACGAACATGGGGCCAAGCACTCCGAAAAACAAACCATCGTGTTTTTCGCGTTTATCTAAATTTGTTCTCGGATAAGTGAGAACCTATCAGCAATGAAGCTTGATTAAGCAGCACGCGCGAAAAGTCGCCTACCTTACCATGTTGCAGTGAGGACCAAAATTTTACTCAAATGACTTTTTAAATATGCTGGAATCAGCGTTGGCGTTGCGCAGCTGACTAGCGGTGAAGTTAATGCGTCGACACAGACAAGCAATTTATCCAAAATTTTTTTACCGACTGTTTCTTGTTCCCTGTTTCTATCACACATGCATAAAACTTTATTCTCCAGCTTTCCTAATGAGTCATGTAAAATTTTGTGAAAGGCACAATGAAATTATCATGCCTCCTCAGATTTGAATAAGTTTTTCTTTTTATGCTGTGAACTACTACTCTACAGTTAAATTATAATTATTCCTCATGAAATCTTCCTCAATTTTTGAAATATGTACACAAAGCGATTAATTATATGTCTTCAAATAAAACCCAGGTCCTAAGTCATTTAACTCTCATTCTTCGTTTTGGCATGTCTGGCACTGGCATATCCGTAAATGTTGTAGTGTTTTCTTCTAGAGAAGGTGAAAAACAAGAAATGCCCATAGGAAAAGTTCAGCTCTTTCTAGAATAGCTTAAAGATAGTGGTAGCTGCAGTCGTCTGTCGGTCACATCCGCTGGCTGCACGACATGCCATTCCCTGCACTCGCTTCACTTCTTAACGGGAAAGCCTTTAATGTCTCATCGTTGTCCCTCCGTCCGCCAAATCTGTCACACTATAGCTGTCAATCAAATGACGTCAGCTCGAGCAGAAAAAAAACTTTGTGCACGGCGGGATTCGAACCACCACCCTTCCATTCCGCAGCCGAGCGTGCCAGCGACCACGCTACTTCCTGCCAACGCACATGTATAGTTCTCCTAGTCTAGCGTAAGGACGCTGGAGAGTGTTTGCAGAAAGGCGTCGAATCAGAGGATGCCTCCCACATGCCATTCAGTGTCTCCAGCATTTAAGATTCGCAAAAAAATGTGCACTTAGCATCTTAACCACACATCAGTGACACAAGCAGCAACACCGCGCTAAAGGCTTTCGCATCACCACACTTTACGTCAACGAAGTGCCCCCCCCCCTCCCACCCCCCCTGAATTTTGAAATTGGACAGCTCAGTTTGTTTCGCTGGCTAATTTCGTGGCATCAGGAGCCGTTGCCATCCGCCGCTTGCCTTCCAGCCCGAGAGCACGCTAGGCGGCCTTCGCGGCTGTTGTTGATTTGCCCGACGGCATGTCCGCACGCCTCTCTATTTTGTGCGTGGCAGCGCGCT
The DNA here is from genome assembly GCF_052857255.1 of Amblyomma americanum. Lineage (NCBI taxonomy): Eukaryota > Metazoa > Arthropoda > Arachnida > Ixodida > Ixodidae > Amblyomma > Amblyomma americanum. The sequence continues at coordinate 60,096,498 of NC_135503.1, read as the reverse complement.
CGGCAGTCCAGCCGGCAGTCCTCAGCGGGATCCGGACATCGACACGCCTGTCCATCACGCTAGCCGCCGCCGAGTAGGCCTTGCCCCGGAGTACAACCATCTGCCGGGCGACTCTTCAAACGTCAAAGTTTGCCAGGTCGCCCAAGCCATGGCACCTTCCACCCCAACGCCGGTGACTCTTCATAACACAAAGGTGCCAGAGTGCTTCCGCGGGAACGCGTTTGAAGATGTGGAACACTGGCTCGACAACTTTGAACGAGTGGCCAAGTTCAACCAGTGGAGCGCGGACTAGAAGCTTTGCAACGTTTGCTTTGCACTTTAGGATAATGCTAGAACTTGGTTTGAAAACCACGAGGCCAGCTTGTCCACATGGTATGACTTCCGACGTTGTTGCAAAGATCTCATCTTGGGCATTGACTTTCTGCGCCTTCATGAGGCTGTAATCAGCTTTCGGGACAATGTCGTTGCTTTCACCAAAAATCATGGAGACCGTGGTTGTGTGGAAGTACCACTGATGCCCTTAAGCATCGCCAATGAGGCGGTGCTCTCTTGTTGCTTCCTTGTTGGAGTGAAGTGCGACGTGGCGCATTCCGGCGATGGCGTGGCCGAACAGGCAGTCACCCTGATACTTGGCCGAGGTGTTTCTATAGCTTGAGGGCTACTCAGTTTAGCCAATGGGCACACCGAAGTGCTGCTGACAAACTTCAGTGACGAGCGTCAGCAAATTCCGAAAGGCACAACTGCGGCCTTTTTCGACAGCCTCCCAAGTGCGCAGGATTGTTCTGTGCTGCAACAGGAAAGATCAGTGAGCAAGGTGCCCGCACCCACCGTCAATGTGGGCCCAAATTTGTTGCCTCCAGAACGGGAACGTCTTTTGAATCTCATCGATCACTTTCGAGACTGTTTTGCTTCAGAATCGCGGATCGGCCATACGTCTTTGACCAAACATGGAATTATCACGGATGACGCTATTCGCCCGATTCGACAAAATCCCTACCGTGTGTCTCCGAAAGAGCGCGAAGCTATTCAGCGCCAGGTGGCCGAAATGCTTACAGACTACGTTATCCAGCCGTCACAGAGTCCGTGGGCTTCCCCCGTGGTACTTGTTACTACCGCAAGCTCAACCAAGTGACCAAAAAAGATGTGTACCCTCTCCCTCGCATCTATGATTCCCTTGGTCAGCTACGAAGTGCACGTTAATTCTCATCAATGAATCTGAAAAGTGGACATTGGCAAATTGAAGTAGATGAGAGGGATCGGGAGAAGACAGCATTCGTCACTCCCGACGGATTGAGTGAGGTTAAGGTTCTTACATTCGGTTTATGCTCGGCACCAGCAACATTTCAGAGGCTGATGGACACTGTGCTTTCAGGACTCGAGTGGCAAACGTGCCTGGTCTATCTTGACGACGTTATCATGTTTTCAGCCACCTTCGAGGAGCACCTACGCCGTTTGCTAGCTGTCTTTAAGGCCATACAACCTGAGGGCCTCTCACTAAAACCCGAGAAGTGCCACTTCGGTTACGAGGAACTGCAATTCTTAGGACACGTCGTTAGCCAAGAAGGTGTCCGGTCTGATCCCGCACGCAGTCTTTCTTCATTCTTTCTTCGCAACGACGTACTTTACAAGAAAACTTCCGTCCTGAGGGGAGCAGTCATCTACGCGTCGTCCCAACAGCTCTCCGCACGGATGTCTTGCAATCCTGCCACGACGAACCAACCGCCGGCTACCTAGGCTACACCCGCACGTTAGCTAGAGTACAACGCGGATACTACTGGCCGAGACTGCCGGCGACAGTGAAGCACTATGTACGGACGTGCGTAGACTGCCAACGTCGTAAATCACCCCCTGAAAAAGCAGCCGGCCTACTCCACCCTCTTTATGTGCCAAAGACACCTTTCAAGCAAATTGGCATGGACCTCCTCGGACCATTTCCGACGTCTACTGCCGGGAATAAATGGATAATTGTGGCCACCGATTATCTAACTCGCTACGCGGAGACAAAGGCTCTTCCCAAGGGTACCGCCGCCGAAGCAGCTCGGTTCTTCGTTGAGAACATTGTCCTCAGGCATGGCACTCCAGCACTCAATATAACTGACCGAGGAACTGCCCTTACGGCCGAGCTTTTGGAAACCGTCCTCCGCCCCAGCCGTACCAGTCATCGTAAAGAGACGGCCTATCACACCTCAAACCAATTGACTGACGGAACGCCTCAATAAGACCATCGCAGACATGCTCTGTATTTGCGTCGACGTGGACCACAAGAATTGGGACGAAATTCTTCCCTACGTCACTTTTGCCTACAATACGGCACAATACACCACTCGCATGACGCCTCTCAGCCTTATTCATGGGCGACCAGTGACAACTATGCTGGATGCCATGTTGCTCCCGAATGCCGACGGCGACGATGTCGATCAGGACGCCGAGGAATTCGCACAGCGCGCAGAGGAAGCTCGCCAACTAGCGCGTGTGCGCATCAGAATTCAGCAGGAGGATGATGCACGACGCTACAATCTTCGCCACAGACGTGTAATGTATGAACCTGGCACAAAGTGTGGGTCTGGACGCCTATTCGCCGCCGTGGATTCTCCTAAAAACTATTACGGCGTTACTTCGGGACTTATGTTGTGCTGAGACGTTTAACCGACGTAACGTATGAGGTGGTGCCGGACGAGTTGTCGACATCTAAGCAACGCCAGCAGGAAATCGACGTCGTCCATGTTGTACGTATGAAGCCGTACTACTCGAACCGATCTTGACCTCCTACTTCCTTTTCTTACCATCGAGACGACGCATCCTCAGGAGGGAGGCAAATGCCGCATACAAGAAGACGCCAAAGACGACGACTGGATCTACGAGCTCAAGGCTGGAAGAAGCTTAAACGCGCTGGGACTCTTTCTGGTTGACCAGTACAGTAAACCGTTTTTATCTTCAGGTCTCCTCCGAGGTCTACCGAGTCGTGACAATATATATATATATATATATATATATATATATATATATATATATATATATATATATATATATATATATATATATATATATATAGTTGCGAAAACATGAGGTACTTGACTGCTTAAAATAATATACATCGACGTATACGCTTCGTTTAAGGAAACATTTTTGTTTTACTCGACGTTTCGATCGGAGGACCGATCTTTTTCAACAGTAAATGAAGCGCATATTTCGATATATATATATATATATATATATATATATATATATATATATATATATATATATATATATATATATATATATATATATATGCATTCATAAACTCTTTCATGCTCAAAAAATTCACTGTGGTTCAGCTGTGGTTAAACCTGGAGGGACGCGATAGCTACAGCTGGCCGAGTGGAACTCGCTCTGTCGAATTGCAAAGTCAGCTGCTCCGCACCACGTGACCAACCACGTGACCAGCCACGGAGCCGCCATGGAGCTAAAGATGTGCCACGGAGCTCAAGGGGTGCCACGCTGAATGCTCGAAATGCTAGCGTAATGTAGCTGTCGCTACAAAATTCTATTGTCCACAATTGTTCGTTATGTTATGTCATGCCATGCTTCTCATGTAAAGTGTGCTGAGCCCGAGCAAATATTTGTCCGAAGTGTTGGCAGAATATGTGTAAGCAGTGTCAACATTCATGTGCCGTAAAAGATTTTCCACTAACATCAGCTGTTCGTAGCTCATTGTTTACAAGAACGACGCTCCACGTTCAGAGATTATTGTCAGCATATAATACCTTCTCCGAACGTCTAGGCGTACTTCAGAACTGTTTCTTCCTGGTCTCCAGCGACGCATACAGTGTTTTATACTGTCTGTGTTTCAAATATTGGCGCAAAGTTTTGTGATGTTTTTTATTTATGCTCAAGACCGCTGGAACGAGTTTTTTTTTCTCCCTGAATTGTGACACAACAAGGTTCATCGAAAATAATTTCAGCCGCGCGCAACAGGTTTTACATTCGCAATTATCCTATAGTTCACGCTCCTTATTAAGAAGGCTCTTCGTCTGTTTTAAATTCAGCGCGGCTAAGAGCAGCGGTGATACTGTTCGTCTTCGGCCGCAGAACACTTTCTTTGCTATCGTCGCCACCAAGTTTTTTTTATTAATGCTAAAGCTTTACCAGTCACATTACGAGAGAAATCCATGGCGTGTATGCATGTAGTAGCAGGTGGTACGGGAGATCTTAGCGATGGCAAGAGAGAAAGGGTCATGTCATCAAGGAGCATTATGACACACACAGCCAGCCGAGCACGGCCACTGCCGACAATCCTACACAAACAGTTCTATACATACTCGCCACTGGCCGACCTCCGTGTTACACCAGTTTTCCCGGTATTCGTACCAAAATTGTGAAGTCATCGCTTGTTGTACAGAATTCGACAGGTGTTTGAACCGACGACATATTACACGGTCAACTGTGTGTTTTCTCAGACTTTCTTATCAAAATTCCGATGAAACCTCCCGCGATAGAGCCTTCCGGGTAGTATCATTTGCACGCACGCATGTGTGCGCGTGTTTGTCTGAGTGTGTATTCGTGGTAATAGAGATGCACCCAGGAACAGTACTGCTTTAGTATTCCCACACATATGCAGTCCTAGGTGCCTCTGCCGACTGTTCTTTTTGTGTGGGTGGAAGCCATTCCTATCAAGTGTTTCTTTTAGAAGCCTATTGCTCCAGTACCGCAATTGTTTCAGAACCGGCCTATAGTCCAAGGTGTTTCCTGTCTGTCAAGTTACTCTACCGAGGGGGTTGTTACGGATTAGTTGGTTTAACATTGCTTAAACGGGAACAGTGCAAACACAGGACGAAGAGGCTTGTGTTGGACGCTCCTCTCTTCGTCCTTTGTTTGCGCTGTTTCCTTTTAAGCAATCACTTTATCGATCAGAAAACAGCGTTTGTATTGTTCAAAAATTAGCATTGCCAACAAATGTTCATACGGAAGAATGCCGTAAAGCTGTGTGGTTTTCGGACATTGTAGACCTATTCATCAATATTACCATCACCATCAGCCTGACAACACCCACAGCAGGGTGTAGTCATCTCCCATGTCAGTCCAATTAACCCTATCTTTTGCCAGCTGCGCCCACCGCATCCAACAAACTTCTTAACCTCAGCCGCCCACCTACCTTCATGCCACCGTCTACTACGCTTGCCTTCTCTTGGAATCCACTCCGTTACCCTTAAGGACTAGCGGTTATCTTGCCTTCGCATTAAATGCCCTGCCCAAGCCCATTTCTTCCTTTTGATTTCGCTAGGATGTCATTACCTCGCGTTTGTTTCCTCACCCACTCTATAAGTGTCCGGTCTCTTAGCGTTACACCTATAATTTCTCTTTCCATGGTTTGCTGCGTGGTCCTTATCTTAAGCAGAACTCTTTTCGTTAGCCTCCACGTTTCGGCCCCGTAGGTGAGTACCGGTATGATACAGCTGTTGTACAGTTTTCTCTTGATGGATATTGGTAAACTGCCATTCATGACGAGAGAACCTGCCATATTCGCTCCATCCCATTCTTATCCTTCTTGTTATTTCTCTCTGAAGATCCGGATCAGCTGTCACTACGTGCCCCAAGTAGACCGTTACCACTTCCAGCCTCTCGCTGTCAATTGGGAACTGCCGTTTCCTTGCTAGACTGTTGAACATTAATTTGTTGAACAGACAGTTGCCTCTCTAACTCACTGATCGTGCTTTGCAGTTCGCCTCCTGAGTGACTCAGCAAGGCAATGTCATCAGCGAATCGCAGATTATTCAGATGTTCTTCATTAACTCTTATACCCAACTGTTTCCAGATCAGGCCTCGGAATATATCCTTTGTACAGGCGGTGAATAGCATTGGCGAGATGGTGACTACCTGCCTGACGCCCTTCCTTCCTGGAATTTTGTTGCTGACTTTATGAATGATGATGATGGTAGTTGTGCAGTTGCTGTGGACATCTTTCAGTATTTTCACATAAGGCTCTTTTACACCTTCATTCCGCAATGTCTGCAAGACTGCTAGGGTTCCCACTGAGTCAAATGCTTTCTCGTAATCAGTGAGCGCTATATATTTGCACTGGTTATTTTCTGCACATTCCTGTATCAAATTGATTGATTGCGTGAATAAGACCTATTGTCGTGAATAAGATCTTTTACGAAAGACTGCCTGATAAAATGTCAATGAAATACGTCCACCAAAACTACTCAACAGTGCTCCTCATAGCCGGACAGGGCTTGATAGGGGCGGAAAAATGATATCTCATATATAGTGCACTTACAAACAGGGCTAAATAGTCAATAATTATTTTTAGAGCGTTAGCACTTAGTAGATCGTGTTTCAGTTTCGCGCCGTCATCGTCATCATTCGCACCTTCACCGAACACATACCTCGGTAGTCAGGTGCCAAAGGGGAGAAAGGTTAACTGTGTCTCCACTTTTACAGGCTTCTTTCTTAGCTGCCACACCTCAGTTAGCGCACAAAAATTCGCCTTATGCACTGAAACCCGTCCTGTGATTTTTTCTTCCCATGACTTTTCTGCCTTATTTTTTTTGCGTCATACTACCGGATTTGAACTGTAGGGATGCTCCTAGTGAGCTTCATACAACTCTTATTCTTTCGCTGCATTGAATTTCCTGGGTCAATACTCTCATATTTTAAACGCGAAATTCTACAAGATGTTGTTTAAGGATTTTAGCCATGTTTTTTAAATAAATTACTTTGACGTGCCGAATAAATATTCTTTTATTTTTCCGCAATCCCTGCCTAATTCTTTTTTTTTGTTTGGTTCATGAGTAATTTTCAGCCGATTATTTATAAGTGAAGAACCCAAGCACGCTTTTGCAATGTTAGAGTAAGTTTCTAACGTCCAGCAGATTTATAAGATACGGCACGGCCGCTCGAAGATGCAAGGTACTGCGTCCGTCAGCAACCTTCCTAATGATGTGTCATTTCACAATTCTTTACATACCATAAATGCTCATGGAGAATTTTTAACCGGTGTTTACCTAAATGTAGTGCAGTACAGCACTGCAACTTGATTTCGCGTCTCTTGTGTCGCAAAATCTTAATAGCATTCATGATCTTCCTGATGATTCTCTAAAACATTTCGCCAATCAATGCTTTCAGTAGTATCTTTTCAAAACGAGTATTGAGAATTTGAACTCCGAACCTGAGTGGGAAACTCAACGAGACGGAAATGACCCGCCCAGTCGGCGTGCTGTTTTTAGCTACGTGGTTGCATCGGCCATACAAAATAATTTTAAACGTAGCTGCATCTCATGTATTGCACGTCAAGCTGTCTTCTTTTTTAAAGTGATCGATTGCTTGTAATTGTAATCTTTGAAATCCTTGTGTTCATACAGTGCGTACGAATGGTAAATGTGTTGGCGTTTTCAAGGCATTTGAAACTTTGGAACGTCGCTGTGGCGCTCCTTCGACTGAAAATACATTTACCCCCAATGACACTAAGAAAACTTCGTGTAGCCGCACAATGCCGCCAGTTGAGTTGAATGACATTAGGTCAGACGCCATTTGAGCGCCTGCGTAGCCCGGGTATTAATAGGCCCAATTTTGCATTGCTGTTCTGTTGCGTATGGTGTAAAATGAACTGTTATTATTAATATTGCTGTTGGCACATATGCACATATCCTGAGCCGAAGACCAGATATCATTCAAGAGTTTGACAGCCAACCCTTTGATCGCGGCTTACTTCGTTTATTGTGCAAATACACATCTTACCTACGGATAGCCCAGCGAAAGGAGAGGAACTTTTGATATCTAATACGGCCATACTTTTCGAGGACATTTGAACGTGCATCTAAAACAACAATATGTGCATTACATAATATTACGTAATATTGTTAATCTTTTTTTTTCCATTCAGTGCTTTCCTCATCAAGCACCAGGAGAACAATGCGGCCCTTTTGGCTGTCTGTGTGTCATCGTCCTCGGAAGTGGCACTGTGCGACCACTTCACTGCGCCTATTTGCCAGTCTTGGCTGGCCGTCAAAAACAATCGCCTCCACAGGGCCATAGAGGGCCGGAAGCCAATGTAAGGGGAAGAGGGCGCTGACTGTGATGTGGAGGAACCAAAAAAGAAAATTAATTCTTGCACTATGGTGGAAGAAACTTTTCTTTCACGAAGTAACGACCATCCGACATGTAAGCGTGAGCAGGAGTATTAAAGAGCTTGTGGCTGAAGATTTTTTTTTTCTAAATGAAGACGGTCACGCGAAGCCTATTGCTCAGTCTTGCAAGCCTCGGAAATTCTTTCTTTCTTACACTTATTTATTAGCCTTGGAACATGCGGACGAATAGACGAATTACATATAATTCGTTTGCGTCCCACATGAATCCCCGCTTTCTAAGGCAAGGCAACAAGGATGAATGAGTGGATCCTACGATCCTCTTATTAGGAACTATGGTGTGAAAGCGGCTGCGAGGCTCAGAGTTTTCTAGACGTCAGCGGTATCGGCATCGTTTTCTTAAAATGCTTTGCGTGACTCGTGACTGGTGCGCTGCATGGGCAGAGGACAGAGCGTATTTATAGAGTGCTCGAAGGAAAGGCGAGTGCGAGAGCAGAACTAGAAAGAGGAGGCGCACTGCAATAACTGCCTAGCGGGAGCGAGTGAGACTTAGCGAATACTTTTCATAGTTCCTTGTACTAGATAATATTTAGTTCTTAACGTGAAGAAGATGATGAGCCAGACAAAGGAGATGACTCGTGAAAACGAAGAAGATGGCCGTGCGCGTCAGCCTATTGCTATCGCCACGAGTGTCTGTGCCCGACCTGGTTGCCCTCGGATTGTTCTCGCCGCTGCTCCCTTCCTCCCAGCTCTTTTAAATAAACCTCCGCCTTACATTTGGTGGAGGAGCCGGGTAACAGCCCTTGAATTGCGCAACCGTACTCTCCCGCCACCTGCGATGCCTCATGACGTTCAACATCAAGCGGTGCAAGTGGGCCCAGCTGTTACCTGCGCCGGCTCCCTTCGCCAACGGGACCCGGCCATCTTCAGTGGCACCGATGAGCAGGATGTCGAAGATTGGCTCCCGTCTTACGAGAGGGTGAGCCTTTACAACAAATGGGACAATGCCACCAACCTAAATAACGGTATTTTTTTTCTCACCAGCATGGCTAACCTGTGGTATCGGAACCACGAGGTGTACATCCGCACCTTTCAAGACAACCTTCTCCGAAGTGTTTGGTCGTCCTGCTGTTCGGAAACTCCGCGCCGAACAACGCTTGCGTGAACGGTCTCGGCAGGTCGGCGAAAGTTTTACCAGTTACATAGAAGACGTGATTGACATATGCAAGCGTGTCAACCTCAACATGTCAGAAGCTGACAAGAATAAACACATTTTGAAGGATGTTGATGACGACGCCTTTCAGATGCTGGTAGCGCGCGACTTCCACACACTTGCTGAAGTCGTCACCCTCTGCCAAAGCTTCTAGGAGCTGCGAAAGCAGAGGCTCCTGACTCGACAGCACCCTCGCCAGGTTGAGTCGCTTGCTGGACTGACACCAGCACCTGACACCTCATCGCTGCTGCAACAAATCAAAGACTTTGTTCGGAAAGAAGTGGCGCGTCAGCTTTCTCTTCTGCCGAACCCTACAAGGCAAGCTGCAGATTTGGCTCCGGCCCTTCGACACGCCATCCAAGAGCAGGTTGCCGAGGCTCTTCCACCCGCCCATCCGCCACCACCTGTCGCTGCTCCACTGACATATGCCGACGTTGTCGCCCAGACGCCGCCCCCTATGGCCGCTCCACTGACATACGCGGACGTCGTCGCCAGACCTCGACCGCCTACCTATGCTTTGCCTCCAACACCTGCGCGAGCGGTGGCTCCTTCTCTTCGGCCGGCTCCGCGAGTCAGCAATACCTTGCGCACCATCGACAACCGGCCTATCTGCTACAATTGCGGCTTGCCTGGTCATGTGGCCCGGCTTTGCCGCTGCCGTCTCCCAGTCAACGCGCCACGTCCTCCAGCTTCCGCGTACTGGCCTTCCACGAGTCAGTACTCCGGATCTGCTGAGCCGCCATCTAGTCGTCCTTTTTCTCCTTACTGTTCAGCCCTTTCTAAACGCCGTTCACCTTCCCCGAGGCGCCGCTCCGTTTCTCCTATGCGAAGTCGCCCCAATCTCCCTCAAGAGGAAAACTAGGTGCCGCAGTTTCTGAGGCGAGAACTGCGTCCCCGTCGAACTTTCCAAGACCTCACATATCCCCTGCTAATCTGATCGAAATTTCTGTCGAGGGCATTACTGTCTTGGCCCTTGTGGACACCGGTGCTGCGATTTCTGTTATGGACGAAAAGTTCTGTAGTTCGTTGAAAAAGGTAAAGACGCCGATTGCTTGACTGTCGCTGCGTACGGCCAGCGCTGAGCACATCAAGCCCTCCCCTCCATACTTAAAAGACGCTAGCTACTGCCCTCAGTCACCCCTGATGATGCAGCCGAGTCGGCTTCGAAACGTAGGGTTAAAGTTAAAATTTTGGTTGGAGATGTGCAGTTTATTATAAGCCTTTTGTTTGATATTTTTAGGTTGCTCATGTACATAAATTTGACATTCTGTCCTATTTACTTTGCCATCCTATGAGTTTCCCTGTTCTTTTCTTAATCCGTGTGTTTCCTGCGCTGTTTCGTCGGCCATTACCGCTTCATATAAGCCTGAGAAATATTTATCCAAACGCTCGTATTGGAGCTCCCACATGTGTGACCTGAAACGATTATCGATGAATGTTTGGCGTAGTTTTGCTCGCATTTGTATTGCAAAACTTTGAAGTGCTTCCAGCTTTAGTGTTATAGCAAGGCTGTTTACTTGAAATAGACGTTAATTGGCTAAGACAAGACATACACAATATGTCTCAAATATTTGCCTTTGCGTGCATGGCTATAATTTTCCTTTAATGAAGCAAAGACAACGCAATCGGCCATTAAAGGTAGTACGAATAATTCGATAATTGGGCTTGGATTTCTGTTAGGGCCCGGTGAACTCCGCACGACTAGTGCTAGCGTAATTGATCACGCTAGCGGATGAAATTTCTAGCGGCATATGATTCATGCCACACTGCTGTTCGTAACGACACACGAATTTTCTTTCCACTCCATGCCAGCACGGTTCTGGACCGGCCTTACTGTGCTCTAAAATGGGCTGATTAACGCAGCGAAAATTGGCTCTCCACTTGAGCAGATATCCATTATTTTTAAGCTTGTGGCAAAATAATGTTTGTACTTGAATATCATAAAAAATTTAAATGGGCAAAAATATCCTTGTTAGGCTTCTTATAACAGTGCAACAACCCTTTATGAAAGCTGTATAGCCCAAGGGCAGTAATTTCCTCCCAAATGGCAAAAGCAAAAAAAAAATTGACTCAGGTTTAGCTCTGGTTAACCCTAGATGAATTGCGAAAGCTCCGTTTCCTCGGCACGTCGTCTACGCAGGGTCTCATTCCGACGCTCTCGAGAACTCAAACCGGTCTCATCCGCAGTTGAAGAGTCACTCCGGGATGTGGCACGACTTCTTCTCGGCGCAACTTCGTTACGAAGCTTCTCGAGTCGTGTGGCGCGTTTTTCTGGCGTCCTTTGAGCGCGTTGTCTCTTCCTCGCTCCGTTCTGTCATAGTTGCGTTTCTTTCGCGCTCTCCATAACGACTACAATACTGCTGCTGCTGCTGCTGTTGCTGACAGGAAGAAAGAAAAGGAAAGCACATGGGCCTGCCTGCTGCTTCAGGCTGAGCCACGCTCGCTGCCGCGTGCATAAATTAGGAGAGTTAAAGGATAGAAGAGCAAAGATAGAAAAGGCGCACGCTATTATGCCCCGGGCCGATCCCGGAGGCAGTGCAATACCGGGCCGACCCGCCTCAGAGTGCTTCAAGGACTCCGCCATATTACAAAAATAATTTTAATATCTTGGGTCCCAGGACCCGCATCAGATATAAAATCAGGTATCAGGTAACCACAATACACTGAGGCGAAGCGCATATATATGTATATACCCCCGCGAGGGGAAATCTCTCCCTCTACCCCAGCGGAGCACATCTGGTGGAGCGAGCGCCGACTGCAGCGGCGTCGACGGCGGCGCCATCTGTTTGAGCGTGGCTGCGGCGTAGCTAGGCAACGGCGGCTCAAGGTAGTTCGTCGGCCACGACATACGGCATACGGCTGAAGTGCGCGACGAGCCGAAATGGCTCGCTGGCTGGTGTAGTAAAGCTTTCGCTTAAAAAATTTCTGGTCGTTTAGCTCTGGTTAGCCCTGGGCGAACACGAAAACCTGCATCTCCCTGGCTACGTTTGTGGTCGAGCGACTGGAGGTTTTCATAGATAGCCATACTGACGCACACACAGTAGTAGACATTTTTTTATTGGTTAAACATCTAGCTTTCTTCGAAACGACATTAAAGGCGCTCACACAAGACAGTATATATTTACTATAGCTTCGGTGATATTTACGATTGTATTATTGCTCGTTGTATGCGGAGACATGAAATGAAATTGGTTTCTGGGGAAAGGAAATGGCGCAGTATCTGTCTCAGATCTCAGCGGACACCTGAACCCTCGCGTTTAGGGAAGAGATAAAGGAGGCAGTAAGAGAAGAGTGGAAGAAAGAGGTGCCGCAGTGGAAGGCTCCGGAATAATTTCGACCTCCTGGGGATCTTTGATGAGCACTGACATCGCACAGCACACGGGCGCCTTTGCCCTTCGTCTCTATCGAAACGCTGCGAAGATATGAAACCAAATCTGGTTCCAAACGACGCGCAAACCGTGAAGATAATTTCAGAAAGCCAAATTAAGAAAGAAGTTGGTTTTGGCGGAAAGGAAATGGCGCAATGTGTGACAGGCGTCCTTTCTTTTTCTTAAAACCAACTTTCATTTTCCTTCGCTTACAGCGCGGTTCTGGTGCCCACCGAGATATGTGAGACAGGCGTCATTTCCTTGTTTGACCTCTCGCTAAATTCAAGGCCAAACTTGCAGCTCCGCTGAAGTCTCGAAAAGTCAGCGTAGTGAAGCTTTCCGCTTCAAAATGCTGCCATTCGCCAATATGGAACTCGGCCTGCTTATGAACGTGGCGAATTTTGGATCCTGTACTCACCAAAGCACATTAAAGCGCTGATCTGGGCGATGTCTGTTGATGTTTCCAGACAAGACAGCCTAATAACTGCAACATCAAGGGTTGCTAATGTGTCAGCGGAATTGAAATGAGATACCATGAAGCTATTTCAGAACACGATAGGTCATAAGCGTTTCACCAGATTTTCGTGGCAACCAACTTTTCTTCGTTTAAAAACTCCAGAATATGAAAATTGGTTTGCGCAGCTTCGCGAGACAAAGAAAAGGATAACTTTTGGCTTACTGCACTCCTGAATTCGCTGTAATCCTACTGGAGGCTATAACCAATAATCTGCAGACTGCTTCTAAATTTTGATATAAAACCGAAGGACATAGGCAGTTTATTGAATGCGGAGTGCCGAATGAAGGCAGCGTTCGAAGCACAGACGAATGAGATATTGCAAAAGAGCAGGGAACTTTAGAGTAATATACAGGGTGCGTCACCCAAAACTTTGCACAATTTTAAAACCAGGCTTTCTGAGTTAGACGAGCGCTTTTTTCGGCATATAATTGTCAGCACTGTAATACATCAGTATACAGCTAAGACGTGCTAACTAGCAGGCTGCTTAGCAAATAATAAAAAGTTAACTTTTTAATTGTTATTTTTAGGCTCCCTAGTTAACGAGAGGCGTGTAGCCCACCGTATATGATATCAATATCAGTTTTAGAATTTCGAACACGCGGTTACCCTCAGTACAGTGGCCTAACAAATTTTGGCGCCAAAATACACGCACTTTCGAGAACCTTGCTGTCAAAGCAACCTCTCCAGTGCAAGTAACCCGCCGAAATACCAAAAATTTATTCGTCCACAGCGCTGATGTTAAGCGCGTTTTCGGAGTCCTAAAAGCTGACATAGATATTGGTTACGGTGGGCAACATGCTTCTCAATAATTAAAGAGCCTAACAGAAATAGTTAAAAAGTTAACTATTCAACACCAGTTAACTAGCCCCTTAGTTAGCACGCCGTTGCGGTATTTAGATGAACCACACCATTGGCAATGCTATGCCGAGAAAAGTGCTCTTGCAATACAAAAAACTTAAATTTATACATTGTGAAAAGTCTTAGGTGAAACACCTCGTAGCAAAGCAGGGAGAAACTATAATTTTGGTTATGCACAGGTAATAGGGGAACCTCTTCTTATGTAAAAGGCGTTGCGTTCAACCAATTCCAAAACTAGAGTGAAATCAACTTAACAGGACAACGATATACCACGTCTTTGCAGAACGGAAGCTCCGATTGTGTAGTACGTTTCTCCTCATACAGAATGTTCATACATTCGAATTCTCTTTTGAAGCACTAGCGGCCCAGCGGGCATCTTTCTCTTTACTATAACTTAAACAATGGCAGCATAACCGCGCGCACCCTGGGCCCACCGCAGTGCGTATAGTCGCACTCGAGTGCACATTTGGTAAAAATGAAACGAGGAGGAAACAAATGCCTGAACCAGAGCTGTTTGAGGATTTAAAGGTCGATGCGGAGCACTTGCGCATGTGCTGATCTTGAACATTAAATCAAAGCTTCTTCACAATGTCAGTCAAGCCGTAATTTTCAAAGCATTACGGAATATGTTTGAAGCGGGGATGCTGACAAGAAATCAGCCGTTAAAGTTGCGTGTTGCTGAATGGAACCTATAATCGCATATTTAAAGACTATTGCTCTGATAAAACGGTAACCGAGAGATCAACAGACTCTGTTCAGAGAAAGCAGAGAAAAAACCAGCACTGAAAATATTTTCCGAGACTACGCTGAGAGACTACAGAAATTTTTCGGGGGGTAAGGACATAAAGAAACAAAATACATAATATTGATACAGTGAGCATCAAATGTATATATGCAAAACAGCCAGCATCCTCACTTCAGCGAAACGCAATGCAATCGCCAATAAATGATACAGTACTTGCGATTATCAGTCAGGCTTTTCATTAGCATTGGATGTCACTTGAGAAGCTGATCATACTAGTGCTTTTTAAAGATTCGAGATGAAAAAGGTCAGAGGGGTGCCAGCTCTAATTATTTATCACTGTTTCCTTGATTACTTTTTTCACTATTGTATCAAAATATAAGCGACAAAAAATCCGCAATTTCCCGGTAATTTTCTTGTGTTGCCATGTGAGTCACAGCTGCTCTCTTCTAAGCGTTATATATACCTCACAAAATAAAAGATCATAAAAGGGCAAAAGAAAAATTGGACAAAAGCGTGACCCATTTGCATCATAGGATATATATATGCGAGGAATCTGCCTGAAGGGCATATTTCAAGCCTCATCTTCACCGCTTTCTTCTGGCAGGAGACGCGACCTCTTGGCATGAAGTCGGCTGTGGTCTGCGTGTCTCTTCTCTTCGCTTTCGTCATGTCGTCAGAGTAAGCACTTTCCTGGGCAATTTACTATATATATATATATATATATATATATATATATATATATATATATATATATATATATATATATATATATATATATATATATTAGCAGACAAGTTAAAGGAAATGAGGGGCCCGTTTGACAAATTTATGAAGGGAGCCAACAGTCACCGAAACCAAGGTGCATAGGGGAACGTTAATTTTTTTTTAATGTGTTATGCTTATCAGTGGGATAATATTACTTAGTTTAATAAATCGCTTAAAGAAAATTACTTATAAAGCAGCAGAAAAACAACCATGCCGCCGGTGGGATCCGGACCCACGACCTCCGAATATCGCGTCCGGTGCTCTTACCAACTGAGCTACGGCGACGGCTGTCCAATCTGCTGCTCTCGTGGGTATTTAAGTTTTTACTGGGTGTAAGCGAGCCTTGAGAGTGTTCACCAGCGCCACCCTCGACCATAGCGGCGGCATGGTTGTTTTTTCTGCTGCTTTATAAGTAATTTTCTTTAAGCGATTTATTAATCTAAGTAATATTATCCCACTGATAAGCATAACACATTAAAAAAAAATTAACGTTCCCCTATGCACCTTGGTTTCGGTGACTGTTGGCTCCCTTCATATATATATATATATATATATATATATATATATATATATATATATATATATATATATATATATATATATACACTTTTCGGTGCTCTTACCAACTGAGCTACCGTAGCTCACTTGGTAAGAGCACCGGACGCGATATTCGGAGATCGTGGGTTCGGATCCCACCGTCGACATGGTTGTTTTTCCTGCTGCTTTATAAGTAATTTTTTTAAGCCGATTGATTGGCACTACAACTAAAAAAAATAAGAACATTCCCCCATGCACCTTGGTTTCGGTGACTGTTGGCTTCCTTAATATGTTCGTCAAACGAGCCCCTCACTTCATTTGCCTTGTCTGCTAATAGCTTAACGGGGGTCTCGGTTCTGGCAGTCTTGATGCCATAGGTAGCATAAGAGGGCTCTCGCACAGTTTCTGCCCTCACCGTTAGATGACGTTCTACGTCACACTTGCGGTATTATAAAACGTGCTACGTCCACCGCTATGGACGAGGGTGGCGCTGGTGAACACTCTCAAGGTTCGCTTACGCGCAAAAACATAAATACCCACGAAAGCAGCAGATTGGACAGCCGTCGCCGTAGCTCAGTTGGTAAGAGCACCGGACGCGATATTCGGCTCTCGTGGGTTCAGATCCCACCGACGGCATGGTTGTTTTTTCTGCTGCTTTCTAAATAATTTTCTTTTAAAAAAACTAATTGATTGGCACTAGATATTAAAAAAAAATGAAACATTCCCCTATGCACCTTGATTTCGGTGACTGTTGGCTTCCTTAATATGTTTGTCAAAGGAGCCCCTCACTTCATTTGCCTTGTCTGCTAATAGCTTAACGGGGGTCTCGGTTCTGGCAGTCTTGATGCCATAGGTAGCATAAGAGGGCTCTCGCACAGTTTCCGCCCTCGCCGTTAGATGTTCTACGTTACACTCGCGGTATTACAGGACGTGCTACGTCCACCGCTATGGTCGTGGGTGGCGCTGGTGAACACTCTCAAGGTTCGCTTACATCCAGTAAACATAAATACCCACGAAAGCAGCAGATTGGACAGCCGTCGCCGTAGCTCACTTGGTAAGAGCACCGGACGCGATATTCGGAGGTCGTGGTTTCGGATCCCGCCGGCGGCATGGTTGTTTTTTTCTGCTGCTTTATAAGTGTTTTCTTTAAACCGATTGATTGGCACTACAAATAAAAAAATTAAAAACATTCACCTATGCATCTTGGTTTCGGTGACTGTTGGCTTCCTTAATATGTTTGGCAAACGTGCCCCTCATTTCCTCTCATATATGAATAGTGACAACCGGAGTAATTAAGAACTTTATTGTGGGCACCGGAAAGAGCCTGAAAACATGTTCACAGTTACCAAAAAGCAAGCTATATATGTGGTCAGCTTAGTGCCTTCCCTTAGCGACAAAAAATACACAATAAACAGAGCCTAAAAACGATGCTCTAAGAAGTGAGGACAGGCCAAGTTTACAGCAGATATTTATATTACGTGGCGCTGGATCAGATTAAGCTAAGAGCGCTGTTGGAGGTGTGTCGTTGTAAGACCCTTCAGTTCCTTGTAAGTTAAGAGTGATGGTGTCGAAGTAAAAGCACATGTCTTGGAGTTTCCTTTCAGCTGTTGTCACTCTAAATAACATTTAATTTTTCTTTAAACTAGTTTTTTATTTGGTTTATGAGTTTAAAGTCTCAAAGCAGCTCAGGCTATATGGGACGCTGCAGTGGAGGGCTCCAGATGGTTTAGGCCACCTGGGGTTCTTTAACGTGCACTGACATCGCACAGTACAGGGGCCTCTAGAATTCCGCCTCCATCGAAATGCGGTCGCCGCGGCCGGTATCGAAACTTCGTCTTCCGGGTTGGTACCCATGCACCACAACCACTGAGCTGACATGGCGGCATTTTTTTTTATAAACTGCCAGTGGGGGTTCATAAAAGAAATTTTTATTCAAATCTACTTGTACTGACGCTACCTTACCTAAACTGCTTATGCTCCGTTAAGTTTACTGTATATTGCTGATTTTTATCGCTATGAAGGTTTTCCTTGTTTCTTGATATTTTCGAGCTATGTAATTATTTTACGTTCTCTGTACTTTTTTACATTTTAGAATCAGTCTGTTTAAAACCGAGATTAAGATCTCGGCGTGCAGGTTTACTCCTTTTTGTTGCTGTCGCTGCTGCTTCAGCATGCACACGTGTGCTCCGTTTCAAGTGTGATAGGGCGCCTTGTTCTTGAGCTGATGCCAATTTTATCCACCTTGGAAGGAGAAAGCCTTTACTTGGTTTCATTGGTATCTGTCACAACAAATATTTATCCCAATGGGCACCTTTTAAACAACTTCGTATTCAGCGCTGATATATCGTACGTGTTCCTCCTGTGTTTATTCCTTCACACTATCTATTGCGAACACTTAAAACGAGTAGCCGGTAAGTTCAAACTCTGCTTTTACTACAAACATATAGACACGAAACATGTCTCATTTTAGTTTATTTTATAAATGTGATTAAACTCTCTTTGTGCTCTGTCCTGTTCGTTCGACTCATTTAAAATCAACAGAGAGCCAAAGCAATCACGCGCAACCGCAAGTTCACTAAAGTGTTTAAACTCTTCGGGACGGTTGAACACCGATCATTGAGCCGTTTCTTATAGAGCACACCTAGCCCTAACTGCCGGGGTCACATCAATACAAGGTGCGTCTGTATATAGACCGATATTGGTGAGAGTCTTGTTAAACAACAAAACAACCCTCAAGACAGAAAATAAACGAAGCTAAAGGAAATTCGTTCAATAAATACCAATCACATCTGTAAAATTTTCCTTTTTCTTGCACCTTATGAACGTAAGGGCCAAAGCGTAGCGTGAACGGAAAAGTGCCAAGAGTGTTTGGCCATGAATTCAGATAATTGAACATTTATGTCAAGCACACCTATCTGCTTTATACTGGTTAATAGCATCGATCTTTATACAACACGTAATCTTTGTTCTAGGCAGAAAAAAACCACTCCTTCTCAAAAGTTTATATTGTGTTTTGATGCGCAAAAGTGTAGGAGTGTGTCGGGAAAATCTATCATGCATTAGGCAAAAGTTCCCAAAAATTTGATGTCGCTGCTGTTAGAAACGTTGTGACAGATCTTTTAATGCGATAGCTCTCAATACGAAGTAGCCCTCAACCGCGACGTTGGGCTGGACGCCTGGAAGCGAGGAAGGTAGGAGAGGATAGTAAAATAGGATAAAGGGGGGTTGAATAGAAGTTCGGTAAACTGGGGAAATCGCAGAGGCGACTCATCACGAAGGGGGAGCGCCGGGGCGCAAAGCTGTGGAAGCGACACAGAAACACATTTATTGAGACTCAGCGCAGAGAGCGTGGAACATTTGAAGAAACCGCCAACTGCGGCAACACACTGAAGGGCTGGTAAGAAATAGAGAGGGTGAGGGTTCCCAGGTGCAACGCTGCAAGCAGAAAAGAACGAGCCGCCGCGAGGTAACGTAGTGTGTAATGCGCTAGAGAACAGGCGGTGAAACGACTCGCGGAGTGTTTTGGAAAACCACATCCTCCCCCCCCCCCCCCCCAACCTTCACAGGGTAAGGGCCGTATTAATGCAACAGCTTAAAGGCCTCGTTCACCAGAGAGTCCGTTGTCAGCATTGTGAGCGAAAAATCATAGCTATGGCAGTGGTAGGTGGTCCCCAGAGAGCAACCTAGGAGGCAGGTGGACACAATAGGTCAAGTGACCTTGCGGCGTTATGACAACCTGTCCACCGCATAGTGATAAAGCTGCTTACCGTGTCTTATGACAGGTAAATTAATGATTAGTCGCTCGGGCAGAGCAACCTGGGCTATACAAGGCCAACCACAGCGAGCACCTGCCACTTCAGGGCAATGGCGCATTGCTGAACAGCTGCACCACTGCGCCAGGAGGGGTATGAGGACTCCCATTAAGCTATCCTGCCAGAGCCTCAAGGCGGAACTTAAGTGCACCGTCCGATTTTTACCCAGTATAGCGTTCACGGTTCTGACTCCTTTTTTCTGTGTGATGACTTTCCGTTGCAAGGAACTGCAATTGTTTCTTTTCAGAGCCATGCTCCCTCAAAAGATGAAACAGGGATGGCATCCTCGTTGTCCTGTGATGGTAAGGTTTTTTTAATAATTTTTGTGCTTTCAATCTCTAGTGGGCTCTAAATGATGTCCAATATGGGCAGCTTACGCTTCGAAGGGCGACTTTCAATTCCATTGCTACTAAGGCTATGTAAATTATACAGGTTAAAGCAATGTTCTCCAAGAAAAAGAGAATGCAGCCCCAATCTATGACAGATGGCAAGAAAGCGAGCTGCTCTTAATGAGACGCATAAAAAAGTTTGTACACGCACTAGCTCCATCTCAATCCAGTGCTGAAACATTGCAAGGTCTGTAACAAGAAGGCAGCACAGAAAACAAAGCGCAACATTCCTAAATAACGAGGTCACACTGGCCATACGCAAGAAAACAATGAAATACATTCGTACTAAGGAACAGGTTCTGGTCGTAGAAAAATTTGTGCTGATATGGTTTCAGAGCTCAAATGTACGTCTCTTCTCTGCATCCTTGTTTCTTTTCGCGCTGTTTTAAGAACGAATAAGAAGGAAATGTTCATCCAGGAGCACAACATAAATGCCTTCTATATGTATGGCACAGTAAAAATTTAGAACAAGCTCGGTGTTGAAGTACAATCGATTACGCCGTATGCGGACGTCCATGCTAGGAGATCTGGAAGAGTGGAGCATAAAGATTTTTACGTTGTTGCTGCACAGACTGCGAATTTCATGAGCTGATTCCAATAAGATTTTTATTCGAAAAACTTCCCGAATTCACACCTGTTGCATGTTTCCGCCACAACTTGCTGTAGCAAATTTTTTTTTATCATGTTTTCCTGGAATGCTAAATAAGATTTTGTGGGCAACTTTTCTTCTTGTGTACTGTTAACTGAGGTTGAGTTTGTTAAAGATATGCTGTGCGAAATATCGATAAAGTTTCTAAATATTGTAATCCAACACCACTGAATTACTGTACTGAAATAAAACTTCTATTTTATCATGCTCTGGAATTACCTGTTTGAATATAACAAGTGCATAAAATTGTTCTTTCTGGTTTAAGAATGTTCTTCGGTCTCTAGTCTTATCCTCTTCAAGCAGTGCATGGAGTTGGCCGAGTTCGTGTGAATTCATTGCAGTAAATAGCGCTGAAGACAAACAGGCAGGAGAAAGGAGGTACACGGACGCGGACAAGTGCTGGCTCTGAACTGAGAATTTTCACAGGTATTTAAATAATATACCTAAAATAAACACGATAAATAGCAGTATTTATATTGAAAGAGCAGCCAGTTCGTTTCTGAACAAGGCTACTTGTGAGTACCACAGTAAAACCTGCCTATAACTAAAAGGCTTTCAAAAAATCTTCACCACACAGGAAAAGCACTCTCTCTCGACTACTCAGAGATTATTTTATATTTTTTCAGATGCTTTGACGCACCAGTGGGACGAATATGTCCCACTTTTTTTTCGGAAACCGTTAACACTTGAGAGGTCAAATTTTGCATATTTCATAATAAACCAACAGGCATGAATATTCCACCTTTATTAGGCAGCGTCAATTCTTCACCATGTTTTGCACCACAAACAGTTAATTTTCTCATGGATTCAAAGCTTTCCTTTGTCAGCGGTATTTTTCTTTAAGCAACTGCCCTTGGGTTGACGTTCGAGTGCTTGCAGGTGCCTTTCTTCAACACTGCGTTTTTTCGTGTGATGCTGCAATTTTTCTTCATCGTTTTTACTTCATGTATTCAACTGATTGGCACCTGACTGTTCTTTTTGTGCTGTCAGCACATTGATTGGTTCATGTCGTCACCACTTCTTCTCTTTTCTTGCGATGACTTTTGGGCATTAAGTTCGTGAGTAATACACGAGGACTAAGATTGTAAGGATTTGGATGGGCGGTAGAGTAAAACGAACTGACTGATTTCAATGCGTTATGATTTGTTGTAGGCATGTTTGGCCGCTGATCTCATGCAAGGCTGAAGAAAGCTCACAATGCGTTATGATTTGTTGTAGGCATGTTTGGCCGCTGATCTCATGCAAGGCTGAAGAAAGCTCACAACCTGTTGTTTAAAGTCCTCATTAACGTCATTAATAACAACTAGTTTTTAGGTACCGGAGAGTGGCTTTTGTCTTTATGCGACCTCTGCACGACATTTATTTTTCTCTCTTGTTCAGCGGCCTTTTGCAGAAATCGATTTTAAAATGGAGGACTGAACAGGTAATACTGCAACTAAATATACTAGTGCCCAGAATATTTAAACCATAGACCAGGCGCTCCTGAATACCACCCATCTTATGCTTTCAACATCCTCCCCCATGATGTGATCGGCGAGAGTGTTTATAAGGCGTTAAAAATCACCCGAAATTATTCATCGCCATTGAAACAAGCTTGGAACGCAGTTTTTCGCTTTCTCTTGTGTAGCAAGTAATTATTTTATTGATTTTAACCGTCGCTTCCTTTCTATACAAACGCTACTCGTTCCTACAGCAGAGACACGCATAGAAGGTTCTTGCTGTTTCAACAACATCGTCCGATACTTCTTATACACGCAGAGGGAATGTTTGATCAACAGAGTTATTACTAATATTGTTGTTACTACATGATCGTTTTTGGCAGATATGCAATACGTTTTGCGCTGTAGAAATGTGTGGTCTTTGTTTGGATATCAATTGAAAGATCTTTTCCTCAATGAAATGCTTTTAAATACATTTTCAGGGCATCTAACTTCTTCACCAATTTACCGGAGCAACCTCCCCACAGCTTTTCTCTACAGATATATGTGCAAGGAGATTTTACATAATTGCGATTATTGTTGTTCGTTTATTATACATTTATTACAGCGTCATTTTTTCCTCCAAACGCTGATATTCAGGGCCGAAATCCCCAATTCATATTGAGCTCGATTTGTAATACTGAGTTTTATTGGATGACTGAATAGGCACAAGCTGCCTGCTAAGAGCCCTTCCGGAGGAACTGCAGGAATACCAGCGTATCGTCTTTATTTTTTTTCTCTCAGCCTTGTGAACGCGGTTTTCAGCACTAAGAGCTCTTGCGTGAAAATGTAGGACTTCACTCTTTTGGGTAACTTGTTCGCCTAACACTTGCTGCTTTTTCTCTCCGATGTAGTGCTCACCTGATCAAGCACCAGGCGCGCACTGCGGCCCTCCTGTTGGTTGCAGGTGCGTCATCGTCTTCGGAAGTTGTACTGTGCGGCCACTTTTCTGTGCATACTTACCGTTTTTGAGAGGCTGACAAGTACAACCATCGCCACGAAGGCTAAAAAGAGACACGGAATACAATAACCGACAAGAGATGCGTTAATAAGTGGAAGAGATAAGTAACCCAAACGTTTATATGTGGTAAAAAGAGAAGATGTTTGGAGAACAGCTGTTTTTTGAAGCTTGCTTTTACAGGATTCACATCAATGGCAGGACACCATTACGTCTCGTCATAGCATGAGGAAAATAAAGGGCTTCTCATATTCAGTGGCTTTTTCGGGAAGATGTTTTCCACAATAAATAAAAGACCTTCACACAGAGTCGGTTGCTTCTTCGTGCCGGCTTTTCGAAAGCTGTATTCCTAACGCTTAATTATTTCAAGCTCTTTCTTTCCTTTCTTTCCCTTTGTACCCCTCCCCACGTGTAGGGTAGCCTACTGGGCCTCGTCTGGTTGACCTTCCTGCCTTTCCGTCCTTCTGTTTCTCTTTCTCTCTTGACATCAGCACAAACGACAAACGAGAAGTTGATCTGCCATTTTCTGCGGATGAGGAGTTGATTTTTTCTGCCATCCTATTTACGATAGTACGACCGTATATATAGTAGATGAAGATGAACTAATTACAGATGACAGCCTCTGCTGACTAATTCGAAGCTTTAAACTATGATTTCTCTCAGTTCTCACCATAAACAATAATAGGCCGCTGCATCGGCAGGTTACTGTTTTAAACACAGCCACTTGTGGAGATTGTTACGCACACGTTGCTCACCCCGAGCAACCTCGTGTAATTATATTTTCTCCCTATTGAAAAAGTGTACAGTTTTGAAAAGGAGACAAATAGGATTAGGGCACATTTCGTTTAACATTATAGGATGAAGCTTCCAAAGCGATTCAGCCTTTGAGCGACTCCTTAGTGGAGAGCTCTCTATAACTAATATTACCCGTGGTTAATTACTACGCACTTACATCACACAGTGCATGCAAGTGGTGGGTTCGAACCCGCCCACTACGGTAGCACTTCGATGGAGGAAAAATGTGAAAATTATGTGTACTGTGCATTGTTAGTGCCCTTTAAGAACC